>NW_027461491.1:0-352036 GCF_030463565.1 Pelecanus crispus | reverse complement strand
TCTAACTCTCACTCCTGGCACAGACCACCTCCCAAAGTGCAGACGTGCAAGCCATTTCTCCCCTAGGATAGGCCTAAGGGCTTAGAGCTGTGGCTGGTCCTTACCTTCCCTTGACACCGCTTTCACAGCCAAACACACTCTGGGAATCTGCCCTGGCTTTGCCTCCCAGCACTCCCAACACACATTCTCAGGTGCAATCTCACTGTCACTCCCGGCACAGACCACCTCCCATAGTGACAACACGCAAGCCATTTCTCCCAGGCGACAGGCCTAAGGGCTTAGAGCTGTTGCTGGTCCTCACCTTCCCTTGACACCGCTTTCACAGACAAACACATTCTGCCCATCTGCCTTTGCCTTGCCTCACAGCACTCCCAACACACAGTCTCACTCTTGGCACAGACCACCTCCCAAAGTGCCAACACCCAAGCTATTTCGGAGGCACGCTACATGTAAGGGCTTAGAGCTGTTGCTGGTCCTCACCTTCCCTTGACACCGCTTTCACAGCCAAACACACTCTGCCCATCTACCCTGGCTTTGCCTCCCAGCACTCCCAACACACATTCTCAGGTTCAATCTCACTCTCACTCCTGGCACAGACCACCTCCCAAAGTGCAAACACCCAAGCCATTTCTCCCATACGATAGGCCTAAGGGCTTAGAGCTGTTGCTGGTCCTCACCTTCCCTTGACACCGCTTTCACAGCCAAACACACTCTGGCCATCTACCTTTGCCTTGCCTCCCAGCACTCCCAACACACTCTCACTACCGGCACAGACCACCTGCCAAAGTGCAAACACCCAAGCGATTTCTGACACACGCTACATCTAAGGGCTTAGAGCTGTTGATGGTCCTCACCTTCCCTTGACACCGCTTTCACAGCCAAACACACTCTGCCCATCGGCCTTTGCCTTGCCTCCCAGCACTCCCAACACACATTCTCAGACTCAATCTCACTCTCACTCCCGGCACAGACCACTTCCCAAAGTGCAAACACCCAAGCCATTTCTCCCATACGATAGGCCTAAGGGCTTAGAGCTGATGCTGGTCCTCACCTTCCCTTGACACCGCTTTCACAGCCAAACACACTCTGGCCATCTACCTTTGCCTTGCCTCCCAGCACTCCCAACACACTCTCACTCTCGGCACAGACCACCTCCCAAAGTGCCAACAACCAAGCGATTTCTGACGCACGCTACATCTAAGGGCTTAGAGCTGATGCTGGTCCTCACCTTCCCTTGACACCGCTTTCACAGCCAAACACACTCTGCCCATCTGCCTTTACCTTGCCTCCCGGCACTGCCAACACACATTCTCAGGCTCACTCAGGCTCTCACTCTCACTCCCAGCACAGACCAACTCCCAAAGTGCAAACGTCCAAGCGATTTCTGACGCTCGCTACCTCTAAAGGCTTAGAGGTGTGGCTGGTCCTCACCTTCCCTTGACACCGCTTTCACAGCCAAACACACTCTGCCCATCTGCCTTTACCTTGCCTCCCGGCACTCCCAACACACTCTCACTCTCGGCACACACCACCTCCCAAAGTGCCAACAACCAAGCGAGTTCTGACGCACGCTACATCTAAGGGCTTAGAGCAGATGCTGGTCCTCACCTTCCCTTGACACCGCTTTCACAGCCAAACACACTCTGGCCATCTGCCTTTGCCTTGCCTCCCAGCACTCCCAACACACATTCTCAGGCTCACTCTCACTCTCACTAACGGAACAGACCACTTCCCAAAGTGCAAACGTCCAAGCCATTTCTCCCATACGATAGGCCTAAGGGCTTAGAGCTGTTGCTGGTCCTCACCTTCCCTTGACACCGCTTTCACAGCCAAACACACTCTGCCCATCTGCCTTTGCCTTGCCTCCCGGCAATCCCAACACACTCTCACTCTCGGCACACACTACCTCCCAAAGTGCCAACAACCAAGCGAGTTCTGACGCACGCTACATCTAAGGGCTTAGAGCTGTTGCTGGTCCTCACCTTCCCTTGACACCGCTTTCACAGCCAAACACACTCTGCCCATCTGCCTTTGCCTTGCCTCCCAGCACTCCCAACACACTCTCACTCTCGGCACAGACCACCTGCCAAAGTGCAAACACCCAAGCGATTTCTGACACACGCTACATCTAAGGGCTTAGAGTTGCAGATGGTCCTCACCTTCCCTTGACACCGCTTTCATAGCCAAACACACTCTGCCCATCGGCCTTTGCCTTGCCTCCCAGCACTCCCAACACACATTCTCAGACTCAGTCTCACTCTCACTCCCGGCACAGACCACCTCCCAAAGTGCAAACACCCAAGCCATTTCTCCCATACGATAGGCCTAAGGGCTTAGAGCTGATGCTGGTCCTCACATTCCCTTGACACCGCTTTCACAGCCAAACACACTCTGCCCATCTGCCTTTGCCTTGCCTCCCAGCACTCCCAACACACATTCTCAGGCTCACTCTCACTCTCACTAACGGAACAGACCACTTCCCAAAGTGCAAACGTCCAAGCCATTTCTCCCATACGATAGGCCTAAGGGCTTAGAGCTGTTGCTGGTCCTCACCTTCCCTTGACACCGCTTTCACAGCCAAACACACTCTGCCCATCTGCCTTTGCCTTGCCTCCCGGCAATCCCAACACACTCTCACTCTCGGCACACACTACCTCCCAAAGTGCCAACAACCAAGCGAGTTCTGACGCACGCTACATCTAAGGGCTTAGAGCTGTTGCTGGTCCTCACCTTCCCTTGACACCGCTTTCACAGCCAAACACACTCTGCCCATCTGCCTTTACCTTGCCTCCCGGCACTGCCAACACACATTCTCAGGCTCACTCAGGCTCTCACTCTCACTCCCAGCACAGACCAACTCCCAAAGTGCAAACCTCCAAGCGATTTCTGACGCACGCTACATCTAAGGGCTTAGAGATGTGGCTGGTCCTCACCTTCCCTTGACACCGCTTTCACAGCCAAACACACTCTGCCCATCTGCCTTTGCCTCAACTCGCACCACTCCCAACACACTCTCACTCTCGGCACACACCACCTCCCAAAGTGCCAACAACCAAGCGATTTCTGACGCACGCTACATCTAAGGGCTTAGAGCAGATGCTGGTCCTCACCTTCCCTTGACACCGCTTTCACAGCCAAACACACTCTGCCCATCTGCCTTTGCCTCAACTCCCACCACTCCCAACACACTCTCACTCTCGGCACACACCACCTCCCAAAGTGCCAGCACCCAAGCGGTTTCTGACACACGCTACATCTAAGGGCTCAGAGCTGTTGCTGGTCATCACCTTCCCTTCACAGCGCTTTCACAGCCAAACACACTCTGCCCATCTAGCCTGGCTTTGCCTCCCAGCACTCCCAACACACATTCTCAGGCGCAATCTAACTCTCACTCCTGGCACAGACCACCTCCCAAAGTGCAGACGTGCAAGCCATTTCTGCCCTAGGATAGGCCTAAGGGCTTAGAGCTGTGGCTGGTCCTTACCTTCCCTTGACACCGCTTTCACAGCCAAACACACTCTGGGAATCTGCCCTGGCTTTGCCTCCCAGCACTCCCAACACACATTCTCAGGTGCAATCTCACTGTCACTCCCGGCACAGACCACCTCCCATAGTGACAACACGCAAGCCATTTCTCCCAGGCGACAGGCCTAAGGGCTTAGAGCTGTTGCTGGTCCTCACCTTCCCTTGACACCGCTTTCACAGACAAACACATTCTGCCCATCTGCCTTTGCCTTGCCTCACAGCACTCCCAACACACAGTCTCACTCTTGGCACAGACCACCTCCCAAAGTGCCAACACCCAAGCTATTTCGGAGGCACGCTACATGTAAGGGCTTAGAGCTGTTGCTGGTCCTCACCTTCCCTTGACACCGCTTTCACAGCCAAACACACTCTGCCCATCTACCCTGGCTTTGCCTCCCAGCACTCCCAACACACATTCTCAGGTTCAATCTCACTCTCACTCCTGGCACAGACCACCTCCCAAAGTGCAAACACCCAAGCCATTTCTCCCATACGATAGGCCTAAGGGCTTAGAGCTGTTGCTGGTCCTCACCTTCCCTTGACACCGCTTTCACAGCCAAACACACTCTGGCCATCTACCTTTGCCTTGCCTCCCAGCACTCCCAACACACTCTCACTACCGGCACAGACCACCTGCCAAAGTGCAAACACCCAAGCGATTTCTGACACACGCTACATCTAAGGGCTTAGAGCTGTTGATGGTCCTCACCTTCCCTTGACACCGCTTTCACAGCCAAACACACTCTGCCCATCGGCCTTTGCCTTGCCTCCCAGCACTCCCAACACACATTCTCAGACTCAATCTCACTCTCACTCCCGGCACAGACCACTTCCCAAAGTGCAAACACCCAAGCCATTTCTCCCATACGATAGGCCTAAGGGCTTAGAGCTGATGCTGGTCCTCACCTTCCCTTGACACCGCTTTCACAGCCAAACACACTCTGGCCATCTACCTTTGCCTTGCCTCCCAGCACTCCCAACACACTCTCACTCTCGGCACAGACCACCTCCCAAAGTGCCAACAACCAAGCGATTTCTGACGCACGCTACATCTAAGGGCTTAGAGCTGATGCTGGTCCTCACCTTCCCTTGACACCGCTTTCACAGCCAAACACACTCTGCCCATCTGCCTTTACCTTGCCTCCCGGCACTGCCAACACACATTCTCAGGCTCACTCAGGCTCTCACTCTCACTCCCAGCACAGACCAACTCCCAAAGTGCAAACGTCCAAGCGATTTCTGACGCTCGCTACCTCTAAAGGCTTAGAGGTGTGGCTGGTCCTCACCTTCCCTTGACACCGCTTTCACAGCCAAACACACTCTGCCCATCTGCCTTTACCTTGCCTCCCGGCACTCCCAACACACTCTCACTCTCGGCACACACCACCTCCCAAAGTGCCAACAACCAAGCGAGTTCTGACGCACGCTACATCTAAGGGCTTAGAGCAGATGCTGGTCCTCACCTTCCCTTGACACCGCTTTCACAGCCAAACACACTCTGGCCATCTGCCTTTGCCTTGCCTCCCAGCACTCCCAACACACATTCTCAGGCTCACTCTCACTCTCACTAACGGAACAGACCACTTCCCAAAGTGCAAACGTCCAAGCCATTTCTCCCATACGATAGGCCTAAGGGCTTAGAGCTGTTGCTGGTCCTCACCTTCCCTTGACACCGCTTTCACAGCCAAACACACTCTGCCCATCTGCCTTTGCCTTGCCTCCCGGCAATCCCAACACACTCTCACTCTCGGCACACACTACCTCCCAAAGTGCCAACAACCAAGCGAGTTCTGACGCACGCTACATCTAAGGGCTTAGAGCTGTTGCTGGTCCTCACCTTCCCTTGACACCGCTTTCACAGCCAAACACACTCTGCCCATCTGCCTTTGCCTTGCCTCCCAGCACTCCCAACACACTCTCACTCTCGGCACAGACCACCTGCCAAAGTGCAAACACCCAAGCGATTTCTGACACACGCTACATCTAAGGGCTTAGAGTTGCAGATGGTCCTCACCTTCCCTTGACACCGCTTTCATAGCCAAACACACTCTGCCCATCGGCCTTTGCCTTGCCTCCCAGCACTCCCAACACACATTCTCAGACTCAGTCTCACTCTCACTCCCGGCACAGACCACCTCCCAAAGTGCAAACACCCAAGCCATTTCTCCCATACGATAGGCCTAAGGGCTTAGAGCTGATGCTGGTCCTCACATTCCCTTGACACCGCTTTCACAGCCAAACACACTCTGCCCATCTGCCTTTGCCTTGCCTCCCAGCACTCCCAACACACATTCTCAGGCTCACTCTCACTCTCACTAACGGAACAGACCACTTCCCAAAGTGCAAACGTCCAAGCCATTTCTCCCATACGATAGGCCTAAGGGCTTAGAGCTGTTGCTGGTCCTCACCTTCCCTTGACACCGCTTTCACAGCCAAACACACTCTGCCCATCTGCCTTTGCCTTGCCTCCCGGCAATCCCAACACACTCTCACTCTCGGCACACACTACCTCCCAAAGTGCCAACAACCAAGCGAGTTCTGACGCACGCTACATCTAAGGGCTTAGAGCTGTTGCTGGTCCTCACCTTCCCTTGACACCGCTTTCACAGCCAAACACACTCTGCCCATCTGCCTTTACCTTGCCTCCCGGCACTGCCAACACACATTCTCAGGCTCACTCAGGCTCTCACTCTCACTCCCAGCACAGACCAACTCCCAAAGTGCAAACCTCCAAGCGATTTCTGACGCACGCTACATCTAAGGGCTTAGAGATGTGGCTGGTCCTCACCTTCCCTTGACACCGCTTTCACAGCCAAACACACTCTGCCCATCTGCCTTTGCCTCAACTCGCACCACTCCCAACACACTCTCACTCTCGGCACACACCACCTCCCAAAGTGCCAACAACCAAGCGATTTCTGACGCACGCTACATCTAAGGGCTTAGAGCAGATGCTGGTCCTCACCTTCCCTTGACACCGCTTTCACAGCCAAACACACTCTGCCCATCTGCCTTTGCCTCAACTCCCACCACTCCCAACACACTCTCACTCTCGGCACACACCACCTCCCAAAGTGCCAGCACCCAAGCGGTTTCTGACACACGCTACATCTAAGGGCTCAGAGCTGTTGCTGGTCATCACCTTCCCTTCACAGCGCTTTCACAGCCAAACACACTCTGCCCATCTAGCCTGGCTTTGCCTCCCAGCACTCCCAACACACATTCTCAGGCGCAATCTAACTCTCACTCCTGGCACAGACCACCTCCCAAAGTGCAGACGTGCAAGCCATTTCTGCCCTAGGATAGGCCTAAGGGCTTAGAGCTGTGGCTGGTCCTTACCTTCCCTTGACACCGCTTTCACAGCCAAACACACTCTGGGAATCTGCCCTGGCTTTGCCTCCCAGCACTCCCAACACACATTCTCAGGTGCAATCTCACTGTCACTCCCGGCACAGACCACCTCCCATAGTGACAACACGCAAGCCATTTCTCCCAGGCGACAGGCCTAAGGGCTTAGAGCTGTTGCTGGTCCTCACCTTCCCTTGACACCGCTTTCACAGACAAACACATTCTGCCCATCTGCCTTTGCCTTGCCTCACAGCACTCCCAACACACAGTCTCACTCTTGGCACAGACCACCTCCCAAAGTGCCAACACCCAAGCTATTTCGGAGGCACGCTACATGTAAGGGCTTAGAGCTGTTGCTGGTCCTCACCTTCCCTTGACACCGCTTTCACAGCCAAACACACTCTGCCCATCTACCCTGGCTTTGCCTCCCAGCACTCCCAACACACATTCTCAGGTTCAATCTCACTCTCACTCCTGGCACAGACCACCTCCCAAAGTGCAAACACCCAAGCCATTTCTCCCATACGATAGGCCTAAGGGCTTAGAGCTGTTGCTGGTCCTCACCTTCCCTTGACACCGCTTTCACAGCCAAACACACTCTGGCCATCTACCTTTGCCTTGCCTCCCAGCACTCCCAACACACTCTCACTACCGGCACAGACCACCTGCCAAAGTGCAAACACCCAAGCGATTTCTGACACACGCTACATCTAAGGGCTTAGAGCTGTTGATGGTCCTCACCTTCCCTTGACACCGCTTTCACAGCCAAACACACTCTGCCCATCGGCCTTTGCCTTGCCTCCCAGCACTCCCAACACACATTCTCAGACTCAATCTCACTCTCACTCCCGGCACAGACCACTTCCCAAAGTGCAAACACCCAAGCCATTTCTCCCATACGATAGGCCTAAGGGCTTAGAGCTGTTGCTGGTCCTCACATTCCCTTCACACCGCTTTCACAGCCAAACACACTCTGGCCATCTGCCTTTGCCTTGCCTACCAGCACTCCCAACACACATTCTCAGGCTCACTCTCACTCTCACTACCGGCACAGACCACCTCCCAAAGTGCAAACGTCCAAGCCATTTCTCCCATACGATAGGCCTAAGGGCTTAGAGCTGATGCTGGTCCTCACCTTCCCTTGACACCGCTTTCACAGCCAAACACACTCTGGCCATCTACCTTTGCCTTGCCTCCCAGCACTCCCAACACACTCTCACTCTCGGCACAGACCACCTCCCAAAGTGCCAACAACCAAGCGATTTCTGACGCACGCTACATCTAAGGGCTTAGAGCTGTTGCTGGTCCTCACCTTCCCTTGACACCGCTTTCACAGCCAAACACACTCTGGCCATCTGCCTTTACCTTGCCTCCCGGCACTGCCAACACACATTCACATTCTCAGGTTCAATCTCACTCTCACTCCTGGCACAGACCACCTCCCAAAGTGCAAACACCCAAGCCATTTCTCCCATACGATAGGCCTAAGGGCTTAGAGCTGTTGCTGGTCCTCACCTTCCCTTGACACCGCTTTCACAGCCAAACACACTCTGCCCATCTGCCTTTACCTTGCCTCCCGGCACTCCCAACACACTCTCACTCTCGGCACACACCACCTCCCAAAGTGCCAACAACCAAGCGAGTTCTGACGCACGCTACATCTAAGGGCTTAGAGCAGATGCTGGTCCTCACCTTCCCTTGACACCGCTTTCACAGCCAAACACACTCTGCCCATCTGCCTTTGCCTTGCCTCCCAGCACTCCCAACACACATTCTCAGGCTCACTCTCACTCTCACTAACGGAACAGACCACTTCCCAAAGTGCAAACGTCCAAGCCATTTCTCCCATACGATAGGCCTAAGGGCTTAGAGCTGTTGCTGGTCCTCACCTTCCCTTGACACCGCTTTCACAGCCAAACACACTCTGCCCATCTGCCTTTGCCTTGCCTCCCGGCAATCCCAACACACTCTCACTCTCGGCACACACTACCTCCCAAAGTGCCAACAACCAAGCGAGTTCTGACGCACGCTACATCTAAGGGCTTAGAGCTGTTGCTGGTCCTCACCTTCCCTTGACACCGCTTTCACAGCCAAACACACTCTGCCCATCTGCCTTTGCCTTGCCTCCCAGCACTCCCAATACACTCTCACTCTCGGCACAGACCACCTGCCAAAGTGCAAACACCCAAGCGATTTCTGACACACGCTACATCTAAGGGCTTAGAGTTGCAGATGGTCCTCACCTTCCCTTGACACCGCTTTCACAGCCAAACACACTCTGGCCATCTGCCTTTGCCTTGCCTCCCAGCACTCCCAACACACATTCTCAGGCTCACTCTCACTCTCACTCCCGGCACAGACCACCTCCCAAAGTGCAAACACCCAAGCCATTTCTCCCATACGATAGGCCTAAGGGCTTAGAGCTGATGCTGGTCCTCACATTCCCTTGACACCGCTTTCACAGCCAAACACACTCTGGCCATCTGCCTTTGCCTTGCCTACCAGCACTCCCAACACACATTCTCAGGCTCACTCTCACTCTCACTACCGGCACAGACCACCTCCCAAAGTGCAAACGTCCAAGCCATTTCTCCCATACGATAGGCCTAAGGGCTTAGAGCTGTTGCTGGTCCTCACCTTCCCTTGACACCGCTTTCACAGCCAAACACACTCTGGCCATCTACCTTTGCCTTGCCTCCCAGCACTCCCAACACACTCTCACTCTCGGCACAGACCACCTCCCAAAGTGCCAACAACCAAGCGATTTCTGACGCACGCTACATCTAAGGGCTTAGAGCTGTTGCTGGTCCTCACCTTCCCTTGACACCGCTTTCACAGCCAAACACACTCTGCCCATCTGCCTTTACCTTGCCTCCCGGCACTGCCAACACACATTCTCAGGCTCACTCAGGCTCTCACTCTCACTCCCAGCACAGACCAACTCCCAAAGTGCAAACGTCCAAGCGATTTCTGACGCTCGCTACCTCTAAGGGCTTAGAGGTGTGGCTGGTCCTCACCTTCCCTTGACACCGCTTTCACAGCCAAACACACTCTGCCCATCTGCCTTTACCTTGCCTCCCGGCACTCCCAACACACTCTCACTCTCAGCACCCACCACCTCCCAAAGTGCCAACAACCAAGCGAGTTCTGACGCACGCTACATCTAAGGGCTTAGAGCAGATGCTGGTCCTCACCTTCCCTTGACACCGCTTTCACAGCCAAACACACTCTGCCCATCTGCCTTTGCCTTGCCTCCCAGCACTCCCAACACACATTCTCAGGCTCACTCTCACTCTCACTAACGGAACAGACCACTTCCCAAAGTGCAAACGTCCAAGCCATTTCTCCCATACGATAGGCCTAAGGGCTTAGAGCTGTTGCTGGTCCTCACCTTCCCTTGACACCGCTTTCACAGCCAAACACACTCTGCCCATCTGCCTTTGCCTTGCCTCCCGGCAATCCCAACACACTCTCACTCTCGGCACACACTACCTCCCAAAGTGCCAACAACCAAGCGAGTTCTGACGCACGCTACATCTAAGGGCTTAGAGCTGTTGCTGGTCCTCACCTTCCCTTGACACCGCTTTCACAGCCAAACACACTCTGCCCATCTGCCTTTACCTTGCCTCCCGGCACTCCCAACACACATTCTCAGGCTCACTCAGGCTCTCACTCTCACTCCCAGCACAGACCAACTCCCAAAGTGCAAACGTCCAAGCGATTTCTGACGCACGCTACATCTAAGGGCTTAGAGATGTGGCTGGTCCTCACCTTCCCTTGACACCGCTTTCACAGCCAAACACACTCTGCCCATCTGCCTTTGCCTCAACTCGCACCACTCCCAACACACTCTCACTCTCGGCACACACCACCTCCCAAAGTGCCAACAACCAAGCGATTTCTGACGCACGCTACATCTAAGGGCTTAGAGCAGATGCTGGTCCTCACCTTCCCTTGACACCGCTTTCACAGCCAAACACACTCTGCCCATCTGCCTTTGCCTCAACTCCCACCACTCCCAACACACTCTCACTCTCGGCACACACCACCTCCCAAAGTGCCAGCACCCAAGCGGTTTCTGACACACGCTACATCTAAGGGCTCAGAGCTGTTGCTGGTCATCACCTTCCCTTCACAGCGCTTTCACAGCCAAACACACTCTGCCCATCTAGCCTGGCTTTGCCTCCCAGCACTCCCAACACACATTCTCAGGCGCAATCTAACTCTCACTCCTGGCACAGACCACCTCCCAAAGTGCAGACGTGCAAGCCATTTCTGCCCTAGGATAGGCCTAAGGGCTTAGATCTGTGGCTGGTCCTTACCTTCCCTTGACACCGCTTTCACAGCCAAACACACTCTGGGAATCTGCCCTGGCTTTGCCTCCCAGCACTCCCAACACACATTCTCAGGTGCAATCTCACTGTCACTCCCGGCACAGACCACCTCCCATAGTGACAACACGCAAGCCATTTCTCCCAGGCGACAGGCCTAAGGGCTTAGAGCTGTTGCTGGTCCTCACCTTCCCTTGACACCGCTTTCACAGACAAACACATTCTGCCCATCTGCCTTTGCCTTGCCTCACAGCACTCCCAACACACAGTCTCACTCTTGGCACAGACCACCTCCCAAAGTGCCAACACCCAAGCTATTTCGGAGGCACGCTACATGTAAGGGCTTAGAGCTGTTGCTGGTCCTCACCTTCCCTTGACACCGCTTTCACAGCCAAACACACTCTGCCCATCTACCCTGGCTTTGCCTCCCAGCACTCCCAACACACATTCTCAGGTTCAATCTCACTCTCACTCCCGGCACAGACCACCTCCCAAAGTGCAAACACCCAAGCCATTTCTCCCATACGATAGGCCTAAGGGCTTAGAGCTGTTGCTGGTCCTCACCTTCCCTTGACACCGCTTTCACAGCCAAACACACTCTGGCCATCTACCTTTGCCTTGCCTCCCAGCACTCCCAACACACTCTCACTACCGGCACAGACCACCTGCCAAAGTGCAAACACCCAAGCGATTTCTGACACACGCTACATCTAAGGGCTTAGAGCTGTTGATGGTCCTCACCTTCCCTTGACACCGCTTTCACAGCCAAACACACTCTGCCCATCGGCCTTTGCCTTGCCTCCCAGCACTCCCAACACACATTCTCAGGCTCACTCTCACTCTCACTCCCGGCACAGACCACCTCCCAAAGTGCAAACACCCAAGCCATTTCTCCCATACGATAGGCCTAAGGGCTTAGCGCTGATGCTGGTCCTCACATTCCCTTGACACCGCTTTCACAGCCAAACACACTCTGCCCATCTGCCTTTGCCTTGCCTACCAGCACTCCCAACACACATTCTCAGGCTCACTCTCACTCTCACTACCGGCACAGACCACCTCCCAAAGTGCAAACGTCCAAGCCATTTCTCCCATACGATAGGCCTAAGGGCTTAGAGCTGTTGCTGGTCCTCACCTTCCCTTGACACCGCTTTCACAGCCAAACACACTCTGGCCATCTACCTTTGCCTTGCCTCCCAGCACTCCCAACACACTCTCACTCTCGGCACAGACCACCTCCCAAAGTGCCAACAACCAAGCGATTTCTGACGCACGCTACATCTAAGGGCTTAGAGCTGTTGCTGGTCCTCACCTTCCCTTGACACCGCTTTCACAGCCAAACACACTCTGCCCATCTGCCTTTACCTTGCCTCCCGGCACTCCCAACACACATTCTCAGGCTCACTCAGGCTCTCACTCTCACTCCCAGCACAGACCAACTCCCAAAGTGCAAACGTCCAAGCGATTTCTGACGCTCGCTACCTCTAAAGGCTTAGAGGTGTGGCTGGTCCTCACCTTCCCTTGACACCGCTTTCACAGCCAAACACACTCTGCCCATCTGCCTTTACCTTGCCTCCCGGCACTCCCAACACACTCTCACTCTCGGCACACACCACCTCCCAAAGTGCCAACAACCAAGCGAGTTCTGACGCACGCTACATCTAAGGGCTTAGAGCAGATGCTGGTCCTCACCTTCCCTTGACACCGCTTTCACAGCCAAACACACTCTGCCCATCTGCCTTTGCCTTGCCTCCCAGCACTCCCAACACACATTCTCAGGCTCACTCTCACTCTCACTAACGGAACAGACCACTTCCCAAAGTGCAAACGTCCAAGCCATTTCTCCCATACGATAGGCCTAAGGGCTTAGAGCTGTTGCTGGTCCTCACCTTCCCTTGACACCGCTTTCACAGCCAAACACACTCTGCCCATCTGCCTTTGCCTTGCCTCCCGGCAATCCCAACACACTCTCACTCTCGGCACACACTACCTCCCAAAGTGCCAACAACCAAGCGATTTCTGACGCACGCTACATCTAAGGGCTTAGAGCTGTTGCTGGTCCTCACCTTCCCTTGACACCGCTTTCACAGCCAAACACACTCTGCCCATCTGCCTTTACCTTGCCTCCCGGCACTCCCAACACACATTCTCAGGCTCACTCAGGCTCTCACTCTCACTCCCAGCACAGACCAACTCCCAAAGTGCAAACGTCCAAGCGATTTCTGACGCACGCTACATCTAAGGGCTTAGAGATGTGGCTGGTCCTCACCTTCCCTTGACACCGCTTTCACAGCCAAACACACTCTGCCCATCTGCCTTTGCCTCAACTCGCACCACTCCCAACACACTCTCACTCTCGGCACACACCACCTCCCAAAGTGCCAACAACCAAGCGATTTCTGACGCACGCTACATCTAAGGGCTTAGAGCAGATGCTGGTCCTCACCTTCCCTTGACACCGCTTTCACAGCCAAACACACTCTGCCCATCTGCCTTTGCCTCAACTCCCACCACTCCCAACACACTCTCACTCTCGGCACACACCACCTCCCAAAGTGCCAGCACCCAAGCGGTTTCTGACACACGCTACATCTAAGGGCTCAGAGCTGTTGCTGGTCATCACCTTCCCTTCACAGCGCTTTCACAGCCAAACACACTCTGCCCATCTAGCCTGGCTTTGCCTCCCAGCACTCCCAACACACATTCTCAGGCGCAATCTAACTCTCACTCCTGGCACAGACCACCTCCCAAAGTGCAGACGTGCAAGCCATTTCTCCCCTAGGATAGGCCTAAGGGCTTAGAGCTGTGGCTGGTCCTTACCTTCCCTTGACACCGCTTTCACAGCCAAACACACTCTGGGAATCTGCCCTGGCTTTGCCTCCCAGCACTCCCAACACACATTCTCAGGTGCAATCTCACTGTCACTCCCGGCACAGACCACCTCCCATAGTGACAACACGCAAGCCATTTCTCCCAGGCGACAGGCCTAAGGGCTTAGAGCTGTTGCTGGTCCTCACCTTCCCTTGACACCGCTTTCACAGACAAACACATTCTGCCCATCTGCCTTTGCCTTGCCTCACAGCACTCCCAACACACAGTCTCACTCTTGGCACAGACCACCTCCCAAAGTGCCAACACCCAAGCTATTTCGGAGGCACGCTACATGTAAGGGCTTAGAGCTGTTGCTGGTCCTCACCTTCCCTTGACACCGCTTTCACAGCCAAACACACTCTGCCCATCTACCCTGGCTTTGCCTCCCAGCACTCCCAACACACATTCTCAGGTTCAATCTCACTCTCACTCCTGGCACAGACCACCTCCCAAAGTGCAAACACCCAAGCCATTTCTCCCATACGATAGGCCTAAGGGCTTAGAGCTGTTGCTGGTCCTCACCTTCCCTTGACACCGCTTTCACAGCCAAACACACTCTGGCCATCTACCTTTGCCTTGCCTCCCAGCACTCCCAACACACTCTCACTACCGGCACAGACCACCTGCCAAAGTGCAAACACCCAAGCGATTTCTGACACACGCTACATCTAAGGGCTTAGAGCTGTTGCTGGTCCTCACCTTCCCTTGACACCGCTTTCACAGACAAACACACTCTGCCCATCGGCCTTTGCCTTGCCTCCCAGCACTCCCAACACACATTCTCAGACTCAATCTCACTCTCACTCCCGGCACAGACCACTTCCCAAAGTGCAAACACCCAAGCCATTTCTCCCATACGATAGGCCTAAGGGCTTAGAGCTGATGCTGGTCCTCACATTCCCTTCACACCGCTTTCACAGCCAAACACACTCTGGCCATCTGCCTTTGCCTTGCCTCCCAGCACTCCCAACACACATTCTCAGGCTCACTCTCACTCTCACTACCGGCACAGACCACCTCCCAAAGTGCAAACGTCCAAGCCATTTCTCCCATACGATAGGCCTAAGGGCTTAGAGCTGATGCTGGTCCTCACCTTCCCTTGACACCGCTTTCACAGCCAAACACACTCTGGCCATCTACCTTTGCCTTGCCTCCCAGCACTCCCAACACACTCTCACTCTCGGCACAGACCACCTCCCAAAGTGCCAACAACCAAGCGATTTCTGACGCACGCTACATCTAAGGGCTTAGAGCTGTTGCTGGTCCTCACCTTCCCTTGACACCGCTTTCACAGCCAAACACACTCTGCCCATCTGCCTTTACCTTGCCTCCCGGCACTGCCAACACACATTCTCAGGCTCACTCAGGCTCTCACTCTCACTCCCAGCACAGACCAACTCCCAAAGTGCAAACGTCCAAGCGATTTCTGACGCTCGCTACCTCTAAAGGCTTAGAGGTGTGGCTGGTCCTCACCTTCCCTTGACACCGCTTTCACAGCCAAACACACTCTGCCCATCTGCCTTTACCTTGCCTCCCGGCACTCCCAACACACTCTCACTCTCGGCACACACCACCTCCCAAAGTGCCAACAACCAAGCGAGTTCTGACGCACGCTACATCTAAGGGCTTAGAGCAGATGCTGGTCCTCACCTTCCCTTGACACCGCTTTCACAGCCAAACACACTCTGCCCATCTGCCTTTGCCTTGCCTCCCAGCACTCCCAACACACTCTCACTCTCGGCACAGACCACCTGCCAAAGTGCAAACACCCAAGCGATTTCTGACACACGCTACATCTAAGGGCTTAGAGTTGCAGATGGTCCTCACCTTCCCTTGACACCGCTTTCATAGCCAAACACACTCTGCCCATCGGCCTTTGCCTTGCCTCCCAGCACTCCCAACACACATTCTCAGACTCAGTCTCACTCTCACTCCCGGCACAGACCACCTCCCAAAGTGCAAACACCCAAGCCATTTCTCCCATACGATAGGCCTAAGGGCTTAGAGCTGATGCTGGTCCTCACATTCCCTTGACACCGCTTTCACAGCCAAACACACTCTGGCCATCTGCCTTTGCCTTGCCTACCAGCACTCCCAACACACATTCTCAGGCTCACTCTCACTCTCACTACCGGCACAGACCACCTCCCAAAGTGCAAACGTCCAAGCCATTTCTCCCATACGATAGGCCTAAGGGCTTAGAGCTGTTGCTGGTCCTCACCTTCCCTTGACACCGCTTTCACAGCCAAACACACTCTGCCCATCTGCCTTTACCTTGCCTCCCGGCACTGCCAACACACATTCTCAGGCTCACTCAGGCTCTCACTCTCACTCCCAGCACAGACCAACTCCCAAAGTGCAAACGTCCAAGCGATTTCTGACGCTCGCTACCTCTAAGGGCTTAGAGGTGTGGCTGGTCCTCACCTTCCCTTGACACCGCTTTCACAGCCAAACACACTCTGCCCATCTGCCTTTGCCTCAACTCGCACCACTCCCAACACACTCTCACTCTCGGCACACACCACCTCCCAAAGTGCCAACAACCAAGCGATTTCTGACGCACGCTACATCTAAGGGCTTAGAGCAGATGCTGGTCCTCACCTTCCCTTGACACCGCTTTCACAGCCAAACACACTCTGCCCATCTGCCTTTGCCTCAACTCCCACCACTCCCAACACACTCTCACTCTCGGCACACACCACCTCCCAAAGTGCCAGCACCCAAGCGGTTTCTGACACACGCTACATCTAAGGGCTCAGAGCTGTTGCTGGTCATCACCTTCCCTTCACAGCGCTTTCACAGCCAAACACACTCTGCCCATCTAGCCTGGCTTTGCCTCCCAGCACTCCCAACACACATTCTCAGGCGCAATCTAACTCTCACTCCTGGCACAGACCACCTCCCAAAGTGCAGACGTGCAAGCCATTTCTCCCCTAGGATAGGCCTAAGGGCTTAGAGCTGTGGCTGGTCCTTACCTTCCCTTGACACCGCTTTCACAGCCAAACACACTCTGGGAATCTGCCCTGGCTTTGCCTCCCAGCACTCCCAACACACATTCTCAGGTGCAATCTCACTGTCACTCCCGGCACAGACCACCTCCCATAGTGACAACACGCAAGCCATTTCTCCCAGGCGACAGGCCTAAGGGCTTAGAGCTGTTGCTGGTCCTCACCTTCCCTTGACACCGCTTTCACAGACAAACACATTCTGCCCATCTGCCTTTGCCTTGCCTCACAGCACTCCCAACACACAGTCTCACTCTTGGCACAGACCACCTCCCAAAGTGCCAACACCCAAGCTATTTCGGAGGCACGCTACATGTAAGGGCTTAGAGCTGTTGCTGGTCCTCACCTTCCCTTGACACCGCTTTCACAGCCAAACACACTCTGCCCATCTACCCTGGCTTTGCCTCCCAGCACTCCCAACACACATTCTCAGGTTCAATCTCACTCTCACTCCTGGCACAGACCACCTCCCAAAGTGCAAACACCCAAGCCATTTCTCCCATACGATAGGCCTAAGGGCTTAGAGCTGTTGCTGGTCCTCACCTTCCCTTGACACCGCTTTCACAGCCAAACACACTCTGGCCATCTACCTTTGCCTTGCCTCCCAGCACTCCCAACACACTCTCACTACCGGCACAGACCACCTGCCAAAGTGCAAACACCCAAGCGATTTCTGACACACGCTACATCTAAGGGCTTAGAGCTGTTGCTGGTCCTCACCTTCCCTTGACACCGCTTTCACAGCCAAACACACTCTGCCCATCGGCCTTTGCCTTGCCTCCCAGCACTCCCAACACACATTCTCAGACTCAATCTCACTCTCACTCCCGGCACAGACCACTTCCCAAAGTGCAAACACCCAAGCCATTTCTCCCATACGATAGGCCTAAGGGCTTAGAGCTGATGCTGGTCCTCACATTCCCTTCACACCGCTTTCACAGCCAAACACACTCTGGCCATCTGCCTTTGCCTTGCCTACCAGCACTCCCAACACACATTCTCAGGCTCACTCTCACTCTCACTACCGGCACAGACCACCTCCCAAAGTGCAAACGTCCAAGCCATTTCTCCCATACGATAGGCCTAAGGGCTTAGAGCTGATGCTGGTCCTCACCTTCCCTTGACACCGCTTTCACAGCCAAACACACTCTGGCCATCTACCTTTGCCTTGCCTCCCAGCACTCCCAACACACTCTCACTCTCGGCACAGACCACCTCCCAAAGTGCCAACAACCAAGCGATTTCTGACGCACGCTACATCTAAGGGCTTAGAGCTGTTGCTGGTCCTCACCTTCCCTTGACACCGCTTTCACAGCCAAACACACTCTGCCCATCTGCCTTTACCTTGCCTCCCGGCACTGCCAACACACATTCTCAGGCTCACTCAGGCTCTCACTCTCACTCCCAGCACAGACCAACTCCCAAAGTGCAAACGTCCAAGCCATTTCTGACGCTCGCTACCTCTAAAGGCTTAGAGGTGTGGCTGGTCCTCACCTTCCCTTGACACCGCTTTCACAGCCAAACACACTCTGCCCATCTGCCTTTACCTTGCCTCCCGGCACTCCCAACACACTCTCACTCTCGGCACACACCACCTCCCAAAGTGCCAACAACCAAGCGAGTTCTGACGCACGCTACATCTAAGGGCTTAGAGCAGATGCTGGTCCTCACCTTCCCTTGACACCGCTTTCACAGCCAAACACACTCTGCCCATCTGCCTTTGCCTTGCCTCCCAGCACTCCCAACACACTCTCACTCTCGGCACAGACCACCTCCCAAAGTGCAAACACCCAAGCGATTTCTGACACACGCTACATCTAAGGGCTTAGAGTTGCAGATGGTCCTCACCTTCCCTTGACACCGCTTTCATAGCCAAACACACTCTGCCCATCGGCCTTTGCCTTGCCTCCCAGCACTCCCAACACACATTCTCAGACTCAGTCTCACTCTCACTCCCGGCACAGACCACCTCCCAAAGTGCAAACACCCAAGCCATTTCTCCCATACGATAGGCCTAAGGGCTTAGAGCTGATGCTGGTCCTCACATTCCCTTGACACCGCTTTCACAGCCAAACACACTCTGGCCATCTGCCTTTGCCTTGCCTACCAGCACTCCCAACACACATTCTCAGGCTCACTCTCACTCTCACTACCGGCACAGACCACCTCCCAAAGTGCAAACGTCCAAGCCATTTCTCCCATACGATAGGCCTAAGGGCTTAGAGCTGTTGCTGGTCCTCACCTTCCCTTGACACCGCTTTCACAGCCAAACACACTCTGGCCATCTACCTTTGCCTTGCCTCCCAGCACTCCCAACACACTCTCACTCTCGGCACAGACCACCTCCCAAAGTGCCAACAACCAAGCGATTTCTGACGCACGCTACATCTAAGGGCTTAGAGCTGATGCTGGTCCTCACCTTCCCTTGACACCGCTTTCACAGCCAAACACACTCTGCCCATCTGCCTTTACCTTGCCTCCCGGCACTGCCAACACACATTCTCAGGCTCACTCAGGCTCTCACTCTCACTCCCAGCACAGACCAACTCCCAAAGTGCAAACGTCCAAGCGATTTCTGACGCTCGCTACCTCTAAGGGCTTAGAGGTGTGGCTGGTCCTCACCTTCCCTTGACACCGCTTTCACAGCCAAACACACTCTGCCCATCTGCCTTTACCTTGCCTCCCGGCACTCCCAACACACTCTCACTCTCAGCACCCACCACCTCCCGAAGTGCCAACAACCAAGCGAGTTCTGACGCACGCTACATCTAAGGGCTTAGAGCAGATGCTGGTCCTCACATTCCCTTGACACCGCTTTCACAGCCAAACACACTCTGCCCATCTGCCTTTGCCTTGCCTCCCAGCACTCCCAACACACATTCTCAGGCTCACTCTCACTCTCACTAACGGAACAGACCACTTCCCAAAGTGCAAACGTCCAAGCCATTTCTCCCATACGATAGGCCTAAGGGCTTAGAGCTGTTGCTGGTCCTCACCTTCCCTTGACACCGCTTTCACAGCCAAACACACTCTGCCCATCTGCCTTTGCCTTGCCTCCCGGCAATCCCAACACACTCTCACTCTCGGCACACACTACCTCCCAAAGTGCCAACAACCAAGCGAGTTCTGACGCACGCTACATCTAAGGGCTTAGAGCTGTTGCTGGTCCTCACCTTCCCTTGACACCGCTTTCACAGCCAAACACACTCTGCCCATCTGCCTTTACCTTGCCTCCCGGCACTGCCAACACACATTCTCAGGCTCACTCAGGCTCTCACTCTCACTCCCAGCACAGACCAACTCCCAAAGTGCAAACGTCCAAGCGATTTCTGACGCACGCTACATCTAAGGGCTTAGAGATGTGGCTGGTCCTCACCTTCCCTTGACACCGCTTTCACAGCCAAACACACTCTGCCCAT
This sequence comes from Pelecanus crispus, assembly GCF_030463565.1. Lineage (NCBI taxonomy): Eukaryota > Metazoa > Chordata > Aves > Pelecaniformes > Pelecanidae > Pelecanus > Pelecanus crispus. The sequence goes on along the minus strand of NW_027461491.1, from coordinate 331,537 downwards.
CTGCCTTTGCCTCAACTCGCACCACTCCCAACACACTCTCACTCTCGGCACACACCACCTCCCAAAGTGCCAACAACCAAGCGAGTTCTGACGCACGCTACATCTAAGGGCTTAGAGCAGATGCTGGTCCTCACCTTCCCTTGACACCGCTTTCACAGCCAAACACACTCTGGCCATCTGCCTTTGCCTCAACTCCCACCACTCCCAACACACTCTCACTCTCGGCACACACCACCTCCCAAAGTGCCAGCACCCAAGCGGTTTCTGACACACGCTACATCTAAGGGCTCAGAGCTGTTGCTGGTCATCACCTTCCCTTCACAGCGCTTTCACAGCCAAACACACTCTGCCCATCTAGCCTGGCTTTGCCTCCCAGCACTCCCAACACACATTCTCAGGCGCAATCTAACTCTCACTCCTGGCACAGACCACCTCCCAAAGTGCAGACGTGCAAGCCATTTCTGCCCTAGGATAGGCCTAAGGGCTTAGAGCTGTGGCTGGTCCTTACCTTCCCTTGACACCGCTTTCACAGCCAAACACACTCTGGGAATCTGCCCTGGCTTTGCCTCCCAGCACTCCCAACACACATTCTCAGGTGCAATCTCACTGTCACTCCCGGCACAGACCACCTCCCATAGTGACAACACGCAAGCCATTTCTCCCAGGCGACAGGCCTAAGGGCTTAGAGCTGTTGCTGGTCCTCACCTTCCCTTGACACCGCTTTCACAGACAAACACATTCTGCCCATCTGCCTTTGCCTTGCCTCACAGCACTCCCAACACACAGTCTCACTCTTGGCACAGACCACCTCCCAAAGTGCCAACACCCAAGCTATTTCGGAGGCACGCTACATGTAAGGGCTTAGAGCTGTTGCTGGTCCTCACCTTCCCTTGACACCGCTTTCACAGCCAAACACACTCTGCCCATCTACCCTGGCTTTGCCTCCCAGCACTCCCAACACACATTCTCAGGTTCAATCTCACTCTCACTCCTGGCACAGACCACCTCCCAAAGTGCAAACACCCAAGACATTTCTCCCATACGATAGGCCTAAGGGCTTAGAGCTGTTGCTGGTCCTCACCTTCCCTTGACACCGCTTTCACAGCCAAACACACTCTGGCCATCTACCTTTGCCTTGCCTCCCAGCACTCCCAACACACTCTCACTACCGGCACAGACCACCTGCCAAAGTGCAAACACCCAAGCGATTTCTGACACACGCTACATCTAAGGGCTTAGAGCTGTTGATGGTCCTCACCTTCCCTTGACACCGCTTTCACAGCCAAACACACTCTGCCCATCGGCCTTTGCCTTGCCTCCCAGCACTCCCAACACACATTCTCAGGCTCACTCTCACTCTCACTCCCGGCACAGACCACTTCCCAAAGTGCAAACACCCAAGCCATTTCTCCCATACGATAGGCCTAAGGGCTTAGAGCTGATGCTGGTCCTCACATTCCCTTCACACCGCTTTCACAGCCAAACACACTCTGGCCATCTGCCTTTGCCTTGCCTACCAGCACTCCCAACACACATTCTCAGGCTCACTCTCACTCTCACTACCGGCACAGACCACCTCCCAAAGTGCAAACGTCCAAGCCATTTCTCCCATACGATAGGCCTAAGGGCTTAGAGCTGATGCTGGTCCTCACCTTCCCTTGACACCGCTTTCACAGCCAAACACACTCTGGCCATCTACCTTTGCCTTGCCTCCCAGCACTCCCAACACACTCTCACTCTCGGCACAGACCACCTCCCAAAGTGCCAACAACCAAGCGATTTCTGACGCACGCTACATCTAAGGGCTTAGAGCTGTTGCTGGTCCTCACCTTCCCTTGACACCGCTTTCACAGCCAAACACACTCTGGCCATCTGCCTTTACCTTGCCTCCCGGCACTGCCAACACACATTCTCAGGCTCACTCAGGCTCTCACTCTCACTCCCAGCACAGACCAACTCCCAAAGTGCAAACGTCCAAGCGATTTCTGACGCTCGCTACCTCTAAAGGCTTAGAGGTGTGGCTGGTCCTCACCTTCCCTTGACACCGCTTTCACAGCCAAACACACTCTGCCCATCTGCCTTTACCTTGCCTCCCGGCACTCCCAACACACTCTCACTCTCGGCACACACCACCTCCCAAAGTGCCAACAACCAAGCGAGTTCTGACGCACGCTACATCTAAGGGCTTAGAGCAGATGCTGGTCCTCACCTTCCCTTGACACCGCTTTCACAGCCAAACACACTCTGCCCATCTGCCTTTGCCTTGCCTCCCAGCACTCCCAACACACATTCTCAGGCTCACTCTCACTCTCACTAACGGAACAGACCACTTCCCAAAGTGCAAACGTCCAAGCCATTTCTCCCATACGATAGGCCTAAGGGCTTAGAGCTGTTGCTGGTCCTCACCTTCCCTTGACACCGCTTTCACAGCCAAACACACTCTGCCCATCTGCCTTTGCCTTGCCTCCCGGCAATCCCAACACACTCTCACTCTCGGCACACACTACCTCCCAAAGTGCCAACAACCAAGCGAGTTCTGACGCACGCTACATCTAAGGGCTTAGAGCTGTTGCTGGTCCTCACCTTCCCTTGACACCGCTTTCACAGCCAAACACACTCTGCCCATCTGCCTTTGCCTTGCCTCCCAGCACTCCCAATACACTCTCACTCTCGGCACAGACCACCTGCCAAAGTGCAAACACCCAAGCGATTTCTGACACACGCTACATCTAAGGGCTTAGAGTTGCAGATGGTCCTCACCTTCCCTTGACACCGCTTTCATAGCCAAACACACTCTGCCCATCGGCCTTTGCCTTGCCTCCCAGCACTCCCAACACACATTCTCAGGCTCACTCTCACTCTCACTACCGGCACAGACCACCTCCCAAAGTGCAAACGTCCAAGCCATTTCTCCCATACGATAGGCCTAAGGGCTTAGAGCTGTTGCTGGTCCTCACCTTCCCTTGACACCGCTTTCACAGCCAAACACACTCTGGCCATCTACCTTTGCCTTGCCTCCCAGCACTCCCAACACACTCTCACTCTCGGCACAGACCACCTCCCAAAGTGCCAACAACCAAGCGATTTCTGACGCACGCTACATCTAAGGGCTTAGAGCTGTTGCTGGTCCTCACCTTCCCTTGACACCGCTTTCACAGCCAAACACACTCTGCCCATCTGCCTTTACCTTGCCTCCCGGCACTGCCAACACACATTCTCAGGCTCACTCAGGCTCTCACTCTCACTCCCAGCACAGACCAACTCCCAAAGTGCAAACGTCCAAGCGATTTCTGACGCTCGCTACCTCTAAGGGCTTAGAGGTGTGGCTGGTCCTCACCTTCCCTTGACACCGCTTTCACAGCCAAACACACTCTGCCCATCTGCCTTTACCTTGCCTCCCGGCACTCCCAACACACTCTCACTCTCAGCACCCACCACCTCCCAAAGTGCCAACAACCAAGCGAGTTCTGACGCACGCTACATCTAAGGGCTTAGAGCAGATGCTGGTCCTCACCTTCCCTTGACACCGCTTTCACAGCCAAACACACTCTGCCCATCTGCCTTTGCCTTGCCTCCCAGCACTCCCAACACACATTCTCAGGCTCACTCTCACTCTCACTAACGGAACAGACCACTTCCCAAAGTGCAAACGTCCAAGCCATTTCTCCCATACGATAGGCCTAAGGGCTTAGAGCTGTTGCTGGTCCTCACCTTCCCTTGACACCGCTTTCACAGCCAAACACACTCTGCCCATCTGCCTTTGCCTTGCCTCCCGGCAATCCCAACACACTCTCACTCTCGGCACACACTACCTCCCAAAGTGCCAACAACCAAGCGAGTTCTGACGCACGCTACATCTAAGGGCTTAGAGCTGTTGCTGGTCCTCACCTTCCCTTGACACCGCTTTCACAGCCAAACACACTCTGCCCATCTGCCTTTACCTTGCCTCCCGGCACTCCCAACACACATTCTCAGGCTCACTCAGGCTCTCACTCTCACTCCCAGCACAGACCAACTCCCAAAGTGCAAACGTCCAAGCGATTTCTGACGCACGCTACATCTAAGGGCTTAGAGATGTGGCTGGTCCTCACCTTCCCTTGACACCGCTTTCACAGCCAAACACACTCTGCCCATCTGCCTTTGCCTCAACTCGCACCACTCCAAACACACTCTCACTCTCGGCACACACCACCTCCCAAAGTGCCAACAACCAAGCGATTTCTGACGCACGCTACATCTAAGGGCTTAGAGCAGATGCTGGTCCTCACCTTCCCTTGACACCGCTTTCACAGCCAAACACACTCTGGCCATCTGCCTTTGCCTCAACTCCCACCACTCCCAACACACTCTCACTCTCGGCACACACCACCTCCCAAAGTGCCAGCACCCAAGCGGTTTCTGACACACGCTACATCTAAGGGCTCAGAGCTGTTGCTGGTCATCACCTTCCCTTCACAGCGCTTTCACAGCCAAACACACTCTGCCCATCTAGCCTGGCTTTGCCTCCCAGCACTCCCAACACACATTCTCAGGCGCAATCTAACTCTCACTCCTGGCACAGACCACCTCCCAAAGTGCAGACGTGCAAGCCATTTCTGCCCTAGGATAGGCCTAAGGGCTTAGAGCTGTGGCTGGTCCTTACCTTCCCTTGACACCGCTTTCACAGCCAAACACACTCTGGGAATCTGCCCTGGCTTTGCCTCCCAGCACTCCCAACACACATTCTCAGGTGCAATCTCACTGTCACTCCCGGCACAGACCACCTCCCATAGTGACAACACGCAAGCCATTTCTCCCAGGCGACAGGCCTAAGGGCTTAGAGCTGTTGCTGGTCCTCACCTTCCCTTGACACCGCTTTCACAGACAAACACATTCTGCCCATCTGCCTTTGCCTTGCCTCACAGCACTCCCAACACACAGTCTCACTCTTGGCACAGACCACCTCCCAAAGTGCCAACACCCAAGCTATTTCGGAGGCACGCTACATGTAAGGGCTTAGAGCTGTTGCTGGTCCTCACCTTCCCTTGACACCGCTTTCACAGCCAAACACACTCTGCCCATCTACCCTGGCTTTGCCTCCCAGCACTCCCAACACACATTCTCAGGTTCAATCTCACTCTCACTCCTGGCACAGACCACCTCCCAAAGTGCAAACACCCAAGCCATTTCTCCCATACGATAGGCCTAAGGGCTTAGAGCTGTTGCTGGTCCTCACCTTCCCTTGACACCGCTTTCACAGCCAAACACACTCTGGCCATCTACCTTTGCCTTGCCTCCCAGCACTCCCAACACACTCTCACTACCGGCACAGACCACCTGCCAAAGTGCAAACACCCAAGCGATTTCTGACACACGCTACATCTAAGGGCTTAGAGCTGTTGATGGTCCTCACCTTCCCTTGACACCGCTTTCACAGCCAAACACACTCTGCCCATCGGCCTTTGCCTTGCCTCCCAGCACTCCCAACACACATTCTCAGGCTCACTCTCACTCTCACTCCCGGCACAGACCACCTCCCAAAGTGCAAACACCCAAGCCATTTCTCCCATACGATAGGCCTAAGGGCTTAGCGCTGATGCTGGTCCTCACATTCCCTTGACACCGCTTTCACAGCCAAACACACTCTGCCCATCTGCCTTTGCCTTGCCTACCAGCACTCCCAACACACATTCTCAGGCTCACTCTCACTCTCACTACCGGCACAGACCACCTGCCAAAGTGCAAACGTCCAAGCCATTTCTCCCATACGATAGGCCTAAGGGCTTAGAGCTGTTGCTGGTCCTCACCTTCCCTTGACACCGCTTTCACAGCCAAACACACTCTGGCCATCTACCTTTGCCTTGCCTCCCAGCACTCCCAACACACTCTCACTCTCGGCACAGACCACCTCCCAAAGTGCCAACAACCAAGCGATTTCTGACGCACGCTACATCTAAGGGCTTAGAGCTGTTGCTGGTCCTCACCTTCCCTTGACACCGCTTTCACAGCCAAACACACTCTGCCCATCTGCCTTTACCTTGCCTCCCGGCACTGCCAACACACATTCTCAGGCTCACTCAGGCTCTCACTCTCACTCCCAGCACAGACCAACTCCCAAAGTGCAAACGTCCAAGCGATTTCTGACGCTCGCTACCTCTAAGGGCTTAGAGGTGTGGCTGGTCCTCACCTTCCCTTGACACCGCTTTCACAGCCAAACACACTCTGCCCATCTGCCTTTACCTTGCCTCCCGGCACTCCCAACACACTCTCACTCTCGGCACCCACCACCTCCCAAAGTGCCAACAACCAAGCGAGTTCTGACGCACGCTACATCTAAGGGCTTAGAGCAGATGCTGGTCCTCACCTTCCCTTGACACCGCTTTCACAGCCAAACACACTCTGCCCATCTGCCTTTGCCTTGCCTCCCAGCACTCCCAACACACATTCTCAGGCTCACTCTCACTCTCACTAACGGAACAGACCACTTCCCAAAGTGCAAACGTCCAAGCCATTTCTCCCATACGATAGGCCTAAGGGCTTAGAGCTGTTGCTGGTCCTCACCTTCCCTTGACACCGCTTTCACAGCCAAACACACTCTGCCCATCTGCCTTTGCCTTGCCTCCCGGCAATCCCAACACACTCTCACTCTCGGCACACACTACCTCCCAAAGTGCCAACAACCAAGCGAGTTCTGACGCACGCTACATCTAAGGGCTTAGAGCTGTTGCTGGTCCTCACCTTCCCTTGACACCGCTTTCACAGCCAAACACACTCTGCCCATCTGCCTTTACCTTGCCTCCCGGCACTGCCAACACACATTCTCAGGCTCACTCAGGCTCTCACTCTCACTCCCAGCACAGACCAACTCCCAAAGTGCAAACGTCCAAGCGATTTCTGACGCACGCTACATCTAAGGGCTTAGAGATGTGGCTGGTCCTCACCTTCCCTTGACACCGCTTTCACAGCCAAACACACTCTGCCCATCTGCCTTTGCCTCAACTCGCACCACTCCCAACACACTCTCACTCTCGGCACACACCACCTGCCAAAGTGCCAACAACCAAGCGATTTCTGACGCACGCTACATCTAAGGGCTTAGAGCAGATGCTGGTCCTCACCTTCCCTTGACACCGCTTTCACAGCCAAACACACTCTGGCCATCTGCCTTTGCCTCAACTCCCACCACTCCCAACACACTCTCACTCTCGGCACACACCACCTCCCAAAGTGCCAGCACCCAAGCGGTTTCTGACACACGCTACATCTAAGGGCTCAGAGCTGTTGCTGGTCATCACCTTCCCTTCACAGCGCTTTCACAGCCAAACACACTCTGCCCATCTAGCCTGGCTTTGCCTCCCAGCACTCCCAACACACATTCTCAGGCGCAATCTAACTCTCACTCCTGGCACAGACCACCTCCCAAAGTGCAGACGTGCAAGCCATTTCTGCCCTAGGATAGGCCTAAGGGCTTAGAGCTGTGGCTGGTCCTTACCTTCCCTTGACACCGCTTTCACAGCCAAACACACTCTGGGAATCTGCCCTGGCTTTGCCTCCCAGCACTCCCAACACACATTCTCAGGTGCAATCTCACTGTCACTCCCGGCACAGACCACCTCCCATAGTGACAACACGCAAGCCATTTCTCCCAGGCGACAGGCCTAAGGGCTTAGAGCTGTTGCTGGTCCTCACCTTCCCTTGACACCGCTTTCACAGACAAACACATTCTGCCCATCTGCCTTTGCCTTGCCTCACAGCACTCCCAACACACAGTCTCACTCTTGGCACAGACCACCTCCCAAAGTGCCAACACCCAAGCTATTTCGGAGGCACGCTACATGTAAGGGCTTAGAGCTGTTGCTGGTCCTCACCTTCCCTTGACACCGCTTTCACAGCCAAACACACTCTGCCCATCTACCCTGGCTTTGCCTCCCAGCACTCCCAACACACATTCTCAGGTTCAATCTCACTCTCACTCCTGGCACAGACCACCTCCCAAAGTGCAAACACCCAAGCCATTTCTCCCATACGATAGGCCTAAGGGCTTAGAGCTGTTGCTGGTCCTCACCTTCCCTTGACACCGCTTTCACAGCCAAACACACTCTGGCCATCTACCTTTGCCTTGCCTCCCAGCACTCCCAACACACTCTCACTACCGGCACAGACCACCTGCCAAAGTGCAAACACCCAAGCGATTTCTGACACACGCTACATCTAAGGGCTTAGAGCTGTTGATGGTCCTCACCTTCCCTTGACACCGCTTTCACAGCCAAACACACTCTGCCCATCGGCCTTTGCCTTGCCTCCCAGCACTCCCAACACACATTCTCAGGCTCACTCTCACTCTCACTCCCGGCACAGACCACCTCCCAAAGTGCAAACACCCAAGCCATTTCTCCCATACGATAGGCCTAAGGGCTTAGCGCTGATGCTGGTCCTCACATTCCCTTGACACCGCTTTCACAGCCAAACACACTCTGCCCATCTGCCTTTGCCTTGCCTACCAGCACTCCCAACACACATTCTCAGGCTCACTCTCACTCTCACTACCGGCACAGACCACCTCCCAAAGTGCAAACGTCCAAGCCATTTCTCCCATACGATAGGCCTAAGGGCTTAGAGCTGTTGCTGGTCCTCACCTTCCCTTGACACCGCTTTCACAGCCAAACACACTCTGGCCATCTACCTTTGCCTTGCCTCCCAGCACTCCCAACACACTCTCACTCTCGGCACAGACCACCTCCCAAAGTGCCAACAACCAAGCGATTTCTGACGCACGCTACATCTAAGGGCTTAGAGCTGTTGCTGGTCCTCACCTTCCCTTGACACCGCTTTCACAGCCAAACACACTCTGCCCATCTGCCTTTACCTTGCCTCCCGGCACTGCCAACACACATTCTCAGGCTCACTCAGGCTCTCACTCTCACTCCCAGCACAGACCAACTCCCAAAGTGCAAACGTCCAAGCGATTTCTGACGCTCGCTACCTCTAAGGGCTTAGAGGTGTGGCTGGTCCTCACCTTCCCTTGACACCGCTTTCACAGCCAAACACACTCTGCCCATCTGCCTTTACCTTGCCTCCCGGCACTCCCAACACACTCTCACTCTCGGCACCCACCACCTCCCAAAGTGCCAACAACCAAGCGAGTTCTGACGCACGCTACATCTAAGGGCTTAGAGCAGATGCTGGTCCTCACCTTCCCTTGACACCGCTTTCACAGCCAAACACACTCTGCCCATCTGCCTTTGCCTTGCCTCCCAGCACTCCCAACACACATTCTCAGGCTCACTCTCACTCTCACTAACGGAACAGACCACTTCCCAAAGTGCAAACGTCCAAGCCATTTCTCCCATACGATAGGCCTAAGGGCTTAGAGCTGTTGCTGGTCCTCACCTTCCCTTGACACCGCTTTCACAGCCAAACACACTCTGCCCATCTGCCTTTGCCTTGCCTCCCGGCAATCCCAACACACTCTCACTCTCGGCACACACTACCTCCCAAAGTGCCAACAACCAAGCGAGTTCTGACGCACGCTACATCTAAGGGCTTAGAGCTGTTGCTGGTCCTCACCTTCCCTTGACACCGCTTTCACAGCCAAACACACTCTGCCCATCTGCCTTTACCTTGCCTCCCGGCACTGCCAACACACATTCTCAGGCTCACTCAGGCTCTCACTCTCACTCCCAGCACAGACCAACTCCCAAAGTGCAAACGTCCAAGCGATTTCTGACGCACGCTACATCTAAGGGCTTAGAGATGTGGCTGGTCCTCACCTTCCCTTGACACCGCTTTCACAGCCAAACACACTCTGCCCATCTGCCTTTGCCTCAACTCGCACCACTCCCAACACACTCTCACTCTCGGCACACACCACCTGCCAAAGTGCCAACAACCAAGCGATTTCTGACGCACGCTACATCTAAGGGCTTAGAGCAGATGCTGGTCCTCACCTTCCCTTGACACCGCTTTCACAGCCAAACACACTCTGCCCATCTGCCTTTGCCTCAACTCCCACCACTCCCAACACACTCTCACTCTCGGCACACACCACCTCCCAAAGTGCCAGCACCCAAGCGGTTTCTGACACACGCTACATCTAAGGGCTCAGAGCTGTTGCTGGTCATCACCTTCCCTTCACAGCGCTTTCACAGCCAAACACACTCTGCCCATCTAGCCTGGCTTTGCCTCCCAGCACTCCCAACACACATTCTCAGGCGCAATCTAACTCTCACTCCTGGCACAGACCACCTCCCAAAGTGCAGACGTGCAAGCCATTTCTCCCCTAGGATAGGCCTAAGGGCTTAGAGCTGTGGCTGGTCCTTACCTTCCCTTGACACCGCTTTCACAGCCAAACACACTCTGGGAATCTGCCCTGGCTTTGCCTCCCAGCACTCCCAACACACATTCTCAGGTGCAATCTCACTGTCACTCCCGGCACAGACCACCTCCCATAGTGACAACACGCAAGCCATTTCTCCCAGGCGACAGGCCTAAGGGCTTAGAGCTGTTGCTGGTCCTCACCTTCCCTTGACACCGCTTTCACAGACAAACACATTCTGCCCATCTGCCTTTGCCTTGCCTCACAGCACTCCCAACACACAGTCTCACTCTTGGCACAGACCACCTCCCAAAGTGCCAACACCCAAGCTATTTCGGAGGCACGCTACATGTAAGGGCTTAGAGCTGTTGCTGGTCCTCACCTTCCCTTGACACCGCTTTCACAGCCAAACACACTCTGCCCATCTACCCTGGCTTTGCCTCCCAGCACTCCCAACACACATTCTCAGGTTCAATCTCACTCTCACTCCTGGCACAGACCACCTCCCAAAGTGCAAACACCCAAGCCATTTCTCCCATACGATAGGCCTAAGGGCTTAGAGCTGTTGCTGGTCCTCACCTTCCCTTGACACCGCTTTCACAGCCAAACACACTCTGGCCATCTACCTTTGCCTTGCCTCCCAGCACTCCCAACACACTCTCACTACCGGCACAGACCACCTGCCAAAGTGCAAACACCCAAGCGATTTCTGACACACGCTACATCTAAGGGCTTAGAGCTGTTGATGGTCCTCACCTTCCCTTGACACCGCTTTCACAGCCAAACACACTCTGCCCATCGGCCTTTGCCTTGCCTCCCAGCACTCCCAACACACATTCTCAGACTCAATCTCACTCTCACTCCCGGCACAGACCACTTCCCAAAGTGCAAACACCCAAGCCATTTCTCCCATACGATAGGCCTAAGGGCTTAGAGCTGATGCTGGTCCTCACCTTCCCTTGACACCGCTTTCACAGCCAAACACACTCTGGCCATCTACCTTTGCCTTGCCTCCCAGCACTCCCAACACACTCTCACTCTCGGCACAGACCACCTCCCAAAGTGCCAACAACCAAGCGATTTCTGACGCACGCTACATCTAAGGGCTTAGAGCTGATGCTGGTCCTCACCTTCCCTTGACACCGCTTTCACAGCCAAACACACTCTGCCCATCTGCCTTTACCTTGCCTCCCGGCACTGCCAACACACATTCTCAGGCTCACTCAGGCTCTCACTCTCACTCCCAGCACAGACCAACTCCCAAAGTGCAAACGTCCAAGCGATTTCTGACGCTCGCTACCTCTAAAGGCTTAGAGGTGTGGCTGGTCCTCACCTTCCCTTGACACCGCTTTCACAGCCAAACACACTCTGCCCATCTGCCTTTACCTTGCCTCCCGGCACTCCCAACACACTCTCACTCTCGGCACACACCACCTCCCAAAGTGCCAACAACCAAGCGAGTTCTGACGCACGCTACATCTAAGGGCTTAGAGCAGATGCTGGTCCTCACCTTCCCTTGACACCGCTTTCACAGCCAAACACACTCTGGCCATCTGCCTTTGCCTTGCCTCCCAGCACTCCCAACACACATTCTCAGGCTCACTCTCACTCTCACTAACGGAACAGACCACTTCCCAAAGTGCAAACGTCCAAGCCATTTCTCCCATACGATAGGCCTAAGGGCTTAGAGCTGTTGCTGGTCCTCACCTTCCCTTGACACCGCTTTCACAGCCAAACACACTCTGCCCATCTGCCTTTGCCTTGCCTCCCGGCAATCCCAACACACTCTCACTCTCGGCACACACTACCTCCCAAAGTGCCAACAACCAAGCGAGTTCTGACGCACGCTACATCTAAGGGCTTAGAGCTGTTGCTGGTCCTCACCTTCCCTTGACACCGCTTTCACAGCCAAACACACTCTGCCCATCTGCCTTTGCCTTGCCTCCCAGCACTCCCAACACACTCTCACTCTCGGCACAGACCACCTGCCAAAGTGCAAACACCCAAGCGATTTCTGACACACGCTACATCTAAGGGCTTAGAGTTGCAGATGGTCCTCACCTTCCCTTGACACCGCTTTCATAGCCAAACACACTCTGCCCATCGGCCTTTGCCTTGCCTCCCAGCACTCCCAACACACATTCTCAGACTCAGTCTCACTCTCACTCCCGGCACAGACCACCTCCCAAAGTGCAAACACCCAAGCCATTTCTCCCATACGATAGGCCTAAGGGCTTAGAGCTGATGCTGGTCCTCACATTCCCTTGACACCGCTTTCACAGCCAAACACACTCTGCCCATCTGCCTTTGCCTTGCCTCCCAGCACTCCCAACACACATTCTCAGGCTCACTCTCACTCTCACTAACGGAACAGACCACTTCCCAAAGTGCAAACGTCCAAGCCATTTCTCCCATACGATAGGCCTAAGGGCTTAGAGCTGTTGCTGGTCCTCACCTTCCCTTGACACCGCTTTCACAGCCAAACACACTCTGCCCATCTGCCTTTGCCTTGCCTCCCGGCAATCCCAACACACTCTCACTCTCGGCACACACTACCTCCCAAAGTGCCAACAACCAAGCGAGTTCTGACGCACGCTACATCTAAGGGCTTAGAGCTGTTGCTGGTCCTCACCTTCCCTTGACACCGCTTTCACAGCCAAACACACTCTGCCCATCTGCCTTTACCTTGCCTCCCGGCACTGCCAACACACATTCTCAGGCTCACTCAGGCTCTCACTCTCACTCCCAGCACAGACCAACTCCCAAAGTGCAAACCTCCAAGCGATTTCTGACGCACGCTACATCTAAGGGCTTAGAGATGTGGCTGGTCCTCACCTTCCCTTGACACCGCTTTCACAGCCAAACACACTCTGCCCATCTGCCTTTGCCTCAACTCGCACCACTCCCAACACACTCTCACTCTCGGCACACACCACCTCCCAAAGTGCCAACAACCAAGCGATTTCTGACGCACGCTACATCTAAGGGCTTAGAGCAGATGCTGGTCCTCACCTTCCCTTGACACCGCTTTCACAGCCAAACACACTCTGCCCATCTGCCTTTGCCTCAACTCCCACCACTCCCAACACACTCTCACTCTCGGCACACACCACCTCCCAAAGTGCCAGCACCCAAGCGGTTTCTGACACACGCTACATCTAAGGGCTCAGAGCTGTTGCTGGTCATCACCTTCCCTTCACAGCGCTTTCACAGCCAAACACACTCTGCCCATCTAGCCTGGCTTTGCCTCCCAGCACTCCCAACACACATTCTCAGGCGCAATCTAACTCTCACTCCTGGCACAGACCACCTCCCAAAGTGCAGACGTGCAAGCCATTTCTGCCCTAGGATAGGCCTAAGGGCTTAGAGCTGTGGCTGGTCCTTACCTTCCCTTGACACCGCTTTCACAGCCAAACACACTCTGGGAATCTGCCCTGGCTTTGCCTCCCAGCACTCCCAACACACATTCTCAGGTGCAATCTCACTGTCACTCCCGGCACAGACCACCTCCCATAGTGACAACACGCAAGCCATTTCTCCCAGGCGACAGGCCTAAGGGCTTAGAGCTGTTGCTGGTCCTCACCTTCCCTTGACACCGCTTTCACAGACAAACACATTCTGCCCATCTGCCTTTGCCTTGCCTCACAGCACTCCCAACACACAGTCTCACTCTTGGCACAGACCACCTCCCAAAGTGCCAACACCCAAGCTATTTCGGAGGCACGCTACATGTAAGGGCTTAGAGCTGTTGCTGGTCCTCACCTTCCCTTGACACCGCTTTCACAGCCAAACACACTCTGCCCATCTACCCTGGCTTTGCCTCCCAGCACTCCCAACACACATTCTCAGGTTCAATCTCACTCTCACTCCTGGCACAGACCACCTCCCAAAGTGCAAACACCCAAGCCATTTCTCCCATACGATAGGCCTAAGGGCTTAGAGCTGTTGCTGGTCCTCACCTTCCCTTGACACCGCTTTCACAGCCAAACACACTCTGGCCATCTACCTTTGCCTTGCCTCCCAGCACTCCCAACACACTCTCACTACCGGCACAGACCACCTGCCAAAGTGCAAACACCCAAGCGATTTCTGACACACGCTACATCTAAGGGCTTAGAGCTGTTGATGGTCCTCACCTTCCCTTGACACCGCTTTCACAGCCAAACACACTCTGCCCATCGGCCTTTGCCTTGCCTCCCAGCACTCCCAACACACATTCTCAGACTCAATCTCACTCTCACTCCCGGCACAGACCACTTCCCAAAGTGCAAACACCCAAGCCATTTCTCCCATACGATAGGCCTAAGGGCTTAGAGCTGATGCTGGTCCTCACCTTCCCTTGACACCGCTTTCACAGCCAAACACACTCTGGCCATCTACCTTTGCCTTGCCTCCCAGCACTCCCAACACACTCTCACTCTCGGCACAGACCACCTCCCAAAGTGCCAACAACCAAGCGATTTCTGACGCACGCTACATCTAAGGGCTTAGAGCTGATGCTGGTCCTCACCTTCCCTTGACACCGCTTTCACAGCCAAACACACTCTGCCCATCTGCCTTTACCTTGCCTCCCGGCACTGCCAACACACATTCTCAGGCTCACTCAGGCTCTCACTCTCACTCCCAGCACAGACCAACTCCCAAAGTGCAAACGTCCAAGCGATTTCTGACGCTCGCTACCTCTAAAGGCTTAGAGGTGTGGCTGGTCCTCACCTTCCCTTGACACCGCTTTCACAGCCAAACACACTCTGCCCATCTGCCTTTACCTTGCCTCCCGGCACTCCCAACACACTCTCACTCTCGGCACACACCACCTCCCAAAGTGCCAACAACCAAGCGAGTTCTGACGCACGCTACATCTAAGGGCTTAGAGCAGATGCTGGTCCTCACCTTCCCTTGACACCGCTTTCACAGCCAAACACACTCTGGCCATCTGCCTTTGCCTTGCCTCCCAGCACTCCCAACACACATTCTCAGGCTCACTCTCACTCTCACTAACGGAACAGACCACTTCCCAAAGTGCAAACGTCCAAGCCATTTCTCCCATACGATAGGCCTAAGGGCTTAGAGCTGTTGCTGGTCCTCACCTTCCCTTGACACCGCTTTCACAGCCAAACACACTCTGCCCATCTGCCTTTGCCTTGCCTCCCGGCAATCCCAACACACTCTCACTCTCGGCACACACTACCTCCCAAAGTGCCAACAACCAAGCGAGTTCTGACGCACGCTACATCTAAGGGCTTAGAGCTGTTGCTGGTCCTCACCTTCCCTTGACACCGCTTTCACAGCCAAACACACTCTGCCCATCTGCCTTTGCCTTGCCTCCCAGCACTCCCAACACACTCTCACTCTCGGCACAGACCACCTGCCAAAGTGCAAACACCCAAGCGATTTCTGACACACGCTACATCTAAGGGCTTAGAGT
Source organism: Pelecanus crispus (assembly GCF_030463565.1). Taxonomy (NCBI): domain Eukaryota; kingdom Metazoa; phylum Chordata; class Aves; order Pelecaniformes; family Pelecanidae; genus Pelecanus; species Pelecanus crispus. The sequence goes on along the minus strand of NW_027461491.1, from coordinate 315,818 downwards.
TGCAGATGGTCCTCACCTTCCCTTGACACCGCTTTCATAGCCAAACACACTCTGCCCATCGGCCTTTGCCTTGCCTCCCAGCACTCCCAACACACATTCTCAGACTCAGTCTCACTCTCACTCCCGGCACAGACCACCTCCCAAAGTGCAAACACCCAAGCCATTTCTCCCATACGATAGGCCTAAGGGCTTAGAGCTGATGCTGGTCCTCACATTCCCTTGACACCGCTTTCACAGCCAAACACACTCTGCCCATCTGCCTTTGCCTTGCCTCCCAGCACTCCCAACACACATTCTCAGGCTCACTCTCACTCTCACTAACGGAACAGACCACTTCCCAAAGTGCAAACGTCCAAGCCATTTCTCCCATACGATAGGCCTAAGGGCTTAGAGCTGTTGCTGGTCCTCACCTTCCCTTGACACCGCTTTCACAGCCAAACACACTCTGCCCATCTGCCTTTGCCTTGCCTCCCGGCAATCCCAACACACTCTCACTCTCGGCACACACTACCTCCCAAAGTGCCAACAACCAAGCGAGTTCTGACGCACGCTACATCTAAGGGCTTAGAGCTGTTGCTGGTCCTCACCTTCCCTTGACACCGCTTTCACAGCCAAACACACTCTGCCCATCTGCCTTTACCTTGCCTCCCGGCACTGCCAACACACATTCTCAGGCTCACTCAGGCTCTCACTCTCACTCCCAGCACAGACCAACTCCCAAAGTGCAAACCTCCAAGCGATTTCTGACGCACGCTACATCTAAGGGCTTAGAGATGTGGCTGGTCCTCACCTTCCCTTGACACCGCTTTCACAGCCAAACACACTCTGCCCATCTGCCTTTGCCTCAACTCGCACCACTCCCAACACACTCTCACTCTCGGCACACACCACCTCCCAAAGTGCCAACAACCAAGCGATTTCTGACGCACGCTACATCTAAGGGCTTAGAGCAGATGCTGGTCCTCACCTTCCCTTGACACCGCTTTCACAGCCAAACACACTCTGCCCATCTGCCTTTGCCTCAACTCCCACCACTCCCAACACACTCTCACTCTCGGCACACACCACCTCCCAAAGTGCCAGCACCCAAGCGGTTTCTGACACACGCTACATCTAAGGGCTCAGAGCTGTTGCTGGTCATCACCTTCCCTTCACAGCGCTTTCACAGCCAAACACACTCTGCCCATCTAGCCTGGCTTTGCCTCCCAGCACTCCCAACACACATTCTCAGGCGCAATCTAACTCTCACTCCTGGCACAGACCACCTCCCAAAGTGCAGACGTGCAAGCCATTTCTGCCCTAGGATAGGCCTAAGGGCTTAGAGCTGTGGCTGGTCCTTACCTTCCCTTGACACCGCTTTCACAGCCAAACACACTCTGGGAATCTGCCCTGGCTTTGCCTCCCAGCACTCCCAACACACATTCTCAGGTGCAATCTCACTGTCACTCCCGGCACAGACCACCTCCCATAGTGACAACACGCAAGCCATTTCTCCCAGGCGACAGGCCTAAGGGCTTAGAGCTGTTGCTGGTCCTCACCTTCCCTTGACACCGCTTTCACAGACAAACACATTCTGCCCATCTGCCTTTGCCTTGCCTCACAGCACTCCCAACACACAGTCTCACTCTTGGCACAGACCACCTCCCAAAGTGCCAACACCCAAGCTATTTCGGAGGCACGCTACATGTAAGGGCTTAGAGCTGTTGCTGGTCCTCACCTTCCCTTGACACCGCTTTCACAGCCAAACACACTCTGCCCATCTACCCTGGCTTTGCCTCCCAGCACTCCCAACACACATTCTCAGGTTCAATCTCACTCTCACTCCTGGCACAGACCACCTCCCAAAGTGCAAACACCCAAGCCATTTCTCCCATACGATAGGCCTAAGGGCTTAGAGCTGTTGCTGGTCCTCACCTTCCCTTGACACCGCTTTCACAGCCAAACACACTCTGGCCATCTACCTTTGCCTTGCCTCCCAGCACTCCCAACACACTCTCACTACCGGCACAGACCACCTGCCAAAGTGCAAACACCCAAGCGATTTCTGACACACGCTACATCTAAGGGCTTAGAGCTGTTGATGGTCCTCACCTTCCCTTGACACCGCTTTCACAGCCAAACACACTCTGCCCATCGGCCTTTGCCTTGCCTCCCAGCACTCCCAACACACATTCTCAGACTCAATCTCACTCTCACTCCCGGCACAGACCACTTCCCAAAGTGCAAACACCCAAGCCATTTCTCCCATACGATAGGCCTAAGGGCTTAGAGCTGTTGCTGGTCCTCACATTCCCTTCACACCGCTTTCACAGCCAAACACACTCTGGCCATCTGCCTTTGCCTTGCCTACCAGCACTCCCAACACACATTCTCAGGCTCACTCTCACTCTCACTACCGGCACAGACCACCTCCCAAAGTGCAAACGTCCAAGCCATTTCTCCCATACGATAGGCCTAAGGGCTTAGAGCTGATGCTGGTCCTCACCTTCCCTTGACACCGCTTTCACAGCCAAACACACTCTGGCCATCTACCTTTGCCTTGCCTCCCAGCACTCCCAACACACTCTCACTCTCGGCACAGACCACCTCCCAAAGTGCCAACAACCAAGCGATTTCTGACGCACGCTACATCTAAGGGCTTAGAGCTGTTGCTGGTCCTCACCTTCCCTTGACACCGCTTTCACAGCCAAACACACTCTGGCCATCTGCCTTTACCTTGCCTCCCGGCACTGCCAACACACATTCTCAGGCTCACTCAGGCTCTCACTCTCACTCCCAGCACAGACCAACTCCCAAAGTGCAAACGTCCAAGCGATTTCTGACGCTCGCTACCTCTAAAGGCTTAGAGGTGTGGCTGGTCCTCACCTTCCCTTGACACCGCTTTCACAGCCAAACACACTCTGCCCATCTGCCTTTACCTTGCCTCCCGGCACTCCCAACACACTCTCACTCTCGGCACACACCACCTCCCAAAGTGCCAACAACCAAGCGAGTTCTGACGCACGCTACATCTAAGGGCTTAGAGCAGATGCTGGTCCTCACCTTCCCTTGACACCGCTTTCACAGCCAAACACACTCTGGCCATCTGCCTTTGCCTTGCCTCCCAGCACTCCCAACACACATTCTCAGGCTCACTCTCACTCTCACTAACGGAACAGACCACTTCCCAAAGTGCAAACGTCCAAGCCATTTCTCCCATACGATAGGCCTAAGGGCTTAGAGCTGTTGCTGGTCCTCACCTTCCCTTGACACCGCTTTCACAGCCAAACACACTCTGCCCATCTGCCTTTGCCTTGCCTCCCGGCAATCCCAACACACTCTCACTCTCGGCACACACTACCTCCCAAAGTGCCAACAACCAAGCGAGTTCTGACGCACGCTACATCTAAGGGCTTAGAGCTGTTGCTGGTCCTCACCTTCCCTTGACACCGCTTTCACAGCCAAACACACTCTGCCCATCTGCCTTTGCCTTGCCTCCCAGCACTCCCAACACACTCTCACTCTCGGCACAGACCACCTGCCAAAGTGCAAACACCCAAGCGATTTCTGACACACGCTACATCTAAGGGCTTAGAGTTGCAGATGGTCCTCACCTTCCCTTGACACCGCTTTCATAGCCAAACACACTCTGCCCATCGGCCTTTGCCTTGCCTCCCAGCACTCCCAACACACATTCTCAGGCTCACTCTCACTCTCACTCCCGGCACAGACCACCTCCCAAAGTGCAAACACCCAAGCCATTTCTCCCATACGATAGGCCTAAGGGCTTAGAGCTGATGCTGGTCCTCACATTCCCTTGACACCGCTTTCACAGCCAAACACACTCTGGCCATCTGCCTTTGCCTTGCCTACCAGCACTCCCAACACACATTCTCAGGCTCACTCTCACTCTCACTACCGGCACAGACCACCTCCCAAAGTGCAAACGTCCAAGCCATTTCTCCCATACGATAGGCCTAAGGGCTTAGAGCTGTTGCTGGTCCTCACCTTCCCTTGACACCGCTTTCACAGCCAAACACACTCTGGCCATCTACCTTTGCCTTGCCTCCCAGCACTCCCAACACACTCTCACTCTCGGCACAGACCACCTCCCAAAGTGCCAACAACCAAGCGATTTCTGACGCACGCTACATCTAAGGGCTTAGAGCTGTTGCTGGTCCTCACCTTCCCTTGACACCGCTTTCACAGCCAAACACACTCTGCCCATCTGCCTTTACCTTGCCTCCCGGCACTGCCAACACACATTCTCAGGCTCACTCAGGCTCTCACTCTCACTCCCAGCACAGACCAACTCCCAAAGTGCAAACGTCCAAGCGATTTCTGACGCTCGCTACCTCTAAGGGCTTAGAGGTGTGGCTGGTCCTCACCTTCCCTTGACACCGCTTTCACAGCCAAACACACTCTGCCCATCTGCCTTTACCTTGCCTCCCGGCACTCCCAACACACTCTCACTCTCAGCACCCACCACCTCCCAAAGTGCCAACAACCAAGCGAGTTCTGACGCACGCTACATCTAAGGGCTTAGAGCAGATGCTGGTCCTCACCTTCCCTTGACACCGCTTTCACAGCCAAACACACTCTGCCCATCTGCCTTTGCCTTGCCTCCCAGCACTCCCAACACACATTCTCAGGCTCACTCTCACTCTCACTAACGGAACAGACCACTTCCCAAAGTGCAAACGTCCAAGCCATTTCTCCCATACGATAGGCCTAAGGGCTTAGAGCTGTTGCTGGTCCTCACCTTCCCTTGACACCGCTTTCACAGCCAAACACACTCTGCCCATCTGCCTTTGCCTTGCCTCCCGGCAATCCCAACACACTCTCACTCTCGGCACACACTACCTCCCAAAGTGCCAACAACCAAGCGAGTTCTGACGCACGCTACATCTAAGGGCTTAGAGCTGTTGCTGGTCCTCACCTTCCCTTGACACCGCTTTCACAGCCAAACACACTCTGCCCATCTGCCTTTACCTTGCCTCCCGGCACTGCCAACACACATTCTCAGGCTCACTCAGGCTCTCACTCTCACTCCCAGCACAGACCAACTCCCAAAGTGCAAACGTCCAAGCGATTTCTGACGCACGCTACATCTAAGGGCTTAGAGATGTGGCTGGTCCTCACCTTCCCTTGACACCGCTTTCACAGCCAAACACACTCTGCCCATCTGCCTTTGCCTCAACTCGCACCACTCCCAACACACTCTCACTCTCGGCACACACCACCTCCCAAAGTGCCAACAACCAAGCGAGTTCTGACGCACGCTACATCTAAGGGCTTAGAGCAGATGCTGGTCCTCACCTTCCCTTGACACCGCTTTCACAGCCAAACACACTCTGGCCATCTGCCTTTGCCTCAACTCCCACCACTCCCAACACACTCTCACTCTCGGCACACACCACCTCCCAAAGTGCCAGCACCCAAGCGGTTTCTGACACACGCTACATCTAAGGGCTCAGAGCTGTTGCTGGTCATCACCTTCCCTTCACAGCGCTTTCACAGCCAAACACACTCTGCCCATCTAGCCTGGCTTTGCCTCCCAGCACTCCCAACACACATTCTCAGGCGCAATCTAACTCTCACTCCTGGCACAGACCACCTCCCAAAGTGCAGACGTGCAAGCCATTTCTGCCCTAGGATAGGCCTAAGGGCTTAGAGCTGTGGCTGGTCCTTACCTTCCCTTGACACCGCTTTCACAGCCAAACACACTCTGGGAATCTGCCCTGGCTTTGCCTCCCAGCACTCCCAACACACATTCTCAGGTGCAATCTCACTGTCACTCCCGGCACAGACCACCTCCCATAGTGACAACACGCAAGCCATTTCTCCCAGGCGACAGGCCTAAGGGCTTAGAGCTGTTGCTGGTCCTCACCTTCCCTTGACACCGCTTTCACAGACAAACACATTCTGCCCATCTGCCTTTGCCTTGCCTCACAGCACTCCCAACACACAGTCTCACTCTTGGCACAGACCACCTCCCAAAGTGCCAACACCCAAGCTATTTCGGAGGCACGCTACATGTAAGGGCTTAGAGCTGTTGCTGGTCCTCACCTTCCCTTGACACCGCTTTCACAGCCAAACACACTCTGCCCATCTACCCTGGCTTTGCCTCCCAGCACTCCCAACACACATTCTCAGGTTCAATCTCACTCTCACTCCTGGCACAGACCACCTCCCAAAGTGCAAACACCCAAGCCATTTCTCCCATACGATAGGCCTAAGGGCTTAGAGCTGTTGCTGGTCCTCACCTTCCCTTGACACCGCTTTCACAGCCAAACACACTCTGGCCATCTACCTTTGCCTTGCCTCCCAGCACTCCCAACACACTCTCACTACCGGCACAGACCACCTGCCAAAGTGCAAACACCCAAGCGATTTCTGACACACGCTACATCTAAGGGCTTAGAGCTGTTGCTGGTCCTCACCTTCCCTTGACACCGCTTTCACAGCCAAACACACTCTGCCCATCGGCCTTTGCCTTGCCTCCCAGCACTCCCAACACACATTCTCAGGCTCACTCTCACTCTCACTCCCGGCACAGACCACCTCCCAAAGTGCAAACACCCAAGCCATTTCTCCCATACGATAGGCCTAAGGGCTTAGCGCTGATGCTGGTCCTCACATTCCCTTGACACCGCTTTCACAGCCAAACACACTCTGCCCATCTGCCTTTGCCTTGCCTACCAGCACTCCCAACACACATTCTCAGGCTCACTCTCACTCTCACTACCGGCACAGACCACCTCCCAAAGTGCAAACGTCCAAGCCATTTCTCCCATACGATAGGCCTAAGGGCTTAGAGCTGTTGCTGGTCCTCACCTTCCCTTGACACCGCTTTCACAGCCAAACACACTCTGGCCATCTACCTTTGCCTTGCCTCCCAGCACTCCCAACACACTCTCACTCTCGGCACAGACCACCTCCCAAAGTGCCAACAACCAAGCGATTTCTGACGCACGCTACATCTAAGGGCTTAGAGCTGTTGCTGGTCCTCACCTTCCCTTGACACCGCTTTCACAGCCAAACACACTCTGCCCATCTGCCTTTACCTTGCCTCCCGGCACTGCCAACACACATTCTCAGGCTCACTCAGGCTCTCACTCTCACTCCCAGCACAGACCAACTCCCAAAGTGCAAACGTCCAAGCGATTTCTGACGCTCGCTACCTCTAAGGGCTTAGAGGTGTGGCTGGTCCTCACCTTCCCTTGACACCGCTTTCACAGCCAAACACACTCTGCCCATCTGCCTTTACCTTGCCTCCCGGCACTCCCAACACACTCTCACTCTCGGCACCCACCACCTCCCAAAGTGCCAACAACCAAGCGAGTTCTGACGCACGCTACATCTAAGGGCTTAGAGCAGATGCTGGTCCTCACCTTCCCTTGACACCGCTTTCACAGCCAAACACACTCTGCCCATCTGCCTTTGCCTTGCCTCCCAGCACTCCCAACACACATTCTCAGGCTCACTCTCACTCTCACTAACGGAACAGACCACTTCCCAAAGTGCAAACGTCCAAGCCATTTCTCCCATACGATAGGCCTAAGGGCTTAGAGCTGTTGCTGGTCCTCACCTTCCCTTGACACCGCTTTCACAGCCAAACACACTCTGCCCATCTGCCTTTGCCTTGCCTCCCGGCAATCCCAACACACTCTCACTCTCGGCACACACTACCTCCCAAAGTGCCAACAACCAAGCGAGTTCTGACGCACGCTACATCTAAGGGCTTAGAGCTGTTGCTGGTCCTCACCTTCCCTTGACACCGCTTTCACAGCCAAACACACTCTGCCCATCTGCCTTTACCTTGCCTCCCGGCACTGCCAACACACATTCTCAGGCTCACTCAGGCTCTCACTCTCACTCCCAGCACAGACCAACTCCCAAAGTGCAAACCTCCAAGCGATTTCTGACGCACGCTACATCTAAGGGCTTAGAGATGTGGCTGGTCCTCACCTTCCCTTGACACCGCTTTCACAGCCAAACACACTCTGCCCATCTGCCTTTGCCTCAACTCGCACCACTCCCAACACACTCTCACTCTCGGCACACACCACCTCCCAAAGTGCCAACAACCAAGCGATTTCTGACGCACGCTACATCTAAGGGCTTAGAGCAGATGCTGGTCCTCACCTTCCCTTGACACCGCTTTCACAGCCAAACACACTCTGGCCATCTGCCTTTGCCTCAACTCCCACCACTCCCAACACACTCTCACTCTCGGCACACACCACCTCCCAAAGTGCCAGCACCCAAGCGGTTTCTGACACACGCTACATCTAAGGGCTCAGAGCTGTTGCTGGTCATCACCTTCCCTTCACAGCGCTTTCACAGCCAAACACACTCTGCCCATCTAGCCTGGCTTTGCCTCCCAGCACTCCCAACACACATTCTCAGGCGCAATCTAACTCTCACTCCTGGCACAGACCACCTCCCAAAGTGCAGACGTGCAAGCCATTTCTCCCCTAGGATAGGCCTAAGGGCTTAGAGCTGTGGCTGGTCCTTACCTTCCCTTGACACCGCTTTCACAGCCAAACACACTCTGGGAATCTGCCCTGGCTTTGCCTCCCAGCACTCCCAACACACATTCTCAGGTGCAATCTCACTGTCACTCCCGGCACAGACCACCTCCCATAGTGACAACACGCAAGCCATTTCTCCCAGGCGACAGGCCTAAGGGCTTAGAGCTGTTGCTGGTCCTCACCTTCCCTTGACACCGCTTTCACAGACAAACACATTCTGCCCATCTGCCTTTGCCTTGCCTCACAGCACTCCCAACACACAGTCTCACTCTTGGCACAGACCACCTCCCAAAGTGCCAACACCCAAGCTATTTCGGAGGCACGCTACATGTAAGGGCTTAGAGCTGTTGCTGGTCCTCACCTTCCCTTGACACCGCTTTCACAGCCAAACACACTCTGCCCATCTACCCTGGCTTTGCCTCCCAGCACTCCCAACACACATTCTCAGGTTCAATCTCACTCTCACTCCTGGCACAGACCACCTCCCAAAGTGCAAACACCCAAGCCATTTCTCCCATACGATAGGCCTAAGGGCTTAGAGCTGTTGCTGGTCCTCACCTTCCCTTGACACCGCTTTCACAGCCAAACACACTCTGGCCATCTACCTTTGCCTTGCCTCCCAGCACTCCCAACACACTCTCACTACCGGCACAGACCACCTGCCAAAGTGCAAACACCCAAGCGATTTCTGACACACGCTACATCTAAGGGCTTAGAGCTGTTGATGGTCCTCACCTTCCCTTGACACCGCTTTCACAGCCAAACACACTCTGCCCATCGGCCTTTGCCTTGCCTCCCAGCACTCCCAACACACATTCTCAGGCTCACTCTCACTCTCACTCCCGGCACAGACCACTTCCCAAAGTGCAAACACCCAAGCCATTTCTCCCATACGATAGGCCTAAGGGCTTAGAGCTGATGCTGGTCCTCACCTTCCCTTGACACCGCTTTCACAGCCAAACACACTCTGGCCATCTACCTTTGCCTTGCCTCCCAGCACTCCCAACACACTCTCACTCTCGGCACAGACCACCTCCCAAAGTGCCAACAACCAAGCGATTTCTGACGCACGCTACATCTAAGGGCTTAGAGCTGATGCTGGTCCTCACCTTCCCTTGACACCGCTTTCACAGCCAAACACACTCTGCCCATCTGCCTTTACCTTGCCTCCCGGCACTGCCAACACACATTCTCAGGCTCACTCAGGCTCTCACTCTCACTCCCAGCACAGACCAACTCCCAAAGTGCAAACGTCCAAGCGATTTCTGACGCTCGCTACCTCTAAAGGCTTAGAGGTGTGGCTGGTCCTCACCTTCCCTTGACACCGCTTTCACAGCCAAACACACTCTGCCCATCTGCCTTTACCTTGCCTCCCGGCACTCCCAACACACTCTCACTCTCGGCACACACCACCTCCCAAAGTGCCAACAACCAAGCGAGTTCTGACGCACGCTACATCTAAGGGCTTAGAGCAGATGCTGGTCCTCACCTTCCCTTGACACCGCTTTCACAGCCAAACACACTCTGCCCATCTGCCTTTGCCTTGCCTCCCAGCACTCCCAACACACATTCTCAGGCTCACTCTCACTCTCACTAACGGAACAGACCACTTCCCAAAGTGCAAACGTCCAAGCCATTTCTCCCATACGATAGGCCTAAGGGCTTAGAGCTGTTGCTGGTCCTCACCTTCCCTTGACACCGCTTTCACAGCCAAACACACTCTGCCCATCTGCCTTTGCCTTGCCTCCCGGCAATCCCAACACACTCTCACTCTCGGCACACACTACCTCCCAAAGTGCCAACAACCAAGCGAGTTCTGACGCACGCTACATCTAAGGGCTTAGAGCTGTTGCTGGTCCTCACCTTCCCTTGACACCGCTTTCACAGCCAAACACACTCTGCCCATCTGCCTTTGCCTTGCCTCCCAGCACTCCCAACACACTCTCACTCTCGGCACAGACCACCTGCCAAAGTGCAAACACCCAAGCGATTTCTGACACACGCTACATCTAAGGGCTTAGAGTTGCAGATGGTCCTCACCTTCCCTTGACACCGCTTTCATAGCCAAACACACTCTGCCCATCGGCCTTTGCCTTGCCTCCCAGCACTCCCAACACACATTCTCAGGCTCACTCTCACTCTCACTCCCGGCACAGACCACCTCCCAAAGTGCAAACACCCAAGCCATTTCTCCCATACGATAGGCCTAAGGGCTTAGAGCTGATGCTGGTCCTCACATTCCCTTGACACCGCTTTCACAGCCAAACACACTCTGCCCATCTGCCTTTGCCTTGCCTCCCAGCACTCCCAACACACATTCTCAGGCTCACTCTCACTCTCACTAACGGAACAGACCACTTCCCAAAGTGCAAACGTCCAAGCCATTTCTCCCATACGATAGGCCTAAGGGCTTAGAGCTGTTGCTGGTCCTCACCTTCCCTTGACACCGCTTTCACAGCCAAACACACTCTGCCCATCTGCCTTTGCCTTGCCTCCCGGCAATCCCAACACACTCTCACTCTCGGCACACACTACCTCCCAAAGTGCCAACAACCAAGCGAGTTCTGACGCACGCTACATCTAAGGGCTTAGAGCTGTTGCTGGTCCTCACCTTCCCTTGACACCGCTTTCACAGCCAAACACACTCTGCCCATCTGCCTTTACCTTGCCTCCCGGCACTGCCAACACACATTCTCAGGCTCACTCAGGCTCTCACTCTCACTCCCAGCACAGACCAACTCCCAAAGTGCAAACCTCCAAGCGATTTCTGACGCACGCTACATCTAAGGGCTTAGAGATGTGGCTGGTCCTCACCTTCCCTTGACACCGCTTTCACAGCCAAACACACTCTGCCCATCTGCCTTTGCCTCAACTCGCACCACTCCCAACACACTCTCACTCTCGGCACACACCACCTCCCAAAGTGCCAACAACCAAGCGATTTCTGACGCACGCTACATCTAAGGGCTTAGAGCAGATGCTGGTCCTCACCTTCCCTTGACACCGCTTTCACAGCCAAACACACTCTGCCCATCTGCCTTTGCCTCAACTCCCACCACTCCCAACACACTCTCACTCTCGGCACACACCACCTCCCAAAGTGCCAGCACCCAAGCGGTTTCTGACACACGCTACATCTAAGGGCTCAGAGCTGTTGCTGGTCATCACCTTCCCTTCACAGCGCTTTCACAGCCAAACACACTCTGCCCATCTAGCCTGGCTTTGCCTCCCAGCACTCCCAACACACATTCTCAGGCGCAATCTAACTCTCACTCCTGGCACAGACCACCTCCCAAAGTGCAGACGTGCAAGCCATTTCTGCCCTAGGATAGGCCTAAGGGCTTAGAGCTGTGGCTGGTCCTTACCTTCCCTTGACACCGCTTTCACAGCCAAACACACTCTGGGAATCTGCCCTGGCTTTGCCTCCCAGCACTCCCAACACACATTCTCAGGTGCAATCTCACTGTCACTCCCGGCACAGACCACCTCCCATAGTGACAACACGCAAGCCATTTCTCCCAGGCGACAGGCCTAAGGGCTTAGAGCTGTTGCTGGTCCTCACCTTCCCTTGACACCGCTTTCACAGACAAACACATTCTGCCCATCTGCTTTTGCCTTGCCTCACAGCACTCCCAACACACAGTCTCACTCTTGGCACAGACCACCTCCCAAAGTGCCAACACCCAAGCTATTTCGGAGGCACGCTACATGTAAGGGCTTAGAGCTGTTGCTGGTCCTCACCTTCCCTTGACACCGCTTTCACAGCCAAACACACTCTGCCCATCTACCCTGGCTTTGCCTCCCAGCACTCCCAACACACATTCTCAGGTTCAATCTCACTCTCACTCCTGGCACAGACCACCTCCCAAAGTGCAAACACCCAAGCCATTTCTCCCATACGATAGGCCTAAGGGCTTAGAGCTGTTGCTGGTCCTCACCTTCCCTTGACACCGCTTTCACAGCCAAACACACTCTGGCCATCTACCTTTGCCTTGCCTCCCAGCACTCCCAACACACTCTCACTACCGGCACAGACCACCTGCCAAAGTGCAAACACCCAAGCGATTTCTGACACACGCTACATCTAAGGGCTTAGAGCTGTTGATGGTCCTCACCTTCCCTTGACACCGCTTTCACAGCCAAACACACTCTGCCCATCGGCCTTTGCCTTGCCTCCCAGCACTCCCAACACACATTCTCAGACTCAATCTCACTCTCACTCCCGGCACAGACCACTTCCCAAAGTGCAAACACCCAAGCCATTTCTCCCATACGATAGGCCTAAGGGCTTAGAGCTGTTGCTGGTCCTCACATTCCCTTCACACCGCTTTCACAGCCAAACACACTCTGGCCATCTGCCTTTGCCTTGCCTACCAGCACTCCCAACACACATTCTCAGGCTCACTCTCACTCTCACTACCGGCACAGACCACCTCCCAAAGTGCAAACGTCCAAGCCATTTCTCCCATACGATAGGCCTAAGGGCTTAGAGCTGATGCTGGTCCTCACCTTCCCTTGACACCGCTTTCACAGCCAAACACACTCTGGCCATCTACCTTTGCCTTGCCTCCCAGCACTCCCAACACACTCTCACTCTCGGCACAGACCACCTCCCAAAGTGCCAACAACCAAGCGATTTCTGACGCACGCTACATCTAAGGGCTTAGAGCTGTTGCTGGTCCTCACCTTCCCTTGACACCGCTTTCACAGCCAAACACACTCTGGCCATCTGCCTTTACCTTGCCTCCCGGCACTGCCAACACACATTCTCAGGCTCACTCAGGCTCTCACTCTCACTCCCAGCACAGACCAACTCCCAAAGTGCAAACGTCCAAGCGATTTCTGACGCTCGCTACCTCTAAGGGCTTAGAGGTGTGGCTGGTCCTCACCTTCCCTTGACACCGCTTTCACAGCCAAACACACTCTGCCCATCTGCCTTTACCTTGCCTCCCGGCACTCCCAACACACTCTCACTCTCGGCACACACCACCTCCCAAAGTGCCAACAACCAAGCGAGTTCTGACGCACGCTACATCTAAGGGCTTAGAGCAGATGCTGGTCCTCACCTTCCCTTGACACCGCTTTCACAGCCAAACACACTCTGGCCATCTGCCTTTGCCTTGCCTCCCAGCACTCCCAACACACATTCTCAGGCTCACTCTCACTCTCACTAACGGAACAGACCACTTCCCAAAGTGCAAACGTCCAAGCCATTTCTCCCATACGATAGGCCTAAGGGCTTAGAGCTGTTGCTGGTCCTCACCTTCCCTTGACACCGCTTTCACAGCCAAACACACTCTGCCCATCTGCCTTTGCCTTGCCTCCCGGCAATCCCAACACACTCTCACTCTCGGCACACACTACCTCCCAAAGTGCCAACAACCAAGCGAGTTCTGACGCACGCTACATCTAAGGGCTTAGAGCTGTTGCTGGTCCTCACCTTCCCTTGACACCGCTTTCACAGCCAAACACACTCTGCCCATCTGCCTTTGCCTTGCCTCCCAGCACTCCCAACACACTCTCACTCTCGGCACAGACCACCTGCCAAAGTGCAAACACCCAAGCGATTTCTGACACACGCTACATCTAAGGGCTTAGAGTTGCAGATGGTCCTCACCTTCCCTTGACACCGCTTTCATAGCCAAACACACTCTGCCCATCGGCCTTTGCCTTGCCTCCCAGCACTCCCAACACACATTCTCAGGCTCACTCTCACTCTCACTCCCGGCACAGACCACCTCCCAAAGTGCAAACACCCAAGCCATTTCTCCCATACGATAGGCCTAAGGGCTTAGAGCTGATGCTGGTCCTCACATTCCCTTGACACCGCTTTCACAGCCAAACACACTCTGGCCATCTGCCTTTGCCTTGCCTACCAGCACTCCCAACACACATTCTCAGGCTCACTCTCACTCTCACTACCGGCACAGACCACCTCCCAAAGTGCAAACGTCCAAGCCATTTCTCCCATACGATAGGCCTAAGGGCTTAGAGCTGTTGCTGGTCCTCACCTTCCCTTGACACCGCTTTCACAGCCAAACACACTCTGGCCATCTACCTTTGCCTTGCCTCCCAGCACTCCCAACACACTCTCACTCTCGGCACAGACCACCTCCCAAAGTGCCAACAACCAAGCGATTTCTGACGCACGCTACATCTAAGGGCTTAGAGCTGTTGCTGGTCCTCACCTTCCCTTGACACCGCTTTCACAGCCAAACACACTCTGCCCATCTGCCTTTACCTTGCCTCCCGGCACTGCCAACACACATTCTCAGGCTCACTCAGGCTCTCACTCTCACTCCCAGCACAGACCAACTCCCAAAGTGCAAACGTCCAAGCGATTTCTGACGCTCGCTACCTCTAAGGGCTTAGAGCTGATGCTGGTCCTCACCTTCCCTTGACACCGCTTTCACAGCCAAACACACTCTGCCCATCTGCCTTTACCTTGCCTCCCGGCACTCCCAACACACTCTCACTCTCGGCACACACCACCTCCCAAAGTGCCAACAACCAAGCGAGTTCTGACGCACGCTACATCTAAGGGCTTAGAGCTGTTGCTGGTCCTCACCTTCCCTTGACACCGCTTTCACAGCCAAACACACTCTGGCCATCTACCTTTGCCTTGCCTCCCAGCACTCCCAACACACTCTCACTACCGGCACAGACCACCTGCCAAAGTGCAAACACCCAAGCGATTTCTGACACACGCTACATCTAAGGGCTTAGAGCTGTTGATGGTCCTCACCTTCCCTTGACACCGCTTTCACAGCCAAACACACTCTGCCCATCGGCCTTTGCCTTGCCTCCCAGCACTCCCAACACACATTCTCAGACTCAATCTCACTCTCACTCCCGGCACAGACCACCTCCCAAAGTGCAAACACCCAAGCCATTTCTCCCATACGATAGGCCTAAGGGCTTAGAGCTGATGCTGGTCCTCACATTCCCTTGACACCGCTTTCACAGCCAAACACACTCTGCCCATCTGCCTTTGCCTTGCCTCCCAGCACTCCCAACACACATTCTCAGGCTCACTCTCACTCTCACTAACGGAACAGACCACTTCCCAAAGTGCAAACGTCCAAGCCATTTCTCCCATACGATAGGCCTAAGGGCTTAGAGCTGTTGCTGGTCCTCACCTTCCCTTGACACCGCTTTCACAGCCAAACACACTCTGCCCATCTGCCTTTGCCTTGCCTCCCGGCAATCCCAACACACTCTCACTCTCGGCACACACTACCTCCCAAAGTGCCAACAACCAAGCGAGTTCTGACGCACGCTACATCTAAGGGCTTAGAGCTGTTGCTGGTCCTCACCTTCCCTTGACACCGCTTTCACAGCCAAACACACTCTGCCCATCTGCCTTTACCTTGCCTCCCGGCACTGCCAACACACATTCTCAGGCTCACTCAGGCTCTCACTCTCACTCCCAGCACAGACCAACTCCCAAAGTGCAAACCTCCAAGCGATTTCTGACGCACGCTACATCTAAGGGCTTAGAGATGTGGCTGGTCCTCACCTTCCCTTGACACCGCTTTCACAGCCAAACACACTCTGCCCATCTGCCTTTGCCTCAACTCGCACCACTCCCAACACACTCTCACTCTCGGCACACACCACCTCCCAAAGTGCCAACAACCAAGCGATTTCTGACGCACGCTACATCTAAGGGCTTAGAGCAGATGCTGGTCCTCACCTTCCCTTGACACCGCTTTCACAGCCAAACACACTCTGCCCATCTGCCTTTGCCTCAACTCCCACCACTCCCAACACACTCTCACTCTCGGCACACACCACCTCCCAAAGTGCCAGCACCCAAGCGGTTTCTGACACACGCTACATCTAAGGGCTCAGAGCTGTTGCTGGTCATCACCTTCCCTTCACAGCGCTTTCACAGCCAAACACACTCTGCCCATCTAGCCTGGCTTTGCCTCCCAGCACTCCCAACACACATTCTCAGGCGCAATCTAACTCTCACTCCTGGCACAGACCACCTCCCAAAGTGCAGACGTGCAAGCCATTTCTGCCCTAGGATAGGCCTAAGGGCTTAGAGCTGTGGCTGGTCCTTACCTTCCCTTGACACCGCTTTCACAGCCAAACACACTCTGGGAATCTGCCCTGGCTTTGCCTCCCAGCACTCCCAACACACATTCTCAGGTGCAATCTCACTGTCACTCCCGGCACAGACCACCTCCCATAGTGACAACACGCAAGCCATTTCTCCCAGGCGACAGGCCTAAGGGCTTAGAGCTGTTGCTGGTCCTCACCTTCCCTTGACACCGCTTTCACAGACAAACACATTCTGCCCATCTGCTTTTGCCTTGCCTCACAGCACTCCCAACACACAGTCTCACTCTTGGCACAGACCACCTCCCAAAGTGCCAACACCCAAGCTATTTCGGAGGCACGCTACATGTAAGGGCTTAGAGCTGTTGCTGGTCCTCACCTTCCCTTGACACCGCTTTCACAGCCAAACACACTCTGCCCATCTACCCTGGCTTTGCCTCCCAGCACTCCCAACACACATTCTCAGGTTCAATCTCACTCTCACTCCTGGCACAGACCACCTCCCAAAGTGCAAACACCCAAGCCATTTCTCCCATACGATAGGCCTAAGGGCTTAGAGCTGTTGCTGGTCCTCACCTTCCCTTGACACCGCTTTCACAGCCAAACACACTCTGGCCATCTACCTTTGCCTTGCCTCCCAGCACTCCCAACACACTCTCACTACCGGCACAGACCACCTGCCAAAGTGCAAACACCCAAGCGATTTCTGACACACGCTACATCTAAGGGCTTAGAGCTGTTGATGGTCCTCACCTTCCCTTGACACCGCTTTCACAGCCAAACACACTCTGCCCATCGGCCTTTGCCTTGCCTCCCAGCACTCCCAACACACATTCTCAGACTCAATCTCACTCTCACTCCCGGCACAGACCACTTCCCAAAGTGCAAACACCCAAGCCATTTCTCCCATACGATAGGCCTAAGGGCTTAGAGCTGTTGCTGGTCCTCACATTCCCTTCACACCGCTTTCACAGCCAAACACACTCTGGCCATCTGCCTTTGCCTTGCCTACCAGCACTCCCAACACACATTCTCAGGCTCACTCTCACTCTCACTACCGGCACAGACCACCTCCCAAAGTGCAAACGTCCAAGCCATTTCTCCCATACGATAGGCCTAAGGGCTTAGAGCTGATGCTGGTCCTCACCTTCCCTTGACACCGCTTTCACAGCCAAACACACTCTGGCCATCTACCTTTGCCTTGCCTCCCAGCACTCCCAACACACTCTCACTCTCGGCACAGACCACCTCCCAAAGTGCCAACAACCAAGCGATTTCTGACGCACGCTACATCTAAGGGCTTAGAGCTGTTGCTGGTCCTCACCTTCCCTTGACACCGCTTTCACAGCCAAACACACTCTGGCCATCTGCCTTTACCTTGCCTCCCGGCACTGCCAACACACATTCTCAGGCTCACTCAGGCTCTCACTCTCACTCCCAGCACAGACCAACTCCCAAAGTGCAAACGTCCAAGCGATTTCTGACGCTCGCTACCTCTAAGGGCTTAGAGGTGTGGCTGGTCCTCACCTTCCCTTGACACCGCTTTCACAGCCAAACACACTCTGCCCATCTGCCTTTACCTTGCCTCCCGGCACTCCCAACACACTCTCACTCTCGGCACACACCACCTCCCAAAGTGCCAACAACCAAGCGAGTTCTGACGCACGCTACATCTAAGGGCTTAGAGCAGATGCTGGTCCTCACCTTCCCTTGACACCGCTTTCACAGCCAAACACACTCTGGCCATCTGCCTTTGCCTTGCCTCCCAGCACTCCCAACACACATTCTCAGGCTCACTCTCACTCTCACTAACGGAACAGACCACTTCCCAAAGTGCAAACGTCCAAGCCATTTCTCCCATACGATAGGCCTAAGGGCTTAGAGCTGTTGCTGGTCCTCACCTTCCCTTGACACCGCTTTCACAGCCAAACACACTCTGCCCATCTGCCTTTGCCTTGCCTCCCGGCAATCCCAACACACTCTCACTCTCGGCACACACTACCTCCCAAAGTGCCAACAACCAAGCGAGTTCTGACGCACGCTACATCTAAGGGCTTAGAGCTGTTGCTGGTCCTCACCTTCCCTTGACACCGCTTTCACAGCCAAACACACTCTGCCCATCTGCCTTTGCCTTGCCTCCCAGCACTCCCAACACACTCTCACTCTCGGCACAGACCACCTGCCAAAGTGCAAACACCCAAGCGATTTCTGACACACGCTACATCTAAGGGCTTAGAGTTGCAGATGGTCCTCACCTTCCCTTGACACCGCTTTCATAGCCAAACACACTCTGCCCATCGGCCTTTGCCTTGCCTCCCAGCACTCCCAACACACATTCTCAGGCTCACTCTCACTCTCACTCCCGGCACAGACCACCTCCCAAAGTGCAAACACCCAAGCCATTTCTCCCATACGATAGGCCTAAGGGCTTAGAGCTGATGCTGGTCCTCACATTCCCTTGACACCGCTTTCACAGCCAAACACACTCTGGCCATCTGCCTTTGCCTTGCCTACCAGCACTCCCAACACACATTCTCAGGCTCACTCTCACTCTCACTACCGGCACAGACCACCTCCCAAAGTGCAAACGTCCAAGCCATTTCTCCCATACGATAGGCCTAAGGGCTTAGAGCTGTTGCTGGTCCTCACCTTCCCTTGACACCGCTTTCACAGCCAAACACACTCTGGCCATCTACCTTTGCCTTGCCTCCCAGCACTCCCAACACACTCTCACTCTCGGCACAGACCACCTCCCAAAGTGCCAACAACCAAGCGATTTCTGACGCACGCTACATCTAAGGGCTTAGAGCTGTTGCTGGTCCTCACCTTCCCTTGACACCGCTTTCACAGCCAAACACACTCTGCCCATCTGCCTTTACCTTGCCTCCCGGCACTGCCAACACACATTCTCAGGCTCACTCAGGCTCTCACTCTCACTCCCAGCACAGACCAACTCCCAAAGTGCAAACGTCCAAGCGATTTCTGACGCTCGCTACCTCTAAGGGCTTAGAGCTGATGCTGGTCCTCACCTTCCCTTGACACCGCTTTCACAGCCAAACACACTCTGCCCATCTGCCTTTACCTTGCCTCCCGGCACTCCCAACACACTCTCACTCTCGGCACACACCACCTCCCAAAGTGCCAACAACCAAGCGAGTTCTGACGCACGCTACATCTAAGGGCTTAGAGCAGATGCTGGTCCTCACCTTCCCTTGACACCGCTTTCACAGCCAAACACACTCTGCCCATCTGCCTTTGCCTTGCCTCCCAGCACTCCCAACACACATTCTCAGGCTCACTCTCACTCTCACTAACGGAACAGACCACTTCCCAAAGTGCAAACGTCCAAGCCATTTCTCCCATACGATAGGCCTAAGGGCTTAGAGCTGTTGCTGGTCCTCACCTTCCCTTGACACCGCTTTCACAGCCAAACACACTCTGCCCATCTGCCTTTGCCTTGCCTCCCGGCAATCCCAACACACTCTCACTCTCGGCACACACTACCTCCCAAAGTGCCAACAACCAAGCGAGTTCTGACGCACGCTACATCTAAGGGCTTAGAGCTGTTGCTGGTCCTCACCTTCCCTTGACACCGCTTTCACAGCCAAACACACTCTGCCCATCTGCCTTTACCTTGCCTCCCGGCACTGCCAACACACATTCTCAGGCTCACTCAGGCTCTCACTCTCACTCCCAGCACAGACCAACTCCCAAAGTGCAAACCTCCAAGCGATTTCTGACGCACGCTACATCTAAGGGCTTAGAGATGTGGCTGGTCCTCACCTTCCCTTGACACCGCTTTCACAGCCAAACACACTCTGCCCATCTGCCTTTGCCTCAACTCGCACCACTCCCAACACACTCTCACTCTCGGCACACACCACCTCCCAAAGTGCCAACAACCAAGCGATTTCTGACGCACGCTACATCTAAGGGCTTAGAGCAGATGCTGGTCCTCACCTTCCCTTGACACCGCTTTCACAGCCAAACACACTCTGCCCATCTGCCTTTGCCTCAACTCCCACCACTCCCAACACACTCTCACTCTCGGCACACACCACCTCCCAAAGTGCCAGCACCCAAGCGGTTTCTGACACACGCTACATCTAAGGGCTCAGAGCTGTTGCTGGTCATCACCTTCCCTTCACAGCGCTTTCACAGCCAAACACACTCTGCCCATCTAGCCTGGCTTTGCCTCCCAGCACTCCCAACACACATTCTCAGGCGCAATCTAACTCTCACTCCTGGCACAGACCACCTCCCAAAGTGCAGACGTGCAAGCCATTTCTGCCCTAGGATAGGCCTATAAGGGCTTAGAGCTGTGGCTGGTCCTTACCTTCCCTTGACACCGCTTTCACAGCCAAACACACTCTGGGAATCTGCCCTGGCTTTGCCTCCCAGCACTCCCAACACACATTCTCAGGTGCAATCTCACTGTCACTCCCGGCACAGACCACCTCCCATAGTGACAACACGCAAGCCATTTCTCCCAGGCGACAGGCCTAAGGGCTTAGAGCTGTTGCTGGTCCTCACCTTCCCTTGACACCGCTTTCACAGACAAACACATTCTGCCCATCTGCCTTTGCCTTGCCTCACAGCACTCCCAACACACAGTCTCACTCTTGGCACAGACCACCTCCCAAAGTGCCAACACCCAAGCTATTTCGGAGGCACGCTACATGTAAGGGCTTAGAGCTGTTGCTGGTCCTCACCTTCCCTTGACACCGCTTTCACAGCCAAACACACTCTGCCCATCTACCCTGGCTTTGCCTCCCAGCACTCCCAACACACATTCTCAGGTTCAATCTCACTCTCACTCCTGGCACAGACCACCTCCCAAAGTGCAAACACCCAAGCCATTTCTCCCATACGATAGGCCTAAGGGCTTAGAGCTGTTGCTGGTCCTCACCTTCCCTTGACACCGCTTTCACAGCCAAACACACTCTGGCCATCTACCTTTGCCTTGCCTCCCAGCACTCCCAACACACTCTCACTACCGGCACAGACCACCTGCCAAAGTGCAAACACCCAAGCGATTTCTGACACACGCTACATCTAAGGGCTTAGAGCTGTTGATGGTCCTCACCTTCCCTTGACACCGCTTTCACAGCCAAACACACTCTGCCCATCGGCCTTTGCCTTGCCTCCCAGCACTCCCAACACACATTCTCAGACTCAATCTCACTCTCACTCCCGGCACAGACCACTTCCCAAAGTGCAAACACCCAAGCCATTTCTCCCATACGATAGGCCTAAGGGCTTAGAGCTGATGCTGGTCCTCACATTCCCTTCACACCGCTTTCACAGCCAAACACACTCTGGCCATCTGCCTTTGCCTTGCCTACCAGCACTCCCAACACACATTCTCAGGCTCACTCTCACTCTCACTACCGGCACAGACCACCTCCCAAAGTGCAAACGTCCAAGCCATTTCTCCCATACGATAGGCCTAAGGGCTTAGAGCTGATGCTGGTCCTCACCTTCCCTTGACACCGCTTTCACAGCCAAACACACTCTGGCCATCTACCTTTGCCTTGCCTCCCAGCACTCCCAACACACTCTCACTCTCGGCACAGACCACCTCCCAAAGTGCCAACAACCAAGCGATTTCTGACGCACGCTACATCTAAGGGCTTAGAGCTGTTGCTGGTCCTCACCTTCCCTTGACACCGCTTTCACAGCCAAACACACTCTGGCCATCTGCCTTTACCTTGCCTCCCGGCACTGCCAACACACATTCTCAGGCTCACTCAGGCTCTCACTCTCACTCCCAGCACAGACCAACTCCCAAAGTGCAAACGTCCAAGCGATTTCTGACGCTCGCTACCTCTAAGGGCTTAGAGGTGTGGCTGGTCCTCACCTTCCCTTGACACCGCTTTCACAGCCAAACACACTCTGCCCATCTGCCTTTACCTTGCCTCCCGGCACTCCCAACACACTCTCACTCTCGGCACACACCACCTCCCAAAGTGCCAACAACCAAGCGAGTTCTGACGCACGCTACATCTAAGGGCTTAGAGCAGATGCTGGTCCTCACCTTCCCTTGACACCGCTTTCACAGCCAAACACACTCTGCCCATCTGCCTTTGCCTTGCCTACCAGCACTCCCAACACACATTCTCAGGCTCACTCTCACTCTCACTAACGGAACAGACCACTTCCCAAAGTGCAAACGTCCAAGCCATTTCTCCCATACGATAGGCCTAAGGGCTTAGAGCTGTTGCTGGTCCTCACCTTCCCTTGACACCGCTTTCACAGCCAAACACACTCTGCCCATCTGCCTTTGCCTTGCCTCCCGGCAATCCCAACACACTCTCACTCTCGGCACACACTACCTCCCAAAGTGCCAACAACCAAGCGAGTTCTGACGCACGCTACATCTAAGGGCTTAGAGCTGTTGCTGGTCCTCACCTTCCCTTGACACCGCTTTCACAGCCAAACACACTCTGCCCATCTGCCTTTGCCTTGCCTCCCAGCACTCCCAACACACTCTCACTCTCGGCACAGACCACCTGCCAAAGTGCAAACACCCAAGCGATTTCTGACACACGCTACATCTAAGGGCTTAGAGTTGCAGATGGTCCTCACCTTCCCTTGACACCGCTTTCATAGCCAAACACACTCTGCCCATCGGCCTTTGCCTTGCCTCCCAGCACTCCCAACACACATTCTCAGACTCAGTCTCACTCTCACTCCCGGCACAGACCACCTCCCAAAGTGCAAACACCCAAGCCATTTCTCCCATACGATAGGCCTAAGGGCTTAGAGCTGATGCTGGTCCTCACATTCCCTTGACACCGCTTTCACAGCCAAACACACTCTGGCCATCTGCCTTTGCCTTGCCTACCAGCACTCCCAACACACATTCTCAGGCTCACTCTCACTCTCACTACCGGCACAGACCACCTCCCAAAGTGCAAACGTCCAAGCCATTTCTCCCATACGATAGGCCTAAGGGCTTAGAGCTGTTGCTGGTCCTCACCTTCCCTTGACACCGCTTTCACAGCCAAACACACTCTGGCCATCTACCTTTGCCTTGCCTCCCAGCACTCCCAACACACTCTCACTCTCGGCACAGACCACCTCCCAAAGTGCCAACAACCAAGCGATTTCTGACGCACGCTACATCTAAGGGCTTAGAGCTGTTGCTGGTCCTCACCTTCCCTTGACACCGCTTTCACAGCCAAACACACTCTGCCCATCTGCCTTTACCTTGCCTCCCGGCACTGCCAACACACATTCTCAGGCTCACTCAGGCTCTCACTCTCACTCCCAGCACAGACCAACTCCCAAAGTGCAAACGTCCAAGCGATTTCTGACGCTCGCTACCTCTAAGGGCTTAGAGGTGTGGCTGGTCCTCACCTTCCCTTGACACCGCTTTCACAGCCAAACACACTCTGCCCATCTGCCTTTACCTTGCCTCCCGGCACTCCCAACACACTCTCACTCTCGGCACACACCACCTCCCAAAGTGCCAACAACCAAGCGAGTTCTGACGCACGCTACATCTAAGGGCTTAGAGCAGATGCTGGTCCTCACCTTCCCTTGACACCGCTTTCACAGCCAAACACACTCTGCCCATCTGCCTTTGCCTTGCCTCCCAGCACTCCCAACACACATTCTCAGGCTCACTCTCACTCTCACTAACGGAACAGACCACTTCCCAAAGTGCAAACGTCCAAGCCATTTCTCCCATACGATAGGCCTAAGGGCTTAGAGCTGTTGCTGGTCCTCACCTTCCCTTGACACCGCTTTCACAGCCAAACACACTCTGCCCATCTGCCTTTGCCTTGCCTCCCGGCAATCCCAACACACTCTCACTCTCGGCACACACTACCTCCCAAAGTGCCAACAACCAAGCGAGTTCTGACGCACGCTACATCTAAGGGCTTAGAGCTGTTGCTGGTCCTCACCTTCCCTTGACACCGCTTTCACAGCCAAACACACTCTGCCCATCTGCCTTTACCTTGCCTCCCGGCACTGCCAACACACATTCTCAGGCTCACTCAGGCTCTCACTCTCACTCCCAGCACAGACCAACTCCCAAAGTGCAAACCTCCAAGCGATTTCTGACGCACGCTACATCTAAGGGCTTAGAGATGTGGCTGGTCCTCACCTTCCCTTGACACCGCTTTCACAGCCAAACACACTCTGCCCATCTGCCTTTGCCTCAACTCGCACCACTCCCAACACACTCTCACTCTCGGCACACACCACCTCCCAAAGTGCCAACAACCAAGCGAGTTCTGACGCACGCTACATCTAAGGGCTTAGAGCAGATGCTGGTCCTCACCTTCCCTTGACACCGCTTTCACAGCCAAACACACTCTGCCCATCTGCCTTTGCCTCAACTCCCACCACTCCCAACACACTCTCACTCTCGGCACACACCACCTCCCAAAGTGCCAGCACCCAAGCGGTTTCTGACACACGCTACATCTAAGGGCTCAGAGCTGTTGCTGGTCATCACCTTCCCTTCACAGCGCTTTCACAGCCAAACACACTCTGCCCATCTACCCTGGCTTTGCCTCCCAGCACTCCCAACACACATTCTCAGGTTCAATCTCACTCTCACTCCTGGCACAGACCACCTCCCAAAGTGCAAACACCCAAGCCATTTCTCCCATACGATAGGCCTAAGGGCTTAGAGCTGTTGCTGGTCCTCACCTTCCCTTGACACCGCTTTCACAGCCAAACACACTCTGGCCATCTACCTTTGCCTTGCCTCCCAGCACTCCCAACACACTCTCACTACCGGCACAGACCACCTGCCAAAGTGCAAACACCCAAGCGATTTCTGACACACGCTACATCTAAGGGCTTAGAGCTGTTGATGGTCCTCACCTTCCCTTGACACCGCTTTCACAGCCAAACACACTCTGCCCATCGGCCTTTGCCTTGCCTCCCAGCACTCCCAACACACATTCTCAGACTCAATCTCACTCTCACTCCCGGCACAGACCACTTCCCAAAGTGCAAACACCCAAGCCATTTCTCCCATACGATAGGCCTAAGGGCTTAGAGCTGATGCTGGTCCTCACATTCCCTTCACACCGCTTTCACAGCCAAACACACTCTGGCCATCTGCCTTTGCCTTGCCTACCAGCACTCCCAACACACATTCTCAGGCTCACTCTCACTCTCACTACCGGCACAGACCACCTCCCAAAGTGCAAACGTCCAAGCCATTTCTCCCATACGATAGGCCTAAGGGCTTAGAGCTGATGCTGGTCCTCACCTTCCCTTGACACCGCTTTCACAGCCAAACACACTCTGGCCATCTACCTTTGCCTTGCCTCCCAGCACTCCCAACACACTCTCACTCTCGGCACAGACCACCTCCCAAAGTGCCAACAACCAAGCAATTTCTGACGCACGCTACATCTAAGGGCTTAGAGCTGTTGCTGGTCCTCACCTTCCCTTGACACCGCTTTCACAGCCAAACACACTCTGGCCATCTGCCTTTACCTTGCCTCCCGGCACTGCCAACACACATTCTCAGGCTCACTCAGGCTCTCACTCTCACTCCCAGCACAGACCAACTCCCAAAGTGCAAACGTCCAAGCGATTTCTGACGCTCGCTACCTCTAAGGGCTTAGAGGTGTGGCTGGTCCTCACCTTCCCTTGACACCGCTTTCACAGCCAAACACACTCTGCCCATCTGCCTTTACCTTGCCTCCCGGCACTCCCAACACACTCTCACTCTCGGCACACACCACCTCCCAAAGTGCCAACAACCAAGCGAGTTCTGACACACGCTACATCTAAGGGCTTAGAGCAGATGCTGGTCCTCACCTTCCCTTGACACCGCTTTCACAGCCAAACACACTCTGGCCATCTGCCTTTGCCTTGCCTCCCAGCACTCCCAACACACATTCTCAGGCTCACTCTCACTCTCACTAACGGAACAGACCACTTCCCAAAGTGCAAACGTCCAAGCCATTTCTCCCATACGATAGGCCTAAGGGCTTAGAGCTGTTGCTGGTCCTCACCTTCCCTTGACACCGCTTTCACAGCCAAACACACTCTGCCCATCTGCCTTTGCCTTGCCTCCCGGCAATCCCAACACACTCTCACTCTCGGCACACACTACCACCCAAAGTGCCAACAACCAAGCGAGTTCTGACGCACGCTACATCTAAGGGCTTAGAGCTGTTGCTGGTCCTCACCTTCCCTTGACACCGCTTTCACAGCCAAACACACTCTGCCCATCTGCCTTTGCCTTGCCTCCCAGCACTCCCAACACACTCTCACTCTCGGCACAGACCACCTGCCAAAGTGCAAACACCCAAGCGATTTCTGACACACGCTACATCTAAGGGCTTAGAGTTGCAGATGGTCCTCACCTTCCCTTGACACCGCTTTCATAGCCAAACACACTCTGCCCATCGGCCTTTGCCTTGCCTCCCAGCACTCCCAACACACATTCTCAGACTCAGTCTCACTCTCACTCCCGGCACAGACCACCTCCCAAAGTGCAAACACCCAAGCCATTTCTCCCATACGATAGGCCTAAGGGCTTAGAGCTGATGCTGGTCCTCACATTCCCTTGACACCGCTTTCACAGCCAAACACACTCTGGCCATCTGCCTTTGCCTTGCCTACCAGCACTCCCAACACACATTCTCAGGCTCACTCTCACTCTCACTACCGGCACAGACCACCTCCCAAAGTGCAAACGTCCAAGCCATTTCTCCCATACGATAGGCCTAAGGGCTTAGAGCTGTTGCTGGTCCTCACCTTCCCTTGACACCGCTTTCACAGCCAAACACACTCTGGCCATCTACCTTTGCCTTGCCTCCCAGCACTCCCAACACACTCTCACTCTCGGCACAGACCACCTCCCAAAGTGCCAACAACCAAGCGATTTCTGACGCACGCTACATCTAAGGGCTTAGAGCTGTTGCTGGTCCTCACCTTCCCTTGACACCGCTTTCACAGCCAAACACACTCTGCCCATCTGCCTTTACCTTGCCTCCCGGCACTCCCAACACACTCTCACTCTCGGCACACACCACCTCCCAAAGTGCCAACAACCAAGCGAGTTCTGACGCACGCTACATCTAAGGGCTTAGAGCAGATGCTGGTCCTCACCTTCCCTTGACACCGCTTTCACAGCCAAACACACTCTGGCCATCTGCCTTTGCCTTGCCTACCAGCACTCCCAACACACATTCTCAGGCTCACTCTCACTCTCACTAACGGAACAGACCACTTCCCAAAGTGCAAACGTCCAAGCCATTTCTCCCATACGATAGGCCTAAGGGCTTAGAGCTGTTGCTGGTCCTCACCTTCCCTTGACACCGCTTTCACAGCCAAACACACTCTGCCCATCTGCCTTTGCCTTGCCTCCCGGCAATCCCAACACACTCTCACTCTCGGCACACACTACCTCCCAAAGTGCCAACAACCAAGCGAGTTCTGACGCACGCTACATCTAAGGGCTTAGAGCTGTTGCTGGTCCTCACCTTCCCTTGACACCGCTTTCACAGCCAAACACACTCTGCCCATCTGCCTTTGCCTTGCCTCCCAGCACTCCCAACACACTCTCACTCTCGGCACAGACCACCTGCCAAAGTGCAAACACCCAAGCGATTTCTGACACACGCTACATCTAAGGGCTTAGAGTTGCAGATGGTCCTCACCTTCCCTTGACACCGCTTTCATAGCCAAACACACTCTGCCCATCGGCCTTTGCCTTGCCTCCCAGCACTCCCAACACACATTCTCAGACTCAGTCTCACTCTCACTCCCGGCACAGACCACCTCCCAAAGTGCAAACACCCAAGCCATTTCTCCCATACGATAGGCCTAAGGGCTTAGAGCTGATGCTGGTCCTCACATTCCCTTGACACCGCTTTCACAGCCAAACACACTCTGGCCATCTGCCTTTGCCTTGCCTACCAGCACTCCCAACACACATTCTCAGGCTCACTCTCACTCTCACTACCGGCACAGACCACCTCCCAAAGTGCAAACGTCCAAGCCATTTCTCCCATACGATAGGCCTAAGGGCTTAGAGCTGTTGCTGGTCCTCACCTTCCCTTGACACCGCTTTCACAGCCAAACACACTCTGGCCATCTACCT
The DNA here is from genome assembly GCF_030463565.1 of Pelecanus crispus. Taxonomy (NCBI): domain Eukaryota; kingdom Metazoa; phylum Chordata; class Aves; order Pelecaniformes; family Pelecanidae; genus Pelecanus; species Pelecanus crispus. Next base: position 287,147 of record NW_027461491.1, on the reverse strand, counting down.
TTGCCTTGCCTCCCAGCACTCCCAACACACTCTCACTCTCGGCACAGACCACCTCCCAAAGTGCCAACAACCAAGCGATTTCTGACGCACGCTACATCTAAGGGCTTAGAGCTGTTGCTGGTCCTCACCTTCCCTTGACACCGCTTTCACAGCCAAACACACTCTGCCCATCTGCCTTTACCTTGCCTCCCGGCACTGCCAACACACATTCTCAGGCTCACTCAGGCTCTCACTCTCACTCCCAGCACAGACCAACTCCCAAAGTGCAAACGTCCAAGCGATTTCTGACGCTCGCTACCTCTAAGGGCTTAGAGGTGTGGCTGGTCCTCACCTTCCCTTGACACCGCTTTCACAGCCAAACACACTCTGCCCATCTGCCTTTACCTTGCCTCCCGGCACTCCCAACACACTCTCACTCTCAGCACCCACCACCTCCCAAAGTGCCAACAACCAAGCGATTTCTGACGCACGCTACATCTAAGGGCTTAGAGCAGATGCTGGTCCTCACCTTCCCTTGACACCGCTTTCACAGCCAAACACACTCTGCCCATCTGCCTTTGCCTTGCCTCCCAGCACTCCCAACACACATTCTCAGGCTCACTCTCACTCTCACTAACGGAACAGACCACTTCCCAAAGTGCAAACGTCCAAGCCATTTCTCCCATACGATAGGCCTAAGGGCTTAGAGCTGTTGCTGGTCCTCACCTTCCCTTGACACCGCTTTCACAGCCAAACACACTCTGCCCATCTGCCTTTGCCTTGCCTCCCGGCAATCCCAACACACTCTCACTCTCGGCACACACTACCTCCCAAAGTGCCAACAACCAAGCGAGTTCTGACGCACGCTACATCTAAGGGCTTAGAGCTGTTGCTGGTCCTCACCTTCCCTTGACACCGCTTTCACAGCCAAACACACTCTGCCCATCTGCCTTTACCTTGCCTCCCGGCACTGCCAACACACATTCTCAGGCTCACTCAGGCTCTCACTCTCACTCCCAGCACAGACCAACTCCCAAAGTGCAAACGTCCAAGCGATTTCTGACGCACGCTACATCTAAGGGCTTAGAGATGTGGCTGGTCCTCACCTTCCCTTGACACCGCTTTCACAGCCAAACACACTCTGCCCATCTGCCTTTGCCTCAACTCGCACCACTCCCAACACACTCTCACTCTCGGCACACACCACCTCCCAAAGTGCCAACAACCAAGCGAGTTCTGACGCACGCTACATCTAAGGGCTTAGAGCAGATGCTGGTCCTCACCTTCCCTTGACACCGCTTTCACAGCCAAACACACTCTGCCCATCTGCCTTTGCCTCAACTCCCACCACTCCCAACACACTCTCACTCTCGGCACACACCACCTCCCAAAGTGCCAGCACCCAAGCGGTTTCTGACACACGCTACATCTAAGGGCTCAGAGCTGTTGCTGGTCATCACCTTCCCTTCACAGCGCTTTCACAGCCAAACACACTCTGCCCATCTAGCCTGGCTTTGCCTCCCAGCACTCCCAACACACATTCTCAGGCGCAATCTAACTCTCACTCCTGGCACAGACCACCTCCCAAAGTGCAGACGTGCAAGCCATTTCTCCCCTAGGATAGGCCTAAGGGCTTAGAGCTGTGGCTGGTCCTTACCTTCCCTTGACACCGCTTTCACAGCCAAACACACTCTGGGAATCTGCCCTGGCTTTGCCTCCCAGCACTCCCAACACACATTCTCAGGTGCAATCTCACTGTCACTCCCGGCACAGACCACCTCCCATAGTGACAACACGCAAGCCATTTCTCCCAGGCGACAGGCCTAAGGGCTTAGAGCTGTTGCTGGTCCTCACCTTCCCTTGACACCGCTTTCACAGACAAACACATTCTGCCCATCTGCCTTTGCCTTGCCTCACAGCACTCCCAACACACAGTCTCACTCTTGGCACAGACCACCTCCCAAAGTGCCAACACCCAAGCTATTTCGGAGGCACGCTACATGTAAGGGCTTAGAGCTGTTGCTGGTCCTCACCTTCCCTTGACACCGCTTTCACAGCCAAACACACTCTGCCCATCTACCCTGGCTTTGCCTCCCAGCACTCCCAACACACATTCTCAGGTTCAATCTCACTCTCACTCCCGGCACAGACCACCTCCCAAAGTGCAAACACCCAAGCCATTTCTCCCATACGATAGGCCTAAGGGCTTAGAGCTGATGCTGGTCCTCACATTCCCTTGACACCGCTTTCACAGCCAAACACACTCTGGCCATCTGCCTTTGCCTTGCCTACCAGCACTCCCAACACACATTCTCAGGCTCACTCTCACTCTCACTACCGGCACAGACCACCTCCCAAAGTGCAAACGTCCAAGCCATTTCTCCCATACGATAGGCCTAAGGGCTTAGAGCTGTTGCTGGTCCTCACCTTCCCTTGACACCGCTTTCACAGCCAAACACACTCTGGCCATCTACCTTTGCCTTGCCTCCCAGCACTCCCAACACACTCTCACTCTCGGCACAGACCACCTCCCAAAGTGCCAACAACCAAGCGATTTCTGACGCACGCTACATCTAAGGGCTTAGAGCTGTTGCTGGTCCTCACCTTCCCTTGACACCGCTTTCACAGCCAAACACACTCTGCCCATCTGCCTTTACCTTGCCTCCCGGCACTGCCAACACACATTCTCAGGCTCACTCAGGCTCTCACTCTCACTCCCAGCACAGACCAACTCCCAAAGTGCAAACGTCCAAGCGATTTCTGACGCTCGCTACCTCTAAGGGCTTAGAGGTGTGGCTGGTCCTCACCTTCCCTTGACACCGCTTTCACAGCCAAACACACTCTGCCCATCTGCCTTTACCTTGCCTCCCGGCACTCCCAACACACTCTCACTCTCAGCACCCACCACCTCCCAAAGTGCCAACAACCAAGCGATTTCTGACGCACGCTACATCTAAGGGCTTAGAGCAGATGCTGGTCCTCACCTTCCCTTGACACCGCTTTCACAGCCAAACACACTCTGCCCATCTGCCTTTGCCTTGCCTCCCAGCACTCCCAACACACATTCTCAGGCTCACTCTCACTCTCACTAACGGAACAGACCACTTCCCAAAGTGCAAACGTCCAAGCCATTTCTCCCATACGATAGGCCTAAGGGCTTAGAGCTGTTGCTGGTCCTCACCTTCCCTTGACACCGCTTTCACAGCCAAACACACTCTGCCCATCTGCCTTTGCCTTGCCTCCCGGCAATCCCAACACACTCTCACTCTCGGCACACACTACCTCCCAAAGTGCCAACAACCAAGCGAGTTCTGACGCACGCTACATCTAAGGGCTTAGAGCTGTTGCTGGTCCTCACCTTCCCTTGACACCGCTTTCACAGCCAAACACACTCTGGCCATCTGCCTTTACCTTGCCTCCCGGCACTGCCAACACACATTCTCAGGCTCACTCAGGCTCTCACTCTCACTCCCAGCACAGACCAACTCCCAAAGTGCAAACGTCCAAGCGATTTCTGACGCACGCTACATCTAAGGGCTTAGAGATGTGGCTGGTCCTCACCTTCCCTTGACACCGCTTTCACAGCCAAACACACTCTGCCCATCTGCCTTTGCCTCAACTCGCACCACTCCCAACACACTCTCACTCTCGGCACACACCACCTCCCAAAGTGCCAACAACCAAGCGAGTTCTGACGCACGCTACATCTAAGGGCTTAGAGCAGATGCTGGTCCTCACCTTCCCTTGACACCGCTTTCACAGCCAAACACACTCTGGCCATCTGCCTTTGCCTCAACTCCCACCACTCCCAACACACTCTCACTCTCGGCACACACCACCTCCCAAAGTGCCAGCACCCAAGCGGTTTCTGACACACGCTACATCTAAGGGCTCAGAGCTGTTGCTGGTCATCACCTTCCCTTCACAGCGCTTTCACAGCCAAACACACTCTGCCCATCTAGCCTGGCTTTGCCTCCCAGCACTCCCAACACACATTCTCAGGCGCAATCTAACTCTCACTCCTGGCACAGACCACCTCCCAAAGTGCAGACGTGCAAGCCATTTCTCCCCTAGGATAGGCCTAAGGGCTTAGAGCTGTGGCTGGTCCTTACCTTCCCTTGACACCGCTTTCACAGCCAAACACACTCTGGGAATCTGCCCTGGCTTTGCCTCCCAGCACTCCCAACACACATTCTCAGGTGCAATCTCACTGTCACTCCCGGCACAGACCACCTCCCATAGTGACAACACGCAAGCCATTTCTCCCAGGCGACAGGCCTAAGGGCTTAGAGCTGTTGCTGGTCCTCACCTTCCCTTGACACCGCTTTCACAGACAAACACATTCTGCCCATCTGCCTTTGCCTTGCCTCACAGCACTCCCAACACACAGTCTCACTCTTGGCACAGACCACCTCCCAAAGTGCCAACACCCAAGCTATTTCGGAGGCACTCTACATGTAAGGGCTTAGAGCTGTTGCTGGTCCTCACCTTCCCTTGACACCGCTTTCACAGCCAAACACACTCTGCCCATCTACCCTGGCTTTGCCTCCCAGCACTCCCAACACACATTCTCAGGTTCAATCTCACTCTCACTCCTGGCACAGACCACCTCCCAAAGTGCAAACACCCAAGCCATTTCTCCCATACCATAGGCCTAAGGGCTTAGAGCTGATGCTGGTCCTCACATTCCCTTCACACCGCTTTCACAGCCAAACACACTCTGGCCATCTGCCTTTGCCTTGCCTACCAGCACTCCCAACACACATTCTCAGGCTCACTCTCACTCTCACTACCGGCACAGACCACCTCCCAAAGTGCAAACGTCCAAGCCATTTCTCCCATACGATAGGCCTAAGGGCTTAGAGCTGATGCTGGTCCTCACCTTCCCTTGACACCGCTTTCACAGCCAAACACACTCTGGCCATCTACCTTTGCCTTGCCTCCCAGCACTCCCAACACACTCTCACTCTCGGCACAGACCACCTCCCAAAGTGCCAACAACCAAGCGATTTCTGACGCACGCTACATCTAAGGGCTTAGAGCTGTTGCTGGTCCTCACCTTCCCTTGACACCGCTTTCACAGCCAAACACACTCTGGCCATCTGCCTTTACCTTGCCTCCCGGCACTCCCAACACACATTCTCAGGCTCACTCAGGCTCTCACTCTCACTCCCAGCACAGACCAACTCCCAAAGTGCAAACGTCCAAGCGATTTCTGACGCTCGCTACCTCTAAAGGCTTAGAGGTGTGGCTGGTCCTCACCTTCCCTTGACACCGCTTTCACAGCCAAACACACTCTGCCCATCTGCCTTTACCTTGCCTCCCGGCACTCCCAACACACTCTCACTCTCGGCACACACCACCTCCCAAAGTGCCAACAACCAAGCGAGTTCTGACGCACGCTACATCTAAGGGCTTAGAGCAGATGCTGGTCCTCACCTTCCCTTGACACCGCTTTCACAGCCAAACACACTCTGGCCATCTGCCTTTGCCTTGCCTCCCAGCACTCCCAACACACATTCTCAGGCTCACTCTCACTCTCACTAACGGAACAGACCACTTCCCAAAGTGCAAACGTCCAAGCCATTTCTCCCATACGATAGGCCTAAGGGCTTAGAGCTGTTGCTGGTCCTCACCTTCCCTTGACACCGCTTTCACAGCCAAACACACTCTGCCCATCTGCCTTTGCCTTGCCTCCCGGCAATCCCAACACACTCTCACTCTCGGCACACACTACCTCCCAAAGTGCCAACAACCAAGCGAGTTCTGACGCACGCTACATCTAAGGGCTTAGAGCTGTTGCTGGTCCTCACCTTCCCTTGACACCGCTTTCACAGCCAAACACACTCTGCCCATCTGCCTTTGCCTTGCCTCCCAGCACTCCCAACACACTCTCACTCTCGGCACAGACCACCTGCCAAAGTGCAAACACCCAAGCGATTTCTGACACACGCTACATCTAAGGGCTTAGAGTTGCAGATGGTCCTCACCTTCCCTTGACACCGCTTTCATAGCCAAACACACTCTGCCCATCGGCCTTTGCCTTGCCTCCCAGCACTCCCAACACACATTCTCAGACTCAGTCTCACTCTCACTCCCGGCACAGACCACCTCCCAAAGTGCAAACACCCAAGCCATTTCTCCCATACGATAGGCCTAAGGGCTTAGAGCTGATGCTGGTCCTCACATTCCCTTGACACCGCTTTCACAGCCAAACACACTCTGGCCATCTGCCTTTGCCTTGCCTACCAGCACTCCCAACACACATTCTCAGGCTCACTCTCACTCTCACTACCGGCACAGACCACCTCCCAAAGTGCAAACGTCCAAGCCATTTCTCCCATACGATAGGCCTAAGGGCTTAGAGCTGTTGCTGGTCCTCACCTTCCCTTGACACCGCTTTCACAGCCAAACACACTCTGGCCATCTACCTTTGCCTTGCCTCCCAGCACTCCCAACACACTCTCACTCTCGGCACAGACCACCTCCCAAAGTGCCAACAACCAAGCGATTTCTGACGCACGCTACATCTAAGGGCTTAGAGCTGTTGCTGGTCCTCACCTTCCCTTGACACCGCTTTCACAGCCAAACACACTCTGCCCATCTGCCTTTACCTTGCTTCCCGGCACTCCCAACACACTCTCACTCTCGGCACACACCACCTCCCAAAGTGCCAACAACCAAGCGAGTTCTGACGCACGCTACATCTAAGGGCTTAGAGCAGATGCTGGTCCTCACCTTCCCTTGACACCGCTTTCACAGCCAAACACACTCTGGCCATCTGCCTTTGCCTTGCCTACCAGCACTCCCAACACACATTCTCAGGCTCACTCTCACTCTCACTAACGGAACAGACCACTTCCCAAAGTGCAAACGTCCAAGCCATTTCTCCCATACGATAGGCCTAAGGGCTTAGAGCTGTTGCTGGTCGTCACCTTCCCTTGACACCGCTTTCACAGCCAAACACACTCTGCCCATCTGCCTTTGCCTTGCCTCCCGGCAATCCCAACACACTCTCACTCTCGGCACACACTACCTCCCAAAGTGCCAACAACCAAGCGAGTTCTGACGCACGCTACATCTAAGGGCTTAGAGCTGTTGCTGGTCCTCACCTTCCCTTGACACCGCTTTCACAGCCAAACACACTCTGCCCATCTGCCTTTGCCTTGCCTCCCAGCACTCCCAACACACTCTCACTCTCGGCACAGACCACCTGCCAAAGTGCAAACACCCAAGCGATTTCTGACACACGCTACATCTAAGGGCTTAGAGTTGCAGATGGTCCTCACCTTCCCTTGACACCGCTTTCATAGCCAAACACACTCTGCCCATCGGCCTTTGCCTTGCCTCCCAGCACTCCCAACACACATTCTCAGACTCAGTCTCACTCTCACTCCCGGCACAGACCACCTCCCAAAGTGCAAACACCCAAGCCATTTCTCCCATACGATAGGCCTAAGGGCTTAGAGCTGATGCTGGTCCTCACATTCCCTTGACACCGCTTTCACAGCCAAACACACTCTGGCCATCTGCCTTTGCCTTGCCTACCAGCACTCCCAACACACATTCTCAGGCTCACTCTCACTCTCACTACCGGCACAGACCACCTCCCAAAGTGCAAACGTCCAAGCCATTTCTCCCATACGATAGGCCTAAGGGCTTAGAGCTGTTGCTGGTCCTCACCTTCCCTTGACACCGCTTTCACAGCCAAACACACTCTGGCCATCTACCTTTGCCTTGCCTCCCAGCACTCCCAACACACTCTCACTCTCGGCACAGACCACCTCCCAAAGTGCCAACAACCAAGCGATTTCTGACGCACGCTACATCTAAGGGCTTAGAGCTGTTGCTGGTCCTCACCTTCCCTTGACACCGCTTTCACAGCCAAACACACTCTGCCCATCTGCCTTTACCTTGCCTCCCGGCACTGCCAACACACATTCTCAGGCTCACTCAGGCTCTCACTCTCACTCCCAGCACAGACCAACTCCCAAAGTGCAAACGTCCAAGCGATTTCTGACGCTCGCTACCTCTAAGGGCTTAGAGGTGTGGCTGGTCCTCACCTTCCCTTGACACCGCTTTCACAGCCAAACACACTCTGCCCATCTGCCTTTACCTTGCCTCCCGGCACTCCCAACACACTCTCACTCTCAGCACCCACCACCTCCCAAAGTGCCAACAACCAAGCGATTTCTGACGCACGCTACATCTAAGGGCTTAGAGCAGATGCTGGTCCTCACCTTCCCTTGACACCGCTTTCACAGCCAAACACACTCTGCCCATCTGCCTTTGCCTTGCCTCCCAGCACTCCCAACACACATTCTCAGGCTCACTCTCACTCTCACTAACGGAACAGACCACTTCCCAAAGTGCAAACGTCCAAGCCATTTCTCCCATACGATAGGCCTAAGGGCTTAGAGCTGTTGCTGGTCCTCACCTTCCCTTGACACCGCTTTCACAGCCAAACACACTCTGCCCATCTGCCTTTGCCTTGCCTCCCGGCAATCCCAACACACTCTCACTCTCGGCACACACTACCTCCCAAAGTGCCAACAACCAAGCGAGTTCTGACGCACGCTACATCTAAGGGCTTAGAGCTGTTGCTGGTCCTCACCTTCCCTTGACACCGCTTTCACAGCCAAACACACTCTGGCCATCTGCCTTTACCTTGCCTCCCGGCACTGCCAACACACATTCTCAGGCTCACTCAGGCTCTCACTCTCACTCCCAGCACAGACCAACTCCCAAAGTGCAAACGTCCAAGCGATTTCTGACGCACGCTACATCTAAGGGCTTAGAGATGTGGCTGGTCCTCACCTTCCCTTGACACCGCTTTCACAGCCAAACACACTCTGCCCATCTGCCTTTGCCTCAACTCGCACCACTCCCAACACACTCTCACTCTCGGCACACACCACCTCCCAAAGTGCCAACAACCAAGCGATTTCTGACGCACGCTACATCTAAGGGCTTAGAGCAGATGCTGGTCCTCACCTTCCCTTGACACCGCTTTCACAGCCAAACACACTCTGCCCATCTGCCTTTGCCTCAACTCCCACCACTCCCAACACACTCTCACTCTCGGCACACACCACCTCCCAAAGTGCCAGCACCCAAGCGGTTTCTGACACACGCTACATCTAAGGGCTCAGAGCTGTTGCTGGTCATCACCTTCCCTTCACAGCGCTTTCACAGCCAAACACACTCTGCCCATCTAGCCTGGCTTTGCCTCCCAGCACTCCCAACACACATTCTCAGGCGCAATCTAACTCTCACTCCTGGCACAGACCACCTCCCAAAGTGCAGACGTGCAAGCCATTTCTCCCCTAGGATAGGCCTAAGGGCTTAGAGCTGTGGCTGGTCCTTACCTTCCCTTGACACCGCTTTCACAGCCAAACACACTCTGGGAATCTGCCCTGGCTTTGCCTCCCAGCACTCCCAACACACATTCTCAGGTGCAATCTCACTGTCACTCCCGGCACAGACCACCTCCCATAGTGACAACACGCAAGCCATTTCTCCCAGGCGACAGGCCTAAGGGCTTAGAGCTGTTGCTGGTCCTCACCTTCCCTTGACACCGCTTTCACAGACAAACACATTCTGCCCATCTGCCTTTGCCTTGCCTCACAGCACTCCCAACACACAGTCTCACTCTTGGCACAGACCACCTCCCAAAGTGCCAACACCCAAGCTATTTCGGAGGCACGCTACATGTAAGGGCTTAGAGCTGTTGCTGGTCCTCACCTTCCCTTGACACCGCTTTCACAGCCAAACACACTCTGCCCATCTACCCTGGCTTTGCCTCCCAGCACTCCCAACACACATTCTCAGGTTCAATCTCACTCTCACTCCTGGCACAGACCACCTCCCAAAGTGCAAACACCCAAGCCATTTCTCCCATACGATAGGCCTAAGGGCTTAGAGCTGATGCTGGTCCTCACATTCCCTTCACACCGCTTTCACAGCCAAACACACTCTGGCCATCTGCCTTTGCCTTGCCTACCAGCACTCCCAACACACATTCTCAGGCTCACTCTCACTCTCACTACCGGCACAGACCACCTCCCAAAGTGCAAACGTCCAAGCCATTTCTCCCATACGATAGGCCTAAGGGCTTAGAGCTGATGCTGGTCCTCACCTTCCCTTGACACCGCTTTCACAGCCAAACACACTCTGGCCATCTACCTTTGCCTTGCCTCCCAGCACTCCCAACACACTCTCACTCTCGGCACAGACCACCTCCCAAAGTGCCAACAACCAAGCGATTTCTGACGCACGCTACATCTAAGGGCTTAGAGCTGTTGCTGGTCCTCACCTTCCCTTGACACCGCTTTCACAGCCAAACACACTCTGCCCATCTGCCTTTACCTTGCCTCCCGGCACTGCCAACACACATTCTCAGGCTCACTCAGGCTCTCACTCTCACTCCCAGCACAGACCAACTCCCAAAGTGCAAACGTCCAAGCCATTTCTGACGCTCGCTACCTCTAAAGGCTTAGAGGTGTGGCTGGTCCTCACCTTCCCTTGACACCGCTTTCACAGCCAAACACACTCTGCCCATCTGCCTTTACCTTGCCTCCCGGCACTCCCAACACACTCTCACTCTCGGCACAGACCACCTCCCAAAGTGCCAACAACCAAGCGAGTTCTGACGCACGCTACATCTAAGGGCTTAGAGCAGATGCTGGTCCTCACCTTCCCTTGACACCGCTTTCACAGCCAAACACACTCTGGCCATCTGCCTTTGCCTTGCCTCCCAGCACTCCCAACACACATTCTCAGGCTCACTCTCACTCTCACTAACGGAACAGACCACTTCCCAAAGTGCAAACGTCCAAGCCATTTCTCCCATACGATAGGCCTAAGGGCTTAGAGCTGTTGCTGGTCCTCACCTTCCCTTGACACCGCTTTCACAGCCAAACACACTCTGCCCATCTGCCTTTGCCTTGCCTCCCGGCAATCCCAACACACTCTCACTCTCGGCACACACTACCTCCCAAAGTGCCAACAACCAAGCGAGTTCTGACGCACGCTACATCTAAGGGCTTAGAGCTGTTGCTGGTCCTCACCTTCCCTTGACACCGCTTTCACAGCCAAACACACTCTGCCCATCTGCCTTTGCCTTGCCTCCCAGCACTCCCAACACACTCTTACTCTCGGCACAGACCACCTGCCAAAGTGCAAACACCCAAGCGATTTCTGACACACGCTACATCTAAGGGCTTAGAGTTGCAGATGGTCCTCACCTTCCCTTGACACCGCTTTCATAGCCAAACACACTCTGCCCATCGGCCTTTGCCTTGCCTCCCAGCACTCCCAACACACATTCTCAGACTCAGTCTCACTCTCACTCCCGGCACAGACCACCTCCCAAAGTGCAAACACCCAAGCCATTTCTCCCATACGATAGGCCTAAGGGCTTAGAGCTGATGCTGGTCCTCACATTCCCTTGACACCGCTTTCACAGCCAAACACACTCTGGCCATCTGCCTTTGCCTTGCCTACCAGCACTCCCAACACACATTCTCAGGCTCACTCTCACTCTCACTACCGGCACAGACCACCTCCCAAAGTGCAAACGTCCAAGCCATTTCTCCCATACGATAGGCCTAAGGGCTTAGAGCTGTTGCTGGTCCTCACCTTCCCTTGACACCGCTTTCACAGCCAAACACACTCTGGCCATCTACCTTTGCCTTGCCTCCCAGCACTCCCAACACACTCTCACTCTCGGCACAGACCACCTCCCAAAGTGCCAACAACCAAGCGATTTCTGACGCACGCTACATCTAAGGGCTTAGAGCTGTTGCTGGTCCTCACCTTCCCTTGACACCGCTTTCACAGCCAAACACACTCTGCCCATCTGCCTTTACCTTGCCTCCCGGCACTGCCAACACACATTCTCAGGCTCACTCAGGCTCTCACTCTCACTCCCAGCACAGACCAACTCCCAAAGTGCAAACGTCCAAGCGATTTCTGACGCTCGCTACCTCTAAAGGCTTAGAGGTGTGGCTGGTCCTCACCTTCCCTTGACACCGCTTTCACAGCCAAACACACTCTGCCCATCTGCCTTTACCTTGCCTCCCGGCACTCCCAACACACTCTCACTCTCAGCACCCACCACCTCCCAAAGTGCCAACAACCAAGCGATTTCTGACGCACGCTACATCTAAGGGCTTAGAGCAGATGCTGGTCCTCACCTTCCCTTGACACCGCTTTCACAGCCAAACACACTCTGCCCATCTGCCTTTGCCTTGCCTACCAGCACTCCCAACACACATTCTCAGGCTCACTCTCACTCTCACTAACGGAACAGACCACTTCCCAAAGTGCAAACGTCCAAGCCATTTCTCCCATACGATAGGCCTAAGGGCTTAGAGCTGTTGCTGGTCCTCACCTTCCCTTGACACCGCTTTCACAGCCAAACACACTCTGCCCATCTGCCTTTGCCTTGCCTCCCGGCAATCCCAACACACTCTCACTCTCGGCACACACTACCTCCCAAAGTGCCAACAACCAAGCGAGTTCTGACGCACGCTACATCTAAGGGCTTAGAGCTGTTGCTGGTCCTCACCTTCCCTTGACACCGCTTTCACAGCCAAACACACTCTGGCCATCTGCCTTTACCTTGCCTCCCGGCACTGCCAACACACATTCTCAGGCTCACTCAGGCTCTCACTCTCACTCCCAGCACAGACCAACTCCCAAAGTGCAAACGTCCAAGCGATTTCTGACGCACGCTACATCTAAGGGCTTAGAGATGTGGCTGGTCCTCACCTTCCCTTGACACCGCTTTCACAGCCAAACACACTCTGCCCATCTGCCTTTGCCTCAACTCGCACCACTCCCAACACACTCTCACTCTCGGCACACACCACCTCCCAAAGTGCCAACAACCAAGCGAGTTCTGACGCACGCTACATCTAAGGGCTTAGAGCAGATGCTGGTCCTCACCTTCCCTTGACACCGCTTTCACAGCCAAACACACTCTGGCCATCTGCCTTTGCCTCAACTCCCACCACTCCCAACACACTCTCACTCTCGGCACACACCACCTCCCAAAGTGCCAGCACCCAAGCGGTTTCTGACACACGCTACATCTAAGGGCTCAGAGCTGTTGCTGGTCATCACCTTCCCTTCACAGCGCTTTCACAGCCAAACACACTCTGCCCATCTAGCCTGGCTTTGCCTCCCAGCACTCCCAACACACATTCTCAGGCGCAATCTAACTCTCACTCCTGGCACAGACCACCTCCCAAAGTGCAGACGTGCAAGCCATTTCTCCCCTAGGATAGGCCTAAGGGCTTAGAGCTGTGGCTGGTCCTTACCTTCCCTTGACACCGCTTTCACAGCCAAACACACTCTGGGAATCTGCCCTGGCTTTGCCTCCCAGCACTCCCAACACACATTCTCAGGTGCAATCTCACTGTCACTCCCGGCACAGACCACCTCCCATAGTGACAACACGCAAGCCATTTCTCCCAGGCGACAGGCCTAAGGGCTTAGAGCTGTTGCTGGTCCTCACCTTCCCTTGACACCGCTTTCACAGACAAACACATTCTGCCCATCTGCCTTTGCCTTGCCTCACAGCACTCCCAACACACAGTCTCACTCTTGGCACAGACCACCTCCCAAAGTGCCAACACCCAAGCTATTTCGGAGGCACGCTACATGTAAGGGCTTAGAGCTGTTGCTGGTCCTCACCTTCCCTTGACACCGCTTTCACAGCCAAACACACTCTGCCCATCTACCCTGGCTTTGCCTCCCAGCACTCCCAACACACATTCTCAGGTTCAATCTCACTCTCACTCCTGGCACAGACCACCTCCCAAAGTGCAAACACCCAAGCCATTTCTCCCATACCATAGGCCTAAGGGCTTAGAGCTGATGCTGGTCCTCACATTCCCTTCACACCGCTTTCACAGCCAAACACACTCTGGCCATCTGCCTTTGCCTTGCCTACCAGCACTCCCAACACACATTCTCAGGCTCACTCTCACTCTCACTACCGGCACAGACCACCTCCCAAAGTGCAAACGTCCAAGCCATTTCTCCCATACGATAGGCCTAAGGGCTTAGAGCTGATGCTGGTCCTCACCTTCCCTTGACACCGCTTTCACAGCCAAACACACTCTGGCCATCTACCTTTGCCTTGCCTCCCAGCACTCCCAACACACTCTCACTCTCGGCACAGACCACCTCCCAAAGTGCCAACAACCAAGCGATTTCTGACGCACGCTACATCTAAGGGCTTAGAGCTGTTGCTGGTCCTCACCTTCCCTTGACACCGCTTTCACAGCCAAACACACTCTGCCCATCTGCCTTTACCTTGCCTCCCGGCACTGCCAACACACATTCTCAGGCTCACTCAGGCTCTCACTCTCACTCCCAGCACAGACCAACTCCCAAAGTGCAAACGTCCAAGCGATTTCTGACGCTCGCTACCTCTAAAGGCTTAGAGGTGTGGCTGGTCCTCACCTTCCCTTGACACCGCTTTCACAGCCAAACACACTCTGCCCATCTGCCTTTACCTTGCCTCCCGGCACTCCCAACACACTCTCACTCTCGGCACACACCACCTCCCAAAGTGCCAACAACCAAGCGAGTTCTGACGCACGCTACATCTAAGGGCTTAGAGCAGATGCTGGTCCTCACCTTCCCTTGACACCGCTTTCACAGCCAAACACACTCTGGCCATCTGCCTTTGCCTTGCCTCCCAGCACTCCCAACACACATTCTCAGGCTCACTCTCACTCTCACTAACGGAACAGACCACTTCCCAAAGTGCAAACGTCCAAGCCATTTCTCCCATACGATAGGCCTAAGGGCTTAGAGCTGTTGCTGGTCCTCACCTTCCCTTGACACCGCTTTCACAGCCAAACACACTCTGCCCATCTGCCTTTGCCTTGCCTCCCGGCAATCCCAACACACTCTCACTCTCGGCACACACTACCTCCCAAAGTGCCAACAACCAAGCGAGTTCTGACGCACGCTACATCTAAGGGCTTAGAGCTGTTGCTGGTCCTCACCTTCCCTTGACACCGCTTTCACAGCCAAACACACTCTGCCCATCTGCCTTTGCCTTGCCTCCCAGCACTCCCAACACACTCTCACTCTCGGCACAGACCACCTGCCAAAGTGCAAACACCCAAGCGATTTCTGACACACGCTACATCTAAGGGCTTAGAGTTGCAGATGGTCCTCACCTTCCCTTGACACCGCTTTCATAGCCAAACACACTCTGCCCATCGGCCTTTGCCTTGCCTCCCAGCACTCCCAACACACATTCTCAGACTCAGTCTCACTCTCACTCCCGGCACAGACCACCTCCCAAAGTGCAAACACCCAAGCCATTTCTCCCATACGATAGGCCTAAGGGCTTAGAGCTGATGCTGGTCCTCACATTCCCTTGACACCGCTTTCACAGCCAAACACACTCTGGCCATCTGCCTTTGCCTTGCCTACCAGCACTCCCAACACACATTCTCAGGCTCACTCTCACTCTCACTACCGGCACAGACCACCTCCCAAAGTGCAAACGTCCAAGCCATTTCTCCCATACGATAGGCCTAAGGGCTTAGAGCTGTTGCTGGTCCTCACCTTCCCTTGACACCGCTTTCACAGCCAAACACACTCTGGCCATCTACCTTTGCCTTGCCTCCCAGCACTCCCAACACACTCTCACTCTCGGCACAGACCACCTCCCAAAGTGCCAACAACCAAGCGATTTCTGACGCACGCTACATCTAAGGGCTTAGAGCTGTTGCTGGTCCTCACCTTCCCTTGACACCGCTTTCACAGCCAAACACACTCTGCCCATCTGCCTTTACCTTGCCTCCCGGCACTGCCAACACACATTCTCAGGCTCACTCAGGCTCTCACTCTCACTCCCAGCACAGACCAACTCCCAAAGTGCAAACGTCCAAGCGATTTCTGACGCTCGCTACCTCTAAAGGCTTAGAGGTGTGGCTGGTCCTCACCTTCCCTTGACACCGCTTTCACAGCCAAACACACTCTGCCCATCTGCCTTTACCTTGCCTCCCGGCACTCCCAACACACTCTCACTCTCAGCACCCACCACCTCCCAAAGTGCCAACAACCAAGCGATTTCTGACGCACGCTACATCTAAGGGCTTAGAGCAGATGCTGGTCCTCACCTTCCCTTGACACCGCTTTCACAGCCAAACACACTCTGCCCATCTGCCTTTGCCTTGCCTCCCAGCACTCCCAACACACATTCTCAGGCTCACTCTCACTCTCACTAACGGAACAGACCACTTCCCAAAGTGCAAACGTCCAAGCCATTTCTCCCATACGATAGGCCTAAGGGCTTAGAGCTGTTGCTGGTCCTCACCTTCCCTTGACACCGCTTTCACAGCCAAACACACTCTGCCCATCTGCCTTTGCCTTGCCTCCCGGCAATCCCAACACACTCTCACTCTCGGCACACACTACCTCCCAAAGTGCCAACAACCAAGCGAGTTCTGACGCACGCTACATCTAAGGGCTTAGAGCTGTTGCTGGTCCTCACCTTCCCTTGACACCGCTTTCACAGCCAAACACACTCTGCCCATCTGCCTTTACCTTGCCTCCCGGCACTGCCAACACACATTCTCAGGCTCACTCAGGCTCTCACTCTCACTCCCAGCACAGACCAACTCCCAAAGTGCAAACGTCCAAGCGATTTCTGACGCACGCTACATCTAAGGGCTTAGAGATGTGGCTGGTCCTCACCTTCCCTTGACACCGCTTTCACAGCCAAACACACTCTGCCCATCTGCCTTTGCCTCAACTCGCACCACTCCCAACACACTCTCACTCTCGGCACACACCACCTCCCAAAGTGCCAACAACCAAGCGAGTTCTGACGCACGCTACATCTAAGGGCTTAGAGCAGATGCTGGTCCTCACCTTCCCTTGACACCGCTTTCACAGCCAAACACACTCTGGCCATCTGCCTTTGCCTCAACTCCCACCACTCCCAACACACTCTCACTCTCGGCACACACCACCTCCCAAAGTGCCAGCACCCAAGCGGTTTCTGACACACGCTACATCTAAGGGCTCAGAGCTGTTGCTGGTCATCACCTTCCCTTCACAGCGCTTTCACAGCCAAACACACTCTGCCCATCTAGCCTGGCTTTGCCTCCCAGCACTCCCAACACACATTCTCAGGCGCAATCTAACTCTCACTCCTGGCACAGACCACCTCCCAAAGTGCAGACGTGCAAGCCATTTCTCCCCTAGGATAGGCCTAAGGGCTTAGAGCTGTGGCTGGTCCTTACCTTCCCTTGACACCGCTTTCACAGCCAAACACACTCTGGGAATCTGCCCTGGCTTTGCCTCCCAGCACTCCCAACACACATTCTCAGGTGCAATCTCACTGTCACTCCCGGCACAGACCACCTCCCATAGTGACAACACGCAAGCCATTTCTCCCAGGCGACAGGCCTAAGGGCTTAGAGCTGTTGCTGGTCCTCACCTTCCCTTGACACCGCTTTCACAGACAAACACATTCTGCCCATCTGCCTTTGCCTTGCCTCACAGCACTCCCAACACACAGTCTCACTCTTGGCACAGACCACCTCCCAAAGTGCCAACACCCAAGCTATTTCGGAGGCACGCTACATGTAAGGGCTTAGAGCTGTTGCTGGTCCTCACCTTCCCTTGACACCGCTTTCACAGCCAAACACACTCTGCCCATCTACCCTGGCTTTGCCTCCCAGCACTCCCAACACACATTCTCAGGTTCAATCTCACTCTCACTCCTGGCACAGACCACCTCCCAAAGTGCAAACACCCAAGCCATTTCTCCCATACCATAGGCCTAAGGGCTTAGAGCTGATGCTGCTCCTCACATTCCCTTCACACCGCTTTCACAGCCAAACACACTCTGGCCATCTGCCTTTGCCTTGCCTACCAGCACTCCCAACACACATTCTCAGGCTCACTCTCACTCTCACTACCGGCACAGACCACCTCCCAAAGTGCAAACGTCCAAGCCATTTCTCCCATACGATAGGCCTAAGGGCTTAGAGCTGATGCTGGTCCTCACCTTCCCTTGACACCGCTTTCACAGCCAAACACACTCTGGCCATCTACCTTTGCCTTGCCTCCCAGCACTCCCAACACACTCTCACTCTCGGCACAGACCACCTCCCAAAGTGCCAACAACCAAGCGATTTCTGACGCACGCTACATCTAAGGGCTTAGAGCTGTTGCTGGTCCTCACCTTCCCTTGACACCGCTTTCACAGCCAAACACACTCTGCCCATCTGCCTTTACCTTGCCTCCCGGCACTGCCAACACACATTCTCAGGCTCACTCAGGCTCTCACTCTCACTCCCAGCACAGACCAACTCCCAAAGTGCAAACGTCCAAGCCATTTCTGACGCTCGCTACCTCTAAAGGCTTAGAGGTGTGGCTGGTCCTCACCTTCCCTTGACACCGCTTTCACAGCCAAACACACTCTGCCCATCTGCCTTTACCTTGCCTCCCGGCACTCCCAACACACTCTCACTCTCGGCACACACCACCTCCCAAAGTGCCAACAACCAAGCGAGTTCTGACGCACGCTACATCTAAGGGCTTAGAGCAGATGCTGGTCCTCACCTTCCCTTGACACCGCTTTCACAGCCAAACACACTCTGGCCATCTGCCTTTGCCTTGCCTCCCAGCACTCCCAACACACATTCTCAGGCTCACTCTCACTCTCACTAACGGAACAGACCACTTCCCAAAGTGCAAACGTCCAAGCCATTTCTCCCATACGATAGGCCTAAGGGCTTAGAGCTGTTGCTGGTCCTCACCTTCCCTTGACACCGCTTTCACAGCCAAACACACTCTGCCCATCTGCCTTTGCCTTGCCTCCCGGCAATCCCAACACACTCTCACTCTCGGCACACACTACCTCCCAAAGTGCCAACAACCAAGCGAGTTCTGACGCACGCTACATCTAAGGGCTTAGAGCTGTTGCTGGTCCTCACCTTCCCTTGACACCGCTTTCACAGCCAAACACACTCTGCCCATCTGCCTTTGCCTTGCCTCCCAGCACTCCCAACACACTCTCACTCTCGGCACAGACCACCTGCCAAAGTGCAAACACCCAAGCGATTTCTGACACACGCTACATCTAAGGGCTTAGAGTTGCAGATGGTCCTCACCTTCCCTTGACACCGCTTTCATAGCCAAACACACTCTGCCCATCGGCCTTTGCCTTGCCTCCCAGCACTCCCAACACACATTCTCAGACTCAGTCTCACTCTCACTCCCGGCACAGACCACCTCCCAAAGTGCAAACACCCAAGCCATTTCTCCCATACGATAGGCCTAAGGGCTTAGAGCTGATGCTGGTCCTCACATTCCCTTGACACCGCTTTCACAGCCAAACACACTCTGGCCATCTGCCTTTGCCTTGCCTACCAGCACTCCCAACACACATTCTCAGGCTCACTCTCACTCTCACTACCGGCACAGACCACCTCCCAAAGTGCAAACGTCCAAGCCATTTCTCCCATACGATAGGCCTAAGGGCTTAGAGCTGTTGCTGGTCCTCACCTTCCCTTGACACCGCTTTCACAGCCAAACACACTCTGGCCATCTACCTTTGCCTTGCCTCCCAGCACTCCCAACACACTCTCACTCTCGGCACAGACCACCTCCCAAAGTGCCAACAACCAAGCGAGTTCTGACGCACGCTACATCTAAGGGCTTAGAGCTGTTGCTGGTCCTCACCTTCCCTTGACACCGCTTTCACAGCCAAACACACTCTGCCCATCTGCCTTTACCTTGCCTCCCGGCACTGCCAACACACATTCTCAGGCTCACTCAGGCTCTCACTCTCACTCCCAGCACAGACCAACTCCCAAAGTGCAAACGTCCAAGCGATTTCTGACGCTCGCTACCTCTAAAGGCTTAGAGGTGTGGCTGGTCCTCACCTTCCCTTGACACCGCTTTCACAGCCAAACACACTCTGCCCATCTGCCTTTACCTTGCCTCCCGGCACTCCCAACACACTCTCACTCTCAGCACCCACCACCTCCCAAAATGCCAACAACCAAGCGATTTCTGACGCACGCTACATCTAAGGGCTTAGAGCAGATGCTGGTCCTCACCTTCCCTTGACACCGCTTTCACAGCCAAACACACTCTGCCCATCTGCCTTTGCCTTGCCTCCCAGCACTCCCAACACACATTCTCAGGCTCACTCTCACTCTCACTAACGGAACAGACCACTTCCCAAAGTGCAAACGTCCAAGCCATTTCTCCCATACGATAGGCCTAAGGGCTTAGAGCTGTTGCTGGTCCTCACCTTCCCTTGACACCGCTTTCACAGCCAAACACACTCTGCCCATCTGCCTTTGCCTTGCCTCCCGGCAATCCCAACACACTCTCACTCTCGGCACACACTACCTCCCAAAGTGCCAACAACCAAGCGAGTTCTGACGCACGCTACATCTAAGGGCTTAGAGCTGTTGCTGGTCCTCACCTTCCCTTGACACCGCTTTCACAGCCAAACACACTCTGCCCATCTGCCTTTACCTTGCCTCCCGGCACTGCCAACACACATTCTCAGGCTCACTCAGGCTCTCACTCTCACTCCCAGCACAGACCAACTCCCAAAGTGCAAACGTCCAAGCGATTTCTGACGCACGCTACATCTAAGGGCTTAGAGATGTGGCTGGTCCTCACCTTCCCTTGACACCGCTTTCACAGCCAAACACACTCTGCCCATCTGCCTTTGCCTCAACTCGCACCACTCCCAACACACTCTCACTCTCGGCACACACCACCTCCCAAAGTGCCAACAACCAAGCGAGTTCTGACGCACGCTACATCTAAGGGCTTAGAGCAGATGCTGGTCCTCACCTTCCCTTGACACCGCTTTCACAGCCAAACACACTCTGGCCATCTGCCTTTGCCTCAACTCCCACCACTCCCAACACACTCTCACTCTCGGCACACACCACCTCCCAAAGTGCCAGCACCCAAGCGGTTTCTGACACACGCTACATCTAAGGGCTCAGAGCTGTTGCTGGTCATCACCTTCCCTTCACAGCGCTTTCACAGCCAAACACACTCTGCCCATCTAGCCTGGCTTTGCCTCCCAGCACTCCCAACACACATTCTCAGGCGCAATCTAACTCTCACTCCTGGCACAGACCACCTCCCAAAGTGCAGACGTGCAAGCCATTTCTCCCCTAGGATAGGCCTAAGGGCTTAGAGCTGTGGCTGGTCCTTACCTTCCCTTGACACCGCTTTCACAGCCAAACACACTCTGGGAATCTGCCCTGGCTTTGCCTCCCAGCACTCCCAACACACATTCTCAGGTGCAATCTCACTGTCACTCCCGGCACAGACCACCTCCCATAGTGACAACACGCAAGCCATTTCTCCCAGGCGACAGGCCTAAGGGCTTAGAGCTGTTGCTGGTCCTCACCTTCCCTTGACACCGCTTTCACAGACAAACACATTCTGCCCATCTGCCTTTGCCTTGCCTCACAGCACTCCCAACACACAGTCTCACTCTTGGCACAGACCACCTCCCAAAGTGCCAACACCCAAGCTATTTCGGAGGCACGCTACATGTAAGGGCTTAGAGCTGTTGCTGGTCCTCACCTTCCCTTGACACCGCTTTCACAGCCAAACACACTCTGCCCATCTACCCTGGCTTTGCCTCCCAGCACTCCCAACACACATTCTCAGGTTCAATCTCACTCTCACTCCTGGCACAGACCACCTCCCAAAGTGCAAACACCCAAGCCATTTCTCCCATACGATAGGCCTAAGGGCTTAGAGCTGATGCTGGTCCTCACATTCCCTTCACACCGCTTTCACAGCCAAACACACTCTGGCCATCTGCCTTTGCCTTGCCTCACAGCACTCCCAACACACTCTCACTACCGGCACAGACCACCTGCCAAAGTGCAAACACCCAAGCGATTTCTGACACACGCTACATCTAAGGGCTTAGAGCTGTTGCTGGTCCTCACCTTCCCTTGACACCGCTTTCACAGCCAAACACACTCTGCCCATCGGCCTTTGCCTTGCCTCCCAGCACTCCCAACACACATTCTCAGACTCAATCTCACTCTCACTCCCGGCACAGACCACTTCCCAAAGTGCAAACACCCAAGCCAATTCTCCCATACGATAGGCCTAAGGGCTTAGAGCTGATGCTGGTCCTCACATTCCCTTCACACCGCTTTCACAGCCAAACACACTCTGGCCATCTGCCTTTGCCTTGCCTACCAGCACTCCCAACACACATTCTCAGGCTCACTCTCACTCTCACTACCGGCACAGACCACCTCCCAAAGTGCAAACGTCCAAGCCATTTCTCCCATACGATAGGCCTAAGGGCTTAGAGCTGATGCTGGTCCTCACCTTCCCTTGACACCGCTTTCACAGCCAAACACACTCTGGCCATCTACCTTTGCCTTGCCTCCCAGCACTCCCAACACACTCTCACTCTCGGCACAGACCACCTCCCAAAGTGCCAACAACCAAGCGATTTCTGACGCACGCTACATCTAAGGGCTTAGAGCTGTTGCTGGTCCTCACCTTCCCTTGACACCGCTTTCACAGCCAAACACACTCTGCCCATCTGCCTTTACCTTGCCTCCCGGCACTGCCAACACACATTCTCAGGCTCACTCAGGCTCTCACTCTCACTCCCAGCACAGACCAACTCCCAAAGTGCAAACGTCCAAGCCATTTCTGACGCTCGCTACCTCTAAAGGCTTAGAGGTGTGGCTGGTCCTCACCTTCCCTTGACACCGCTTTCACAGCCAAACACACTCTGGCCATCTACCTTTGCCTTGCCTCCCAGCACTCCCAACACACTCTCACTCTCGGCACAGACCACCTCCCAAAGTGCCAACAACCAAGCGAGTTCTGACGCACGCTACATCTAAGGGCTTAGAGCTGTTGCTGGTCCTCACCTTCCCTTGACACCGCTTTCACAGCCAAACACACTCTGCCCATCTGCCTTTGCCTTGCCTCCCAGCACTCCCAACACACTCTCACTCTCGGCACAGACCACCTGCCAAAGTGCAAACACCCAAGCGATTTCTGACACACGCTACATCTAAGGGCTTAGAGTTGCAGATGGTCCTCACCTTCCCTTGACACCGCTTTCATAGCCAAACACACTCTGCCCATCGGCCTTTGCCTTGCCTCCCAGCACTCCCAACACACATTCTCAGACTCAGTCTCACTCTCACTCCCGGCACAGACCACCTCCCAAAGTGCAAACACCCAAGCCATTTCTCCCATACGATAGGCCTAAGGGCTTAGAGCTGATGCTGGTCCTCACATTCCCTTGACACCGCTTTCACAGCCAAACACACTCTGGCCATCTGCCTTTGCCTTGCCTACCAGCACTCCCAACACACATTCTCAGGCTCACTCTCACTCTCACTACCGGCACAGACCACCTCCCAAAGTGCAAACGTCCAAGCCATTTCTCCCATACGATAGGCCTAAGGGCTTAGAGCTGTTGCTGGTCCTCACCTTCCCTTGACACCGCTTTCACAGCCAAACACACTCTGCCCATCTGCCTTTACCTTGCCTCCCGGCACTCCCAACACACTCTCACTCTCAGCACCCACCACCTCCCAAAGTGCCAACAACCAAGCGAGTTCTGACGCACGCTACATCTAAGGGCTTAGAGCAGATGCTGGTCCTCACCTTCCCTTGACACCGCTTTCACAGCCAAACACACTCTGGCCATCTGCCTTTGCCTTGCCTCCCAGCACTCCCAACACACATTCTCAGGCTCACTCTCACTCTCACTAACGGAACAGACCACTTCCCAAAGTGCAAACGTCCAAGCCATTTCTCCCATACGATAGGCCTAAGGGCTTAGAGCTGTTGCTGGTCCTCACCTTCCCTTGACACCGCTTTCACAGCCAAACACACTCTGCCCATCTGCCTTTGCCTTGCCTCCCGGCAATCCCAACACACTCTCACTCTCGGCACACACTACCTCCCAAAGTGCCAACAACCAAGCGATTTCTGACGCACGCTACATCTAAGGGCTTAGAGCTGTTGCTGGTCCTCACCTTCCCTTGACACCGCTTTCACAGCCAAACACACTCTGCCCATCTGCCTTTGCCTTGCCTCCCAGCACTCCCAACACACTCTCACTCTCGGCACAGACCACCTGCCAAAGTGCAAACACCCAAGCGATTTCTGACACACGCTACATCTAAGGGCTTAGAGTTGCAGATGGTCCTCACCTTCCCTTGACACCGCTTTCACAGCCAAACACACTCTGCCCATCTGCCTTTGCCTCAACTCGCACCACTCCCAACACACTCTCACTCTCGGCACACACCACCTCCCAAAGTGCCAACAACCAAGCGATTTCTGACGCACGCTACATCTAAGGGCTTAGAGCAGATGCTGGTCCTCACCTTCCCTTGACACCGCTTTCACAGCCAAACACACTCTGGCCATCTGCCTTTGCCTCAACTCCCACCACTCCCAACACACTCTCACTCTCGGCACACACCACCTCCCAAAGTGCCAGCACCCAAGCGGTTTCTGACACACGCTACATCTAAGGGCTCAGAGCTGTTGCTGGTCATCACCTTCCCTTCACAGCGCTTTCACAGCCAAACACACTCTGCCCATCTAGCCTGGCTTTGCCTCCCAGCACTCCCAACACACATTCTCAGGCGCAATCTAACTCTCACTCCTGGCACAGACCACCTCCCAAAGTGCAGACGTGCAAGCCATTTCTCCCCTAGGATAGGCCTAAGGGCTTAGAGCTGTGGCTGGTCCTTACCTTCCCTTGACACCGCTTTCACAGCCAAACACACTCTGGGAATCTGCCCTGGCTTTGCCTCCCAGCACTCCCAACACACATTCTCAGGTGCAATCTCACTGTCACTCCCGGCACAGACCACCTCCCATAGTGACAACACGCAAGCCATTTCTCCCAGGCGACAGGCCTAAGGGCTTAGAGCTGTTGCTGGTCCTCACCTTCCCTTGACACCGCTTTCACAGACAAACACATTCTGCCCATCTGCCTTTGCCTTGCCTCACAGCACTCCCAACACACAGTCTCACTCTTGGCACAGACCACCTCCCAAAGTGCCAACACCCAAGCTATTTCGGAGGCACGCTACATTTAAGGGCTTAGAGCTGTTGCTGGTCCTCACCTTCCCTTGACACCGCTTTCACAGCCAAACACACTCTGCCCATCTACCCTGGCTTTGCCTCCCAGCACTCCCAACACACATTCTCAGGTTCAATCTCACTCTCACTCCTGGCACAGACCACCTCCCAAAGTGCAAACACCCAAGCCATTTCTCCCATACGATAGGCCTAAGGGCTTAGAGCTGATGCTGGTCCTCACATTCCCTTGACACCGCTTTCACAGCCAAACACACTCTGCCCATCTGCCTTTGCCTTGCCTCACAGCACTCCCAACACACTCTCACTACCGGCACAGACCACCTGCCAAAGTGCAAACACCCAAGCGATTTCTGACACACGCTACATCTAAGGGCTTAGAGCTGTTGCTGGTCCTCACCTTCCCTTGACACCGCTTTCACAGCCAAACACACTCTGCCCATCGGCCTTTGCCTTGCCTCCCAGCACTCCCAACACACATTCTCAGACTCAATCTCACTCTCACTCCCGGCACAGACCACTTCCCAAAGTGCAAACACCCAAGCCAATTCTCCCATACGATAGGCCTAAGGGCTTAGAGCTGATGCTGGTCCTCACATTCCCTTCACACCGCTTTCACAGCCAAACACACTCTGGCCATCTGCCTTTGCCTTGCCTACCAGCACTCCCAACACACATTCTCAGGCTCACTCTCACTCTCACTACCGGCACAGACCACCTCCCAAAGTGCAAACGTCCAAGCCATTTCTCCCATACGATAGGCCTAAGGGCTTAGAGCTGATGCTGGTCCTCACCTTCCCTTGACACCGCTTTCACAGCCAAACACACTCTGGCCATCTACCTTTGCCTTGCCTCCCAGCACTCCCAACACACTCTCACTCTCGGCACAGACCACCTCCCAAAGTGCCAACAACCAAGCGATTTCTGACGCACGCTACATCTAAGGGCTTAGAGCTGTTGCTGGTCCTCACCTTCCCTTGACACCGCTTTCACAGCCAAACACACTCTGCCCATCTGCCTTTACCTTGCCTCCCGGCACTGCCAACACACATTCTCAGGCTCACTCAGGCTCTCACTCTCACTCCCAGCACAGACCAACTCCCAAAGTGCAAACGTCCAAGCCATTTCTGACGCTCGCTACCTCTAAAGGCTTAGAGGTGTGGCTGGTCCTCACCTTCCCTTGACACCGCTTTCACAGCCAAACACACTCTGCCCATCTACCTTTGCCTTGCCTCCCAGCACTCCCAACACACTCTCACTCTCGGCACAGACCACCTCCCAAAGTGCCAACAACCAAGCGATTTCTGACGCACGCTACATCTAAGGGCTTAGAGCTGTTGCTGGTCCTCACCTTCCCTTGACACCGCTTTCACAGCCAAACACACTCTGCCCATCTGCCTTTGCCTTGCCTCCCAGCACTCCCAACACACTCTCACTCTCGGCACAGACCACCTGCCAAAGTGCAAACACCCAAGCGATTTCTGACACACGCTACATCTAAGGGCTTAGAGTTGCAGATGGTCCTCACCTTCCCTTGACACCGCTTTCATAGCCAAACACACTCTGCCCATCGGCCTTTGCCTTGCCTCCCAGCACTCCCAACACACATTCTCAGACTCAGTCTCACTCTCACTCCCGGCACAGACCACCTCCCAAAGTGCAAACACCCAAGCCATTTCTCCCATACGATAGGCCTAAGGGCTTAGAGCTGATGCTGGTCCTCACATTCCCTTCACACCGCTTTCACAGCCAAACACACTCTGGCCATCTGCCTTTGCCTTGCCTACCAGCACTCCCAACACACATTCTCAGGCTCACTCTCACTCTCACTACCGGCACAGACCACCTCCCAAAGTGCAAACGTCCAAGCCATTTCTCCCATACGATAGGCCTAAGGGCTTAGAGCTGTTGCTGGTCCTCACCTTCCCTTGACACCGCTTTCACAGCCAAACACACTCTGCCCATCTGCCTTTACCTTGCCTCCCGGCACTCCCAACACACTCTCACTCTCAGCACCCACCACCTCCCAAAGTGCCAACAACCAAGCGAGTTCTGACGCACGCTACATCTAAGGGCTTAGAGCAGATGCTGGTCCTCACCTTCCCTTGACACCGCTTTCACAGCCAAACACACTCTGCCCATCTGCCTTTGCCTTGCCTCCCAGCACTCCCAACACACATTCTCAGGCTCACTCTCACTCTCACTAACGGAACAGACCACTTCCCAAAGTGCAAACGTCCAAGCCATTTCTCCCATACGATAGGCCTAAGGGCTTAGAGCTGTTGCTGGTCCTCACCTTCCCTTGACACCGCTTTCACAGCCAAACACACTCTGCCCATCTGCCTTTGCCTTGCCTCCCGGCAATCCCAACACACTCTCACTCTCGGCACACACTACCTCCCAAAGTGCCAACAACCAAGCGAGTTCTGACGCACGCTACATCTAAGGGCTTAGAGCTGTTGCTGGTCCTCACCTTCCCTTGACACCGCTTTCACAGCCAAACACACTCTGCCCATCTGCCTTTACCTTGCCTCCCGGCACTGCCAACACACATTCTCAGGCTCACTCAGGCTCTCACTCTCACTCCCAGCACAGACCAACTCCCAAAGTGCAAACGTCCAAGCGATTTCTGACGCACGCTACATCTAAGGGCTTAGAGATGTGGCTGGTCCTCACCTTCCCTTGACACCGCTTTCACAGCCAAACACACTCTGCCCATCTGCCTTTGCCTCAACTCGCACCACTCCCAACACACTCTCACTCTCGGCACACACCACCTCCCAAAGTGCCAACAACCAAGCGAGTTCTGACGCACGCTACATCTAAGGGCTTAGAGCAGATGCTGGTCCTCACCTTCCCTTGACACCGCTTTCACAGCCAAACACACTCTGCCCATCTGCCTTTGCCTCAACTCCCACCACTCCCAACACACTCTCACTCTCGGCACACACCACCTCCCAAAGTGCCAGCACCCAAGCGGTTTCTGACACACGCTACATCTAAGGGCTCAGAGCTGTTGCTGGTCATCACCTTCCCTTCACAGCGCTTTCACAGCCAAACACACTCTGCCCATCTAGCCTGGCTTTGCCTCCCAGCACTCCCAACACACATTCTCAGGCGCAATCTAACTCTCACTCCTGGCACAGACCACCTCCCAAAGTGCAGACGTGCAAGCCATTTCTCCCCTAGGATAGGCCTAAGGGCTTAGAGCTGTGGCTGGTCCTTACCTTCCCTTGACACCGCTTTCACAGCCAAACACACTCTGGGAATCTGCCCTGGCTTTGCCTCCCAGCACTCCCAACACACATTCTCAGGTGCAATCTCACTGTCACTCCCGGCACAGACCACCTCCCATAGTGACAACACGCAAGCCATTTCTCCCAGGCGACAGGCCTAAGGGCTTAGAGCTGTTGCTGGTCCTCACCTTCCCTTGACACCGCTTTCACAGACAAACACATTCTGCCCATCTGCCTTTGCCTTGCCTCACAGCACTCCCAACACACAGTCTCACTCTTGGCACAGACCACCTCCCAAAGTGCCAACACCCAAGCTATTTCGGAGGCACGCTACATGTAAGGGCTTAGAGCTGTTGCTGGTCCTCACCTTCCCTTGACACCGCTTTCACAGCCAAACACACTCTGCCCATCTACCCTGGCTTTGCCTCCCAGCACTCCCAACACACATTCTCAGGTTCAATCTCACTCTCACTCCTGGCACAGACCACCTCCCAAAGTGCAAACACCCAAGCCATTTCTCCCATACGATAGGCCTAAGGGCTTAGAGCTGTTGCTGGTCCTCACCTTCCCTTGACACCGCTTTCACAGCCAAACACACTCTGGCCATCTACCTTTGCCTTGCCTCCCAGCACTCCCAACACACTCTCACTACCGGCACAGACCACCTGCCAAAGTGCAAACACCCAAGCGATTTCTGACACACGCTACATCTAAGGGCTTAGAGCTGTTGATGGTCCTCACCTTCCCTTGACACCGCTTTCACAGCCAAACACACTCTGCCCATCGGCCTTTGCCTTGCCTCCCAGCACTCCCAACACACATTCTCAGACTCAATCTCACTCTCACTCCCGGCACAGACCACCTCCCAAAGTGCAAACGTCCAAGCCATTTCTCCCATACGATAGGCCTAAGGGCTTAGAGCTGATGCTGGTCCTCACCTTCCCTTGACACCGCTTTCACAGCCAAACACACTCTGGCCATCTACCTTTGCCTTGCCTCCCAGCACTCCCAACACACTCTCACTCTCGGCACAGACCACCTCCCAAAGTGCCAACAACCAAGCGATTTCTGACGCACGCTACATCTAAGGGCTTAGAGCTGTTGCTGGTCCTCACCTTCCCTTGACACCGCTTTCACAGCCAAACACACTCTGCCCATCTGCCTTTACCTTGCCTCCCGGCACTGCCAACACACATTCTCAGGCTCACTCAGGCTCTCACTCTCACTCCCAGCACAGACCAACTCCCAAAGTGCAAACGTCCAAGCGATTTCTGACGCTCGCTACCTCTAAAGGCTTAGAGGTGTGGCTGGTCCTCACCTTCCCTTGACACCGCTTTCACAGCCAAACACACTCTGCCCATCTGCCTTTACCTTGCCTCCCGGCACTCCCAACACACTCTCACTCTCGGCACACACCACCTCCCAAAGTGCCAACAACCAAGCCATTTCTCCCATACGATAGGCCTAAGGGCTTAGAGCTGATGCTGGTCCTCACATTCCCTTGACACCGCTTTCACAGCCAAACACACTCTGGCCATCTGCCTTTGCCTTGCCTCCCAGCACTCCCAACACACATTCTCAGGCTCACTCTCACTCTCACTAACGGAACAGACCACTTCCCAAAGTGCAAACGTCCAAGCCATTTCTCCCATACGATAGGCCTAAGGGCTTAGAGCTGATGCTGGTCCTCACCTTCCCTTGACACCGCTTTCACAGCCAAACACACTCTGCCCATCTGCCTTTGCCTTGCCTCCCGGCAATCCCAACACACTCTCACTCTCGGCACACACTACCTCCCAAAGTGCCAACAACCAAGCGAGTTCTGACGCACGCTACATCTAAGGGCTTAGAGCTGTTGCTGGTCCTCACCTTCCCTTGACACCGCTTTCACAGCCAAACACACTCTGCCCATCTGCCTTTACCTTGCCTCCCGGCACTGCCAACACACATTCTCAGGCTCACTCAGGCTCTCACTCTCACTCCCAGCACAGACCAACTCCCAAAGTGCAAACGTCCAAGCGATTTCTGACGCACGCTACATCTAAGGGCTTAGAGATGTGGCTGGTCCTCACCTTCCCTTGACACCGCTTTCACAGCCAAACACACTCTGCCCATCTGCCTTTGCCTCAACTCGCACCACTCCCAACACACTCTCACTCTCGGCACACACCACCTCCCAAAGTGCCAACAACCAAGCGATTTCTGACGCACGCTACATCTAAGGGCTTAGAGCAGATGCTGGTCCTCACCTTCCCTTGACACCGCTTTCACAGCCAAACACACTCTGCCCATCTGCCTTTGCCTCAACTCCCACCACTCCCAACACACTCTCACTCTCGGCACACACCACCTCCCAAAGTGCCAGCACCCAAGCGGTTTCTGACACACGCTACATCTAAGGGCTCAGAGCTGTTGCTGGTCATCACCTTCCCTTCACAGCGCTTTCACAGCCAAACACACTCTGCCCATCTAGCCTGGCTTTGCCTCCCAGCACTCCCAACACACATTCTCAGGCGCAATCTAACTCTCACTCCTGGCACAGACCACCTCCCAAAGTGCAGACGTGCAAGCCATTTCTCCCCTAGGATAGGCCTAAGGGCTTAGAGCTGTGGCTGGTCCTTACCTTCCCTTGACACCGCTTTCACAGCCAAACACACTCTGGGAATCTGCCCTGGCTTTGCCTCCCAGCACTCCCAACACACATTCTCAGGTGCAATCTCACTGTCACTCCCGGCACAGACCACCTCCCATAGTGACAACACGCAAGCCATTTCTCCCAGGCGACAGGCCTAAGGGCTTAGAGCTGTTGCTGGTCCTCACCTTCCCTTGACACCGCTTTCACAGACAAACACATTCTGCCCATCTGCCTTTGCCTTGCCTCACAGCACTCCCAACACACAGTCTCACTCTTGGCACAGACCACCTCCCAAAGTGCCAACACCCAAGCTATTTCGGAGGCACGCTACATGTAAGGGCTTAGAGCTGTTGCTGGTCCTCACCTTCCCTTGACACCGCTTTCACAGCCAAACACACTCTGCCCATCTACCCTGGCTTTGCCTCCCAGCACTCCCAACACACATTCTCAGGTGCAATCTCACTCTCACTCCTGGCACAGACCACCTCCCAAAGTGCAAACACCCAAGCCATTTCTCCCATACGATAGGCCTAAGGGCTTAGAGCTGTTGCTGGTCCTCACCTTCCCTTGACACCGCTTTCACAGCCAAACACACTCTGCCCATCTGCCTTTGCCTTGCCTCCCAGCACTCCCAACACACTCTCACTACCGGCACAGACCACCTGCCAAAGTGCAAACACCCAAGCGATTTCTGACACACGCTACATCTAAGGGCTTAGAGCTGTTGATGGTCCTCACCTTCCCTTGACACCGCTTTCACAGCCAAACACACTCTGCCCATCGGCCTTTGCCTTGCCTCCCAGCACTCCCAACACACATTCTCAGACTCAATCTCACTCTCACTCCCGGCACAGACCACTTCCCAAAGTGCAAACACCCAAGCCATTTCTCCCATACGATAGGCCTAAGGGCTTAGAGCTGATGCTGGTCCTCACATTCCCTTGACACCGCTTTCACAGCCAAACACACTCTGGCCATCTGCCTTTGCCTTGCCTCCCAGCACTCCCAACACACATTCTCAGGCTCACTCTCACTCTCACTACCGGCACAGACCACCTCCCAAAGTGCAAACGTCCAAGCCATTTCTCCCATACGATAGGCCTAAGGGCTTAGAGCTGATGCTGGTCCTCACCTTCCCTTGACACCGCTTTCACAGCCAAACACACTCTGGCCATCTACCTTTGCCTTGCCTCCCAGCACTCCCAACACACTCTCACTCTCGGCACAGACCACCTCCCAAAGTGCCAACAACCAAGCGATTTCTGACGCACGCTACATCTAAGGGCTTAGAGCTGTTGCTGGTCCTCACCTTCCCTTGACACCGCTTTCACAGCCAAACACACTCTGCCCATCTGCCTTTACCTTGCCTCCCGGCACTGCCAACACACATTCTCAGGCTCACTCAGGCTCTCACTCTCACTCCCAGCACAGACCAACTCCCAAAGTGCAAACGTCCAAGCGATTTCTGACGCTCGCTACCTCTAAGGGCTTAGAGGTGTGGCTGGTCCTCACCTTCCCTTGACACCGCTTTCACAGCCAAACACACTCTGCCCATCTGCCTTTACCTTGCCTCCCGGCACTCCCAACACACTCTCACTCTCGGCACACACCACCTCCCAAAGTGCCAACAACCAAGCGAGTTCTGACGCACGCTACATCTAAGGGCTTAGAGCAGATGCTGGTCCTCACCTTCCCTTGACACCGCTTTCACAGCCAAACACACTCTGGCCATCTGCCTTTGCCTTGCCTACCAGCACTCCCAACACACATTCTCAGGCTCACTCTCACTCTCACTAACGGAACAGACCACTTCCCAAAGTGCAAACGTCCAAGCCATTTCTCCCATACGATAGGCCTAAGGGCTTAGAGCTGTTGCTGGTCCTCACCTTCCCTTGACACCGCTTTCACAGCCAAACACACTCTGCCCATCTGCCTTTGCCTTGCCTCCCGGCAATCCCAACACACTCTCACTCTCGGCACACACTACCTCCCAAAGTGCCAACAACCAAGCGAATTCTGACGCACGCTACATCTAAGGGCTTAGAGCTGTTGCTGGTCCTCACCTTCCCTTGACACCGCTTTCACAGCCAAACACACTCTGCCCATCTGCCTTTACCTTGCCTCCCGGCACTGCCAACACACATTCTCAGGCTCACTCAGGCTCTCACTCTCACTCCCAGCACAGACCAACTCCCAAAGTGCAAACCTCCAAGCGATTTCTGACGCACGCTACATCTAAGGGCTTAGAGATGTGGCTGGTCCTCACCTTCCCTTGACACCGCTTTCACAGCCAAACACACTCTGCCCATCTAGCCTGGCTTTGCCTCCAGCACTCCCAACACACATTCTCAGGCTCAATATCAGTCTCACTCCCGGCATAGACCACCTCCCAAATTGCCAACACCAAAGCAATTTCTCACACACACTACATCTAAGGGCTTAGAGCTGTTGCTGGTCCTCACCTTCCCTTGACACCGCTTTCACAGCCAAACACACTCTGCCCATCTGCCTTTACCTTGCCTCCCGGCACTGCCAACACACATTCTCAGGCTCACTCAGGCTCTCACTCTCACTCCCAGCACAGACCAACTCCCAAAGTGCAAACGTCCAAGCGATTTCTGACGCTCGCTACCTCTAAGGGCTTAGAGGTGTGGCTGGTCCTCACCTTCCCTTGACACCGCTTTCACAGCCAAACACACTCTGCCCATCTGCCTTTACCTTGCCTCCCGGCACTCCCAACACACTCTCACTCTCGGCACACACCACCTCCCAAAGTGCCAACAACCAAGCGAGTTCTGACGCACGCTACATCTAAGGGCTTAGAGCAGATGCTGGTCCTCACCTTCCCTTGACACCGCTTTCACAGCCAAACACACTCTGGCCATCTGCCTTTGCCTCAACTCCCACCACTCCCAACACACTCTCACTCTCGGCACACACCACCTCCCAAAGTGCCAGCACCCAAGCGGTTTCTGACACACGCTACATCTAAGGGCTCAGAGCTGTTGCTGGTCATCACCTTCCCTTCACAGCGCTTTCACAGCCAAACACACTCTGCCCATCTAGCCTGGCTTTGCCTCCCAGCACTCCCAACACACATTCTCAGGCGCAATCTAACTCTCACTCCTGGCACAGACCACCTCCCAAAGTGCAGACGTGCAAGCCATTTCTCCCCTAGGATAGGCCTAAGGGCTTAGAGCTGTGGCTGGTCCTTACCTTCCCTTGACACCGCTTTCACAGCCAAACACACTCTGGGAATCTGCCCTGGCTTTGCCTCCCAGCACTCCCAACACACATTCTCAGGTGCAATCTCACTGTCACTCCCGGCACAGACCACCTCCCATAGTGACAACACGCAAGCCATTTCTCCCAGGCGACAGGCCTAAGGGCTTAGAGCTGTTGCTGGTCCTCACCTTCCCTTGACACCGCTTTCACAGACAAACACATTCTGCCCATCTGCCTTTGCCTTGCCTCACAGCACTCCCAACACACAGTCTCACTCTTGGCACAGACCACCTCCCAAAGTGCCAACACCCAAGCTATTTCGGAGGCACGCTACATGTAAGGGCTTAGAGCTGTTGCTGGTCCTCACCTTCCCTTGACACCGCTTTCACAGCCAAACACACTCTGCCCATCTACCCTGGCTTTGCCTCCCAGCACTCCCAACACACATTCTCAGGTTCAATCTCACTCTCACTCCTGGCACAGACCACCTCCCAAAGTGCAAACACCCAAGCCATTTCTCCCATACGATAGGCCTAAGGGCTTAGAGCTGATGCTGGTCCTCACATTCCCTTCACACCGCTTTCACAGCCAAACACACTCTGGCCATCTGCCTTTGCCTTGCCTCACAGCACTCCCAACACACTCTCACTACCGGCACAGACCACCTGCCAAAGTGCAAACACCCAAGCGATTTCTGACACACGCTACATCTAAGGGCTTAGAGCTGTTGCTGGTCCTCACCTTCCCTTGACACCGCTTTCACAGCCAAACACACTCTGCCCATCGGCCTTTGCCTTGCCTCCCAGCACTCCCAACACACATTCTCAGACTCAATCTCACTCTCACTCCCGGCACAGACCACTTCCCAAAGTGCAAACACCCAAGCCAATTCTCCCATACGATAGGCCTAAGGGCTTAGAGCTGATGCTGGTCCTCACATTCCCTTCACACCGCTTTCACAGCCAAACACACTCTGGCCATCTGCCTTTGCCTTGCCTACCAGCACTCCCAACACACATTCTCAGGCTCACTCTCACTCTCACTCCCAGCACAGACCACCTCCCAAAGTGCAAACGTCCAAGCCATTTCTCCCATACGATAGGCCTAAGGGCTTAGAGCTGATGCTGGTCCTCACCTTCCCTTGACACCGCTTTCACAGCCAAACACACTCTGGCCATCTACCTTTGCCTTGCCTCCCAGCACTCCCAACACACTCTCACTCTCGGCACAGACCACCTCCCAAAGTGCCAACAACCAAGCGATTTCTGACGCACGCTACATCTAAGGGCTTAGAGCTGTTGCTGGTCCTCACCTTCCCTTGACACCGCTTTCACAGCCAAACACACTCTGCCCATCTGCCTTTACCTTGCCTCCCGGCACTGCCAACACACATTCTCAGGCTCACTCAGGCTCTCACTCTCACTCCCAGCACAGACCAACTCCCAAAGTGCAAACGTCCAAGCCATTTCTGACGCTCGCTACCTCTAAAGGCTTAGAGGTGTGGCTGGTCCTCACCTTCCCTTGACACCGCTTTCACAGCCAAACACACTCTGGCCATCTACCTTTGCCTTGCCTCCCAGCACTCCCAACACACTCTCACTCTCGGCACAGACCACCTCCCAAAGTGCCAACAACCAAGCGATTTCTGACGCACGCTACATCTAAGGGCTTAGAGCTGTTGCTGGTCCTCACCTTCCCTTGACACCGCTTTCACAGCCAAACACACTCTGCCCATCTGCCTTTGCCTTGCCTCCCAGCACTCCCAACACACTCTCACTCTCGGCACAGACCACCTGCCAAAGTGCAAACACCCAAGCGATTTCTGACACACGCTACATCTAAGGGCTTAGAGTTGCAGATGGTCCTCACCTTCCCTTGACACCGCTTTCATAGCCAAACACACTCTGCCCATCGGCCTTTGCCTTGCCTCCCAGCACTCCCAACACACATTCTCAGACTCAGTCTCACTCTCACTCCCGGCACAGACCACCTCCCAAAGTGCAAACACCCAAGCCATTTCTCCCATACGATAGGCCTAAGGGCTTAGAGCTGATGCTGGTCCTCACATTCCCTTGACACCGCTTTCACAGCCAAACACACTCTGGCCATCTGCCTTTGCCTTGCCTACCAGCACTCCCAACACACATTCTCAGGCTCACTCTCACTCTCACTCCCGGCACAGACCACCTCCCAAAGTGCAAACGTCCAAGCCATTTCTCCCATACGATAGGCCTAAGGGCTTAGAGCTGTTGCTGGTCCTCACCTTCCCTTGACACCGCTTTCACAGCCAAACACACTCTGCCCATCTGCCTTTACCTTGCCTCCCGGCACTCCCAACACACTCTCACTCTCAGCACCCACCACCTCCCAAAGTGCCAACAACCAAGCGAGTTCTGACGCACGCTACATCTAAGGGCTTAGAGCAGATGCTGGTCCTCACCTTCCCTTGACACCGCTTTCACAGCCAAACACACTCTGCCCATCTGCCTTTGCCTTGCCTCCCAGCACTCCCAACACACATTCTCAGGCTCACTCTCACTCTCACTAACGGAACAGACCACTTCCCAAAGTGCAAACGTCCAAGCCATTTCTCCCATACGATAGGCCTAAGGGCTTAGAGATGTGGCTGGTCCTCACCTTCCCTTGACACCGCTTTCACAGCCAAACACACTCTGCCCATCTGCCTTTGCCTTGCCTCCCGGCAATCCCAACACACTCTCACTCTCGGCACACACTACCTCCCAAAGTGCCAACAACCAAGCGAGTTCTGACGCACGCTACATCTAAGGGCTTAGAGCTGTTGCTGGTCCTCACCTTCCCTTGACACCGCTTTCACAGCCAAACACACTCTGCCCATCTGCCTTTACCTTGCCTCCCGGCACTGCCAACACACATTCTCAGGCTCACTCAGGCTCTCACTCTCACTCCCAGCACAGACCAACTCCCAAAGTGCAAACCTCCAAGCGATTTCTGACGCACGCTACATCTAAGGGCTTAGAGATGTGGCTGGTCCTCACCTTCCCTTGACACCGCTTTCACAGCCAAACACACTCTGCCCATCTGCCTTTGCCTCAACTCGCACCACTCCCAACACACTCTCACTCTCGGCACACACCACCTCCCAAAGTGCCAACAACCAAGCGAGTTCTGACGCACGCTACATCTAAGGGCTTAGAGCAGATGCTGGTCCTCACCTTCCCTTGACACCGCTTTCACAGCCAAACACACTCTGGCCATCTGCCTTTGCCTCAACTCGCACCACTCCCAACACACTCTCACTCTCGGCACACACCACCTCCCAAAGTGCCAGCACCCAAGCGGTTTCTGACACACGCTACATCTAAGGGCTCAGAGCTGTTGCTGGTCATCACCTTCCCTTCACAGCGCTTTCACAGCCAAACACACTCTGCCCATCTAGCCTGGCTTTGCCTCCCAGCACTCCCAACACACATTCTCAGGCGCAATCTAACTCTCACTCCTGGCACAGACCACCTCCCAAAGTGCAGACGTGCAAGCCATTTCTGCCCTAGGATAGGCCTAAGGGCTTAGAGCTGTGGCTGGTCCTTACCTTCCCTTGACACCGCTTTCACAGCCAAACACACTCTGGGAATCTGCCCTGGCTTTGCCTCCCAGCACTCCCAACACACATTCTCAGGTGCAATCTCACTGTCACTCCCGGCACAGACCACCTCCCATAGTGACAACACGCAAGCCATTTCTCCCAGGCGACAGGCCTAAGGGCTTAGAGCTGTTGCTGGTCCTCACCTTCCCTTGACACCGCTTTCACAGACAAACACATTCTGCCCATCTGCCTTTGCCTTGCCTCACAGCACTCCCAACACACAGTCTCACTCTTGGCACAGACCACCTCCCAAAGTGCCAACACCCAAGCTATTTCGGAGGCACGCTACATGTAAGGGCTTAGAGCTGTTGCTGGTCCTCACCTTCCCTTGACACCGCTTTCACAGCCAAACACACTCTGCCCATCTACCCTGGCTTTGCCTCCCAGCACTCCCAACACACATTCTCAGGTTCAATCTCACTCTCACTCCTGGCACAGACCACCTCCCAAAGTGCAAACACCCAAGCCATTTCTCCCATACGATAGGCCTAAGGGCTTAGAGCTGTTGCTGGTCCTCACCTTCCCTTGACACCGCTTTCACAGCCAAACACACTCTGCCCATCTACCTTTGCCTTGCCTCCCAGCACTCCCAACACACTCTCACTACCGGCACAGACCACCTGCCAAAGTGCAAACACCCAAGCGATTTCTGACACACGCTACATCTAAGGGCTTAGAGCTGTTGATGGTCCTCACCTTCCCTTGACACCGCTTTCACAGCCAAACACACTCTGCCCATCGGCCTTTGCCTTGCCTCCCAGCACTCCCAACACACATTCTCAGACTCAATCTCACTCTCACTCCCGGCACAGACCACCTCCCAAAGTGCAAACGTCCAAGCCATTTCTCCCATACGATAGGCCTAAGGGCTTAGAGCTGATGCTGGTCCTCACCTTCCCTTGACACCGCTTTCACAGCCAAACACACTCTGGCCATCTACCTTTGCCTTGCCTCCCAGCACTCCCAACACACTCTCACTCTCGGCACAGACCACCTCCCAAAGTGCCAACAACCAAGCGATTTCTGACGCACGCTACATCTAAGGGCTTAGAGCTGTTGCTGGTCCTCACCTTCCCTTGACACCGCTTTCACAGCCAAACACACTCTGCCCATCTGCCTTTACCTTGCCTCCCGGCACTGCCAACACACATTCTCAGGCTCACTCAGGCTCTCACTCTCACTCCCAGCACAGACCAACTCCCAAAGTGCAAACGTCCAAGCGATTTCTGACGCTCGCTACCTCTAAAGGCTTAGAGGTGTGGCTGGTCCTCACCTTCCCTTGACACCGCTTTCACAGCCAAACACACTCTGCCCATCTGCCTTTACCTTGCCTCCCGGCACTCCCAACACACTCTCACTCTCGGCACACACCACCTCCCAAAGTGCCAACAACCAAGCCATTTCTCCCATACGATAGGCCTAAGGGCTTAGAGCTGATGCTGGTCCTCACATTCCCTTGACACCGCTTTCACAGCCAAACACACTCTGGCCATCTGCCTTTGCCTTGCCTCCCAGCACTCCCAACACACATTCTCAGGCTCACTCTCACTCTCACTAACGGAACAGACCACTTCCCAAAGTGCAAACGTCCAAGCCATTTCTCCCATACGATAGGCCTAAGGGCTTAGAGCTGATGCTGGTCCTCACCTTCCCTTGACACCGCTTTCACAGCCAAACACACTCTGCCCATCTGCCTTTGCCTTGCCTCCCGGCAATCCCAACACACTCTCACTCTCGGCACACACTACCTCCCAAAGTGCCAACAACCAAGCGAGTTCTGACGCACGCTACATCTAAGGGCTTAGAGCTGTTGCTGGTCCTCACCTTCCCTTGACACCGCTTTCACAGCCAAACACACTCTGCCCATCTGCCTTTACCTTGCCTCCCGGCACTGCCAACACACATTCTCAGGCTCACTCAGGCTCTCACTCTCACTCCCAGCACAGACCAACTCCCAAAGTGCAAACGTCCAAGCGATTTCTGACGCACGCTACATCTAAGGGCTTAGAGATGTGGCTGGTCCTCACCTTCCCTTGACACCGCTTTCACAGCCAAACACACTCTGCCCATCTGCCTTTGCCTCAACTCGCACCACTCCCAACACACTCTCACTCTCGGCACACACCACCTCCCAAAGTGCCAACAACCAAGCGATTTCTGACGCACGCTACATCTAAGGGCTTAGAGCAGATGCTGGTCCTCACCTTCCCTTGACACCGCTTTCACAGCCAAACACACTCTGCCCATCTGCCTTTGCCTCAACTCCCACCACTCCCAACACACTCTCACTCTCGGCACACACCACCTCCCAAAGTGCCAGCACCCAAGCGGTTTCTGACACACGCTACATCTAAGGGCTCAGAGCTGTTGCTGGTCATCACCTTCCCTTCACAGCGCTTTCACAGCCAAACACACTCTGCCCATCTAGCCTGGCTTTGCCTCCCAGCACTCCCAACACACATTCTCAGGCGCAATCTAACTCTCACTCCTGGCACAGACCACCTCCCAAAGTGCAGACGTGCAAGCCATTTCTCCCCTAGGATAGGCCTAAGGGCTTAGAGCTGTGGCTGGTCCTTACCTTCCCTTGACACCGCTTTCACAGCCAAACACACTCTGGGAATCTGCCCTGGCTTTGCCTCCCAGCACTCCCAACACACATTCTCAGGTGCAATCTCACTGTCACTCCCGGCACAGACCACCTCCCATAGTGACAACACGCAAGCCATTTCTCCCAGGCGACAGGCCTAAGGGCTTAGAGCTGTTGCTGGTCCTCACCTTCCCTTGACACCGCTTTCACAGACAAACACATTCTGCCCATCTGCCTTTGCCTTGCCTCACAGCACTCCCAACACACAGTCTCACTCTTGGCACAGACCACCTCCCAAAGTGCCAACACCCAAGCTATTTCGGAGGCACGCTACATGTAAGGGCTTAGAGCTGTTGCTGGTCCTCACCTTCCCTTGACACCGCTTTCACAGCCAAACACACTCTGCCCATCTACCCTGGCTTTGCCTCCCAGCACTCCCAACACACATTCTCAGGTGCAATCTCACTCTCACTCCTGGCACAGACCACCTCCCAAAGTGCAAACACCCAAGCCATTTCTCCCATACGATAGGCCTAAGGGCTTAGAGCTGTTGCTGGTCCTCACCTTCCCTTGACACCGCTTTCACAGCCAAACACACTCTGCCCATCTGCCTTTGCCTTGCCTCCCAGCACTCCCAACACACTCTCACTACCGGCACAGACCACCTGCCAAAGTGCAAACACCCAAGCGATTTCTGACACACGCTACATCTAAGGGCTTAGAGCTGTTGATGGTCCTCACCTTCCCTTGACACCGCTTTCACAGCCAAACACACTCTGCCCATCGGCCTTTGCCTTGCCTCCCAGCACTCCCAACACACATTCTCAGACTCAATCTCACTCTCACTCCCGGCACAGACCACTTCCCAAAGTGCAAACACCCAAGCCATTTCTCCCATACGATAGGCCTAAGGGCTTAGAGCTGATGCTGGTCCTCACATTCCCTTGACACCGCTTTCACAGCCAAACACACTCTGGCCATCTGCCTTTGCCTTGCCTCCCAGCACTCCCAACACACATTCTCAGGCTCACTCTCACTCTCACTACCGGCACAGACCACCTCCCAAAGTGCAAACGTCCAAGCCATTTCTCCCATACGATAGGCCTAAGGGCTTAGAGCTGATGCTGGTCCTCACCTTCCCTTGACACCGCTTTCACAGCCAAACACACTCTGGCCATCTACCTTTGCCTTGCCTCCCAGCACTCCCAACACACTCTCACTCTCGGCACAGACCACCTCCCAAAGTGCCAACAACCAAGCGATTTCTGACGCACGCTACATCTAAGGGCTTAGAGCTGTTGCTGGTCCTCACCTTCCCTTGACACCGCTTTCACAGCCAAACACACTCTGCCCATCTGCCTTTACCTTGCCTCCCGGCACTGCCAACACACATTCTCAGGCTCACTCAGGCTCTCACTCTCACTCCCAGCACAGACCAACTCCCAAAGTGCAAACCTCCAAGCGATTTCTGACGCACGCTACATCTAAGGGCTTAGAGATGTGGCTGGTCCTCACCTTCCCTTGACACCGCTTTCACAGCCAAACACACTCTGCCCATCTAGCCTGGCTTTGCCTCCAGCACTCCCAACACACATTCTCAGGCTCAATATCAGTCTCACTCCCGGCATAGACCACCTCCCAAATTGCCAACACCAAAGCAATTTCTCACACACACTACATCTAAGGGCTTAGAGCTGTTGCTGGTCCTCACCTTCCCTTGACACCGCTTTCACAGCCAAACACACTCTGCCCATCTGCCTTTACCTTGCCTCCCGGCAGTGCCAACACAC
The DNA here is from genome assembly GCF_030463565.1 of Pelecanus crispus. Taxonomy (NCBI): domain Eukaryota; kingdom Metazoa; phylum Chordata; class Aves; order Pelecaniformes; family Pelecanidae; genus Pelecanus; species Pelecanus crispus. Next base: position 244,933 of record NW_027461491.1, on the reverse strand, counting down.
ATTCTCAGGCTCACTCAGGCTCTCACTCTCACTCCCAGCACAGACCAACTCCCAAAGTGCAAACGTCCAAGCGATTTCTGACGCTCGCTACCTCTAAGGGCTTAGAGGTGTGGCTGGTCCTCACCTTCCCTTGACACCGCTTTCACAGCCAAACACACTCTGCCCATCTGCCTTTACCTTGCCTCCCGGCACTCCCAACACACTCTCACTCTCGGCACACACCACCTCCCAAAGTGCCAACAACCAAGCGAGTTCTGACGCACGCTACATCTAAGGGCTTAGAGCAGATGCTGGTCCTCACCTTCCCTTGACACCGCTTTCACAGCCAAACACACTCTGCCCATCTGCCTTTGCCTTGCCTACCAGCACTCCCAACACACATTCTCAGGCTCACTCTCACTCTCACTAACGGAACAGACCACTTCCCAAAGTGCAAACGTCCAAGCCATTTCTCCCATACGATAGGCCTAAGGGCTTAGAGCTGTTGCTGGTCCTCACCTTCCCTTGACACCGCTTTCACAGCCAAACACACTCTGCCCATCTGCCTTTGCCTTGCCTCCCGGCAATCCCAACACACTCTCACTCTCGGCACACACTACCTCCCAAAGTGCCAACAACCAAGCGAATTCTGACGCACGCTACATCTAAGGGCTTAGAGCTGTTGCTGGTCCTCACCTTCCCTTGACACCGCTTTCACAGCCAAACACACTCTGCCCATCTGCCTTTACCTTGCCTCCCGGCACTGCCAACACACATTCTCAGGCTCACTCAGGCTCTCACTCTCACTCCCAGCACAGACCAACTCCCAAAGTGCAAACCTCCAAGCGATTTCTGACGCACGCTACATCTAAGGGCTTAGAGATGTGGCTGGTCCTCACCTTCCCTTGACACCGCTTTCACAGCCAAACACACTCTGCCCATCTAGCCTGGCTTTGCCTCCAGCACTCCCAACACACATTCTCAGGCTCAATATCAGTCTCACTCCCGGCATAGACCACCTCCCAAATTGCCAACACCAAAGCAATTTCTCACACACACTACATCTAAGGGCTTAGAGCTGTTGCTGGTCCTCACCTTCCCTTGACACCGCTTTCACAGCCAAACACACTCTGCCCATCTGCCTTTACCTTGCCTCCCGGCACTGCCAACACACATTCTCAGGCTCACTCAGGCTCTCACTCTCACTCCCAGCACAGACCAACTCCCAAAGTGCAAACGTCCAAGCGATTTCTGACGCTCGCTACCTCTAAGGGCTTAGAGGTGTGGCTGGTCCTCACCTTCCCTTGACACCGCTTTCACAGCCAAACACACTCTGCCCATCTGCCTTTACCTTGCCTCCCGGCACTCCCAACACACTCTCACTCTCGGCACACACCACCTCCCAAAGTGCCAACAACCAAGCGAGTTCTGACGCACGCTACATCTAAGGGCTTAGAGCAGATGCTGGTCCTCACCTTCCCTTGACACCGCTTTCACAGCCAAACACACCCTGGCCATCTGCCTTTGCCTTGCCTACCAGCACTGCCAACACACATTCTCAGGCTCACTCTCACTCTCACTAACGGAACAGACCACTTCCCAAAGTGCAAACGTCCAAGCCATTTCTCCCATACGATAGGCCTAAGGGCTTAGAGCTGTTGCTGGTCCTCACCTTCCCTTGACACCGCTTTCACAGCCAAACACACTCTGCCCATCTGCCTTTGCCTTGCCTCCCGGCAATCCCAACACACTCTCACTCTCGGCACACACTACCTCCCAAAGTGCCAACAACCAAGCGAGTTCTGACGCACGCTACATCTAAGGGCTTAGAGCTGTTGCTGGTCCTCACCTTCCCTTGACACCGCTTTCACAGCCAAACACACTCTGCCCATCTGCCTTTACCTTGCCTCCCGGCACTGCCAACACACATTCTCAGGCTCACTCAGGCTCTCACTCTCACTCCCAGCACAGACCAACTCCCAAAGTGCAAACGTCCAAGCGATTTCTGACGCACGCTACATCTAAGGGCTTAGAGATGTGGCTGGTCCTCACCTTCCCTTGACACCGCTTTCACAGCCAAACACACTCTGCCCATCTGCCTTTGCCTCAACTCGCACCACTCCCAACACACTCTCACTCTCGGCACACACCACCTCCCAAAGTGCCAACAACCAAGCGATTTCTGACGCACGCTACATCTAAGGGCTTAGAGCAGATGCTGGTCCTCACCTTCCCTTGACACCGCTTTCACAGCCAAACACACTCTGGCCATCTGCCTTTGCCTCAACTCCCACCACTCCCAACACACTCTCACTCTCGGCACACACCACCTCCCAAAGTGCCAGCACCCAAGCGGTTTCTGACACACGCTACATCTAAGGGCTCAGAGCTGTTGCTGGTCATCACCTTCCCTTCACAGCGCTTTCACAGCCAAACACACTCTGCCCATCTAGCCTGGCTTTGCCTCCCAGCACTCCCAACACACATTCTCAGGCGCAATCTAACTCTCACTCCTGGCACAGACCACCTCCCAAAGTGCAGACGTGCAAGCCATTTCTCCCCTAGGATAGGCCTAAGGGCTTAGAGCTGTGGCTGGTCCTTACCTTCCCTTGACACCGCTTTCACAGCCAAACACACTCTGGGAATCTGCCCTGGCTTTGCCTCCCAGCACTCCCAACACACATTCTCAGGTGCAATCTCACTGTCACTCCCGGCACAGACCACCTCCCATAGTGACAACACGCAAGCCATTTCTCCCAGGCGACAGGCCTAAGGGCTTAGAGCTGTTGCTGGTCCTCACCTTCCCTTGACACCGCTTTCACAGACAAACACATTCTGCCCATCTGCCTTTGCCTTGCCTCACAGCACTCCCAACACACAGTCTCACTCTTGGCACAGACCACCTCCCAAAGTGCCAACACCCAAGCTATTTCGGAGGCACGCTACATGTAAGGGCTTAGAGCTGTTGCTGGTCCTCACCTTCCCTTGACACCGCTTTCACAGCCAAACACACTCTGCCCATCTACCCTGGCTTTGCCTCCCAGCACTCCCAACACACATTCTCAGACTCAATCTCACTCTCACTCCCGGCACAGACCACTTCCCAAAGTGCAAACACCCAAGCCATTTCTCCCATACGATAGGCCTAAGGGCTTAGAGCTGATGCTGGTCCTCACATTCCCTTCACACCGCTTTCACAGCCAAACACACTCTGGCCATCTGCCTTTGCCTTGCCTACCAGCACTCCCAACACACATTCTCAGGCTCACTCTCACTCTCACTACCGGCACAGACCACCTCCCAAAGTGCAAACGTCCAAGCCATTTCTCCCATACGATAGGCCTAAGGGCTTAGAGCTGTTGCTGGTCCTCACCTTCCCTTGACACCGCTTTCACAGCCAAACACACTCTGGCCATCTACCTTTGCCTTGCCTCCCAGCACTCCCAACACACTCTCACTCTCGGCACACACTACCTCCCAAAGTGCCAACAACCAAGCGAGTTCTGACGCACGCTACATCTAAGGGCTTAGAGCTGTTGCTGGTCCTCACCTTCCCTTGACACCACTTTCACAGCCAAACACACTCTGGCCATCTGCCTTTACCTTGCCTCCCGGCACTGCCAACACACATTCTCAGGCTCACTCAGGCTCTCACTCTCACTCCCAGCACAGACCAACTCCCAAAGTGCAAACCTCCAAGCGATTTCTGACGCACGCTACATCTAAGGGCTTAGAGATGTGGCTGGTCCTCACCTTCCCTTGACACCGCTTTCACAGCCAAACACACTCTGCCCATCTAGCCTGGCTTTGCCTCCAGCACTCCCAACACACATTCTCAGGCTCAATATCAGTCTCACTCCCGGCATAGACCACCTCCCAAATTGCCAACACCAAAGCAATTTCTCACACACACTACATCTAAGGGCTTAGAGCTGTTGCTGGTCCTCACCTTCCCTTGACACCGCTTTCACAGCCAAACACACTCTGCCCATCTGCCTTTACCTTGCCTCCCGGCACTGCCAACACACATTCTCAGGCTCACTCAGGCTCTCACTCTCACTCCCAGCACAGACCAACTCCCAAAGTGCAAACGTCCAAGCCATTTCTGACGCTCGCTACCTCTAAGGGCTTAGAGGTGTGGCTGGTCCTCACCTTCCCTTGACACCGCTTTCACAGCCAAACACACTCTGCCCATCTGCCTTTACCTTGCCTCCCGGCACTCCCAACACACTCTCACTCTCGGCACACACTACCTCCCAAAGTGCCAACAACCAAGCGATTTCTGACGCACGCTACATCTAAGGGCTTAGAGCAGATGCTGGTCCTCACCTTCCCTTGACACCGCTTTCACAGCCAAACACACTCTGGCCATCTGCCTTTGCCTCAACTCCCACCACTCCCAACACACTCTCACTCTCGGCACACACCACCTCCCAAAGTGCCAGCACCCAAGCGGTTTCTGACACACGCTACATCTAAGGGCTCAGAGCTGTTGCTGGTCATCACCTTCCCTTCACAGCGCTTTCACAGCCAAACACACTCTGCCCATCTAGCCTGGCTTTGCCTCCCAGCACTCCCAACACACATTCTCAGGCGCAATCTAACTCTCACTCCTGGCACAGACCACCTCCCAAAGTGCAGACGTGCAAGCCATTTCTCCCCTAGGATAGGCCTAAGGGCTTAGAGCTGTGGCTGGTCCTTACCTTCCCTTGACACCGCTTTCACAGCCAAACACACTCTGGGAATCTGCCCTGGCTTTGCCTCCCAGCACTCCCAACACACATTCTCAGGTGCAATCTCACTGTCACTCCCGGCACAGACCACCTCCCATAGTGACAACACGCAAGCCATTTCTCCCAGGCGACAGGCCTAAGGGCTTAGAGCTGTTGCTGGTCCTCACCTTCCCTTGACACCGCTTTCACAGACAAACACATTCTGCCCATCTGCCTTTGCCTTGCCTCACAGCACTCCCAACACACAGTCTCACTCTTGGCACAGACCACCTCCCAAAGTGCCAACACCCAAGCTATTTCGGAGGCACGCTACATGTAAGGGCTTAGAGCTGTTGCTGGTCCTCACCTTCCCTTGACACCGCTTTCACAGCCAAACACACTCTGCCCATCTACCCTGGCTTTGCCTCCCAGCACTCCCAACACACATTCTCAGGTTCAATCTCACTCTCACTCCTGGCACAGACCACCTCCCAAAGTGCAAACACCCAAGCCATTTCTCCCATACGATAGGCCTAAGGGCTTAGAGCTGTTGCTGGTCCTCACCTTCCCTTGACACCGCTTTCACAGCCAAACACACTCTGGCCATCTGCCTTTGCCTTGCCTCACAGCACTCCCAACACACTCTCACTACCGGCACAGACCACCTGCCAAAGTGCAAACACCCAAGCGATTTCTGACACACGCTACATCTAAGGGCTTAGAGCTGTTGCTGGTCCTCACCTTCCCTTGACACCGCTTTCACAGCCAAACACACTCTGCCCATCGGCCTTTGCCTTGCCTCCCAGCACTCCCAACACACATTCTCAGACTCAATCTCACTCTCACTCCCGGCACAGACCACTTCCCAAAGTGCAAACACCCAAGCCATTTCTCCCATACGATAGGCCTAAGGGCTTAGAGCTGATGCTGGTCCTCACATTCCCTTCACACCGCTTTCACAGCCAAACACACTCTGCCCATCTGCCTTTGCCTTGCCTACCAGCACTCCCAACACACATTCTCAGGCTCACTCTCACTCTCACTACCGGCACAGACCACCTCCCAAAGTGCAAACGTCCAAGCCATTTCTCCCATACGATAGGCCTAAGGGCTTAGAGCTGATGCTGGTCCTCACCTTCCCTTGACACCGCTTTCACAGCCAAACACACTCTGGCCATCTACCTTTGCCTTGCCTCCCAGCACTCCCAACACACTCTCACTCTCGGCACACACCACCTCCCAAAGTGCCAACAACCAAGCGATTTCTGACGCACGCTACATCTAAGGGCTTAGAGCTGTTGCTGGTCCTCACCTTCCCTTGACACCGCTTTCACAGCCAAACACACTCTGCCCATCTGCCTTTACCTTGCCTCCCGGCACTGCCAACACACATTCTCAGGCTCACTCAGGCTCTCACTCTCACTCCCAGCACAGACCAACTCCCAAAGTGCAAACCTCCAAGCGATTTCTGACGCACGCTACATCTAAGGGCTTAGAGATGTGGCTGGTCCTCACCTTCCCTTGACACCGCTTTCACAGCCAAACACACTCTGCCCATCTAGCCTGGCTTTGCCTCCAGCACTCCCAACACACATTCTCAGGCTCAATATCAGTCTCACTCCCGGCATAGACCACCTCCCAAATTGCCAACACCAAAGCAATTTCTCACACACACTACATCTAAGGGCTTAGAGCTGTTGCTGGTCCTCACCTTCCCTTGACACCGCTTTCACAGCCAAACACACTCTGCCCATCTGCCTTTACCTTGCCTCCCGGCACTGCCAACACACATTCTCAGGCTCACTCAGGCTCTCACTCTCACTCCCAGCACAGACCAACTCCCAAAGTGCAAACGTCCAAGCGATTTCTGACGCTCGCTACCTCTAAGGGCTTAGAGGTGTGGCTGGTCCTCACCTTCCCTTGACACCGCTTTCACAGCCAAACACACTCTGCCCATCTGCCTTTACCTTGCCTCCCGGCACTCCCAACACACTCTCACTCTCGGCACACACCACCTCCCAAAGTGCCAACAACCAAGCGAGTTCTGACGCACGCTACATCTAAGGGCTTAGAGCAGATGCTGGTCCTCACCTTCCCTTGACACCGCTTTCACAGCCAAACACACCCTGGCCATCTGCCTTTGCCTTGCCTACCAGCACTCCCAACACACATTCTCAGGCTCACTCTCACTCTCACTAACGGAACAGACCACTTCCCAAAGTGCAAACGTCCAAGCCATTTCTCCCATACGATAGGCCTAAGGGCTTAGAGCTGTTGCTGGTCCTCACCTTCCCTTGACACCGCTTTCACAGCCAAACACACTCTGCCCATCTGCCTTTGCCTTGCCTCCCGGCAATCCCAACACACTCTCACTCTCGGCACACACTACCTCCCAAAGTGCCAACAACCAAGCGAGTTCTGACGCACGCTACATCTAAGGGCTTAGAGCTGTTGCTGGTCCTCACCTTCCCTTGACACCGCTTTCACAGCCAAACACACTCTGCCCATCTGCCTTTACCTTGCCTCCCGGCACTGCCAACACACATTCTCAGGCTCACTCAGGCTCTCACTCTCACTCCCAGCACAGACCAACTCCCAAAGTGCAAACCTCCAAGCGATTTCTGACGCACGCTACATCTAAGGGCTTAGAGATGTGGCTGGTCCTCACCTTCCCTTGACACCGCTTTCACAGCCAAACACACTCTGCCCATCTGCCTTTGCCTCAACTCGCACCACTCCCAACACACTCTCACTCTCGGCACACACCACCTCCCAAAGTGCCAACAACCAAGCGATTTCTGACGCACGCTACATCTAAGGGCTTAGAGCAGATGCTGGTCCTCACCTTCCCTTGACACCGCTTTCACAGCCAAACACACTCTGGCCATCTGCCTTTGCCTCAACTCCCACCACTCCCAACACACTCTCACTCTCGGCACACACCACCTCCCAAAGTGCCAGCACCCAAGCGGTTTCTGACACACGCTACATCTAAGGGCTCAGAGCTGTTGCTGGTCATCACCTTCCCTTCACAGCGCTTTCACAGCCAAACACACTCTGCCCATCTAGCCTGGCTTTGCCTCCCAGCACTCCCAACACACATTCTCAGGCGCAATCTAACTCTCACTCCTGGCACAGACCACCTCCCAAAGTGCAGACGTGCAAGCCATTTCTCCCCTAGGATAGGCCTAAGGGCTTAGAGCTGTGGCTGGTCCTTACCTTCCCTTGACACCGCTTTCACAGCCAAACACACTCTGGGAATCTGCCCTGGCTTTGCCTCCCAGCACTCCCAACACACATTCTCAGGTGCAATCTCACTGTCACTCCCGGCACAGACCACCTCCCATAGTGACAACACGCAAGCCATTTCTCCCAGGCGACAGGCCTAAGGGCTTAGAGCTGTTGCTGGTCCTCACCTTCCCTTGACACCGCTTTCACAGACAAACACATTCTGCCCATCTGCCTTTGCCTTGCCTCACAGCACTCCCAACACACAGTCTCACTCTTGGCACAGACCACCTCCCAAAGTGCCAACACCCAAGCTATTTCGGAGGCACGCTACATGTAAGGGCTTAGAGCTGTTGCTGGTCCTCACCTTCCCTTGACACCGCTTTCACAGCCAAACACACTCTGCCCATCTACCCTGGCTTTGCCTCCCAGCACTCCCAACACACATTCTCAGACTCAATCTCACTCTCACTCCCGGCACAGACCACTTCCCAAAGTGCAAACACCCAAGCCATTTCTCCCATACGATAGGCCTAAGGGCTTAGAGTTGATGCTGGTCCTCACATTCCCTTCACACCGCTTTCACAGCCAAACACACTCTGGCCATCTGCCTTTGCCTTGCCTACCAGCACTCCCAACACACATTCTCAGGCTCACTCTCACTCTCACTACCGGCACAGACCACCTCCCAAAGTGCAAACGTCCAAGCCATTTCTCCCATACGATAGGCCTAAGGGCTTAGAGCTGTTGCTGGTCCTCACCTTCCCTTGACACCGCTTTCACAGCCAAACACACTCTGGCCATCTACCTTTGCCTTGCCTCCCAGCACTCCCAACACACTCTCACTCTCGGCACACACTACCTCCCAAAGTGCCAACAACCAAGCGAGTTCTGACGCACGCTACATCTAAGGGCTTAGAGCTGTTGCTGGTCCTCACCTTCCCTTGACACCACTTTCACAGCCAAACACACTCTGGCCATCTGCCTTTACCTTGCCTCCCGGCACTGCCAACACACATTCTCAGGCTCACTCAGGCTCTCACTCTCACTCCCAGCACAGACCAACTCCCAAAGTGCAAACCTCCAAGCGATTTCTGACGCACGCTACATCTAAGGGCTTAGAGATGTGGCTGGTCCTCACCTTCCCTTGACACCGCTTTCACAGCCAAACACACTCTGCCCATCTAGCCTGGCTTTGCCTCCAGCACTCCCAACACACATTCTCAGGCTCAATATCAGTCTCACTCCCGGCATAGACCACCTCCCAAATTGCCAACACCAAAGCAATTTCTCACACACACTACATCTAAGGGCTTAGAGCTGTTGCTGGTCCTCACCTTCCCTTGACACCGCTTTCACAGCCAAACACACTCTGCCCATCTGCCTTTACCTTGCCTCCCGGCACTGCCAACACACATTCTCAGGCTCACTCAGGCTCTCACTCTCACTCCCAGCACAGACCAACTCCCAAAGTGCAAACGTCCAAGCCATTTCTGACGCTCGCTACCTCTAAGGGCTTAGAGGTGTGGCTGGTCCTCACCTTCCCTTGACACCGCTTTCACAGCCAAACACACTCTGCCCATCTGCCTTTACCTTGCCTCCCGGCACTCCCAACACACTCTCACTCTCGGCACACACTACCTCCCAAAGTGCCAACAACCAAGCGATTTCTGACGCACGCTACATCTAAGGGCTTAGAGCAGATGCTGGTCCTCACCTTCCCTTGACACCGCTTTCACAGCCAAACACACTCTGCCCATCTGCCTTTGCCTCAACTCCCACCACTCCCAACACACTCTCACTCTCGGCACACACCACCTCCCAAAGTGCCAGCACCCAAGCGGTTTCTGACACACGCTACATCTAAGGGCTCAGAGCTGTTGCTGGTCATCACCTTCCCTTCACAGCGCTTTCACAGCCAAACACACTCTGCCCATCTAGCCTGGCTTTGCCTCCCAGCACTCCCAACACACATTCTCAGGCGCAATCTAACTCTCACTCCTGGCACAGACCACCTCCCAAAGTGCAGACGTGCAAGCCATTTCTCCCCTAGGATAGGCCTAAGGGCTTAGAGCTGTGGCTGGTCCTTACCTTCCCTTGACACCGCTTTCACAGCCAAACACACTCTGGGAATCTGCCCTGGCTTTGCCTCCCAGCACTCCCAACACACATTCTCAGGTGCAATCTCACTGTCACTCCCGGCACAGACCACCTCCCATAGTGACAACACGCAAGCCATTTCTCCCAGGCGACAGGCCTAAGGGCTTAGAGCTGTTGCTGGTCCTCACCTTCCCTTGACACCGCTTTCACAGACAAACACATTCTGCCCATCTGCCTTTGCCTTGCCTCACAGCACTCCCAACACACAGTCTCACTCTTGGCACAGACCACCTCCCAAAGTGCCAACACCCAAGCTATTTCGGAGGCACGCTACATGTAAGGGCTTAGAGCTGTTGCTGGTCCTCACCTTCCCTTGACACCGCTTTCACAGCCAAACACACTCTGCCCATCTACCCTGGCTTTGCCTCCCAGCACTCCCAACACACATTCTCAGGTTCAATCTCACTCTCACTCCTGGCACAGACCACCTCCCAAAGTGCAAACACCCAAGCCATTTCTCCCATACGATAGGCCTAAGGGCTTAGAGCTGTTGCTGGTCCTCACCTTCCCTTGACACCGCTTTCACAGCCAAACACACTCTGGCCATCTGCCTTTGCCTTGCCTCACAGCACTCCCAACACACTCTCACTACCGGCACAGACCACCTGCCAAAGTGCAAACACCCAAGCGATTTCTGACACACGCTACATCTAAGGGCTTAGAGCTGTTGCTGGTCCTCACCTTCCCTTGACACCGCTTTCACAGCCAAACACACTCTGCCCATCGGCCTTTGCCTTGCCTCCCAGCACTCCCAACACACATTCTCAGACTCAATCTCACTCTCACTCCCGGCACAGACCACTTCCCAAAGTGCAAACACCCAAGCCATTTCTCCCATACGATAGGCCTAAGGGCTTAGAGCTGATGCTGGTCCTCACATTCCCTTCACACCGCTTTCACAGCCAAACACACTCTGCCCATCTGCCTTTGCCTTGCCTACCAGCACTCCCAACACACATTCTCAGGCTCACTCTCACTCTCACTACCGGCACAGACCACCTCCCAAAGTGCAAACGTCCAAGCCATTTCTCCCATACGATAGGCCTAAGGGCTTAGAGCTGATGCTGGTCCTCACCTTCCCTTGACACCGCTTTCACAGCCAAACACACTCTGGCCATCTACCTTTGCCTTGCCTCCCAGCACTCCCAACACACTCTCACTCTCGGCACAGACCACCTCCCAAAGTGCCAACAACCAAGCGATTTCTGACGCACGCTACATCTAAGGGCTTAGAGCTGTTGCTGGTCCTCACCTTCCCTTGACACCGCTTTCACAGCCAAACACACTCTGCCCATCTGCCTTTACCTTGCCTCCCGGCACTGCCAACACACATTCTCAGGCTCACTCAGGCTCTCACTCTCACTCCCAGCACAGACCAACTCCCAAAGTGCAAACGTCCAAGCCATTTCTGACGCTCGCTACCTCTAAAGGCTTAGAGGTGTGGCTGGTCCTCACCTTCCCTTGACACCGCTTTCACAGCCAAACACACTCTGCCCATCTGCCTTTACCTTGCCTCCCGGCACTCCCAACACACTCTCACTCTCGGCACACACCACCTCCCAAAGTGCCAACAACCAAGCGAGTTCTGACGCACGCTACATCTAAGGGCTTAGAGCAGATGCTGGTCCTCACCTTCCCTTGACACCGCTTTCACAGCCAAACACACTCTGGCCATCTGCCTTTGCCTTGCCTCCCAGCACTCCCAACACACATTCTCAGGCTCACTCTCACTCTCACTAACGGAACAGACCACTTCCCAAAGTGCAAACGTCCAAGCCATTTCTCCCATACGATAGGCCTAAGGGCTTAGAGCTGTTGCTGGTCCTCACCTTCCCTTGACACCGCTTTCACAGCCAAACACACTCTGCCCATCTGCCTTTGCCTTGCCTCCCGGCAATCCCAACACACTCTCACTCTCGGCACACACTACCTCCCAAAGTGCCAACAACCAAGCGAGTTCTGACGCACGCTACATCTAAGGGCTTAGAGCTGTTGCTGGTCCTCACCTTCCCTTGACACCGCTTTCACAGCCAAACACACTCTGCCCATCTGCCTTTACCTTGCCTCCCGGCACTGCCAACACACATTCTCAGGCTCACTCAGGCTCTCACTCTCACTCCCAGCACAGACCAACTCCCAAAGTGCAAACGTCCAAGCGATTTCTGACGCACGCTACATCTAAGGGCTTAGAGATGTGGCTGGTCCTCACCTTCCCTTGACACCGCTTTCACAGCCAAACACACTCTGCCCATCTGCCTTTGCCTCAACTCCCACCACTCCCAACACACTCTCACTCTCGGCACACACCACCTCCCAAAGTGCCAGCACCCAAGCGGTTTCTGACACACGCTACATCTAAGGGCTCAGAGCTGTTGCTGGTCATCACCTTCCCTTCACAGCGCTTTCACAGCCAAACACACTCTGCCCATCTAGCCTGGCTTTGCCTCCCAGCACTCCCAACACACATTCTCAGGCGCAATCTAACTCTCACTCCTGGCACAGACCACCTCCCAAAGTGCAGACGTGCAAGCCATTTCTCCCCTAGGATAGGCCTAAGGGCTTAGAGCTGTGGCTGGTCCTTACCTTCCCTTGACACCGCTTTCACAGCCAAACACACTCTGGGAATCTGCCCTGGCTTTGCCTCCCAGCACTCCCAACACACATTCTCAGGTGCAATCTCACTGTCACTCCCGGCACAGACCACCTCCCATAGTGACAACACGCAAGCCATTTCTCCCAGGCGACAGGCCTAAGGGCTTAGAGCTGTTGCTGGTCCTCACCTTCCCTTGACACCGCTTTCACAGACAAACACATTCTGCCCATCTGCCTTTGCCTTGCCTCACAGCACTCCCAACACACAGTCTCACTCTTGGCACAGACCACCTCCCAAAGTGCCAACACCCAAGCTATTTCGGAGGCACGCTACATGTAAGGGCTTAGAGCTGTTGCTGGTCCTCACCTTCCCTTGACACCGCTTTCACAGCCAAACACACTCTGCCCATCTACCCTGGCTTTGCCTCCCAGCACTCCCAACACACATTCTCAGGTGCAATCTCACTCTCACTCCTGGCACAGACCACCTCCCAAAGTGCAAACACCCAAGCCATTTCTCCCATACGATAGGCCTAAGGGCTTAGAGCTGTTGCTGGTCCTCACCTTCCCTTGACACCGCTTTCACAGCCAAACACACTCTGCCCATCTGCCTTTGCCTTGCCTCCCAGCACTCCCAACACACTCTCACTACCGGCACAGACCACCTGCCAAAGTGCAAACACCCAAGCGATTTCTGACACACGCTACATCTAAGGGCTTAGAGCTGTTGCTGGTCCTCACCTTCCCTTGACACCGCTTTCACAGCCAAACACACTCTGCCCATCGGCCTTTGCCTTGCCTCCCAGCACTCCCAACACACATTCTCAGACTCAATCTCACTCTCACTCCCGGCACAGACCACTTCCCAAAGTGCAAACACCCAAGCCATTTCTCCCATACGATAGGCCTAAGGGCTTAGAGCTGATGCTGGTCCTCACATTCCCTTCACACCGCTTTCACAGCCAAACACACTCTGCCCATCTGCCTTTGCCTTGCCTCCCCGCACTCCCAACACACATTCTCAGGCTCACTCAGGCTCTCACTCTCACTCCCAGCACAGACCAACTCCCAAAGTGCAAACCTCCAAGCGATTTCTGACGCACGCTACATCTAAGGGCTTAGAGATGTGGCTGGTCCTCACCTTCCCTTGACACCGCTTTCACAGCCAAACACACTCTGCCCATCTAGCCTGGCTTTGCCTCCAGCACTCCCAACACACATTCTCAGGCTCAATATCAGTCTCACTCCCGGCATAGACCACCTCCCAAATTGCCAACACCAAAGCAATTTCTCACACACACTACATCTAAGGGCTTAGAGCTGTTGCTGGTCCTCACCTTCCCTTGACACCGCTTTCACAGCCAAACACACTCTGCCCATCTGCCTTTACCTTGCCTCCCGGCACTGCCAACACACATTCTCAGGCTCACTCAGGCTCTCACTCTCACTCCCAGCACAGACCAACTCCCAAAGTGCAAACGTCCAAGCCATTTCTGACGCTCGCTACCTCTAAGGGCTTAGAGGTGTGGCTGGTCCTCACCTTCCCTTGACACCGCTTTCACAGCCAAACACACTCTGCCCATCTGCCTTTACCTTGCCTCCCGGCACTCCCAACACACTCTCACTCTCAGCACCCACCACCTCCCAAAGTGCCAACAACCAAGCGAGTTCTGACGCACGCTACATCTAAGGGCTTAGAGCAGATGCTGGTCCTCACCTTCCCTTGACACCGCTTTCACAGCCAAACACACTCTGCCCATCTGCCTTTGCCTTGCCTCCCAGCACTCCCAACACACATTCTCAGGCTCACTCTCACTCTCACTAACGGAACAGACCACTTCCCAAAGTGCAAACGTCCAAGCCATTTCTCCCATACGATAGGCCTAAGGGCTTAGAGCTGTTGCTGGTCCTCACCTTCCCTTGACACCGCTTTCACAGCCAAACACACTCTGCCCATCTGCCTTTGCCTTGCCTCCCGGCAATCCCAACACACTCTCACTCTCGGCACACACTACCTCCCAAAGTGCCAACAACCAAGCGATTTCTGACGCACGCTACATCTAAGGGCTTAGAGCTGTTGCTGGTCCTCACCTTCCCTTGACACCGCTTTCACAGCCAAACACACTCTGCCCATCTGCCTTTACCTTGCCTCCCGGCACTGCCAACACACATTCTCAGGCTCACTCAGGCTCTCACTCTCACTCCCAGCACAGACCAACTCCCAAAGTGCAAACCTCCAAGCGATTTCTGACGCACGCTACATCTAAGGGCTTAGAGATGTGGCTGGTCCTCACCTTCCCTTGACACCGCTTTCACAGCCAAACACACTCTGCCCATCTGCCTTTGCCTCAACTCGCACCACTCCCAACACACTCTCATTCGCGGCACACACCACCTCCCAAAGTGCCAACAACCAAGCGATTTCTGACGCACGCTACATCTAAGGGCTTAGAGCAGATGCTGGTCCTCACCTTCCCTTGACACCGCTTTCACAGCCAAACACACTCTGGCCATCTGCCTTTGCCTCAACTCCCACCACTCCCAACACACTCTCACTCTCGGCACAGACCACCTCCCAAAGTGCCAGCACCCAAGCGGTTTCTGACACACGCTACATCTAAGGGCTCAGAGCTGTTGCTGGTCATCACCTTCCCTTCACAGCGCTTTCACAGCCAAACACACTCTGCCCATCTAGCCTGGCTTTGCCTCCCAGCACTCCCAACACACATTCTCAGGCGCAATCTAACTCTCACTCCTGGCACAGACCACCTCCCAAAGTGCAGACGTGCAAGCCATTTCTCCCCTAGGATAGGCCTAAGGGCTTAGAGCTGTGGCTGGTCCTTACCTTCCCTTGACACCGCTTTCACAGCCAAACACACTCTGGGAATCTGCCCTGGCTTTGCCTCCCAGCACTCCCAACACACATTCTCAGGTGCAATCTCACTGTCACTCCCGGCACAGACCACCTCCCATAGTGACAACACGCAAGCCATTTCTCCCAGGCGACAGGCCTAAGGGCTTAGAGCTGTTGCTGGTCCTCACCTTCCCTTGACACCGCTTTCACAGACAAACACATTCTGCCCATCTGCCTTTGCCTTGCCTCACAGCACTCCCAACACACAGTCTCACTCTTGGCACAGACCACCTCCCAAAGTGCCAACACCCAAGCTATTTCGGAGGCACGCTACATGTAAGGGCTTAGAGCTGTTGCTGGTCCTCACCTTCCCTTGACACCGCTTTCACAGCCAAACACACTCTGCCCATCTACCCTGGCTTTGCCTCCCAGCACTCCCAACACACATTCTCAGGTTCAATCTCACTCTCACTCCTGGCACAGACCACCTCCCAAAGTGCAAACACCCAAGCCATTTCTCCCATACGATAGGCCTAAGGGCTTAGAGCTGTTGCTGGTCCTCACCTTCCCTTGACACCGCTTTCACAGCCAAACACACTCTGGCCATCTGCCTTTGCCTTGCCTCCCAGCACTCCCAACACACTCTCACTACCGGCACAGACCACCTGCCAAAGTGCAAACACCCAAGCGATTTCTGACACACGCTACATCTAAGGGCTTAGAGCAGATGCTGGTCCTCACCTTCCCTTGACACCGCTTTCACAGCCAAACACACTCTGCCCATCGGCCTTTGCCTTGCCTCCCAGCACTCCCAACACACATTCTCAGGCTCACTCTCACTCTCACTCCCGGCACAGACCACCTCCCAAAGTGCAAACGTCCAAGCCATTTCTCCCATACGATAGGCCTAAGGGCTTAGAGCTGATGCTGGTCCTCACCTTCCCTTGACACCGCTTTCACAGCCAAACACACTCTGGCCATCTACCTTTGCCTTGCCTCCCAGCACTCCCAACACACTCTCACTCTCGGCACAGACCACCTCCCAAAGTGCCAACAACCAAGCGAGTTCTGACGCACGCTACATCTAAGGGCTTAGAGCTGTTGCTGGTCCTCACCTTCCCTTGACACCGCTTTCACAGCCAAACACACGCTGGCCATCTGCCTTTACCTTGCCTCCCGGCACTGCCAACACACATTCTCAGGCTCACTCAGGCTCTCACTCTCACTCCCAGCACAGACCAACTCCCAAAGTGCAAACCTCCAAGCGATTTCTGACGCACGCTACATCTAAGGGCTTAGAGATGTGGCTGGTCCTCACCTTCCCTTGACACCGCTTTCACAGCCAAACACACTCTGCCCATCTGCCTTTGCCTCAACTCCCACCACTCCCAACACACTCTCACTCGCGGCACACACCACCTCCCAAAGTGCCAACAACCAAGCGATTTCTGACGCACCCTACATCTAAGGGCTTAGAGCTGTTGCTGGTCCTCACCTTCCCTTGACACCGCTTTCACAGCCAAACACACGCTGGCCATCTGCCTTTACCTTACCTCCCGGCACTGCCAACACACATTCTCAGGCTCACTCAGGCTCTCACTCTCACTCCCAGCACAGACCAACTCCCAAAGTGCAAACGTCCAAGCGATTTCTGACGCTCGCTACCTCTAAGGGCTTAGAGGTGTGGCTGGTCCTCACCTTCCCTTGACACCGCTTTCACAGCCAAACACACTCTGCCCATCTGCCTTTACCTTGCCTCCCGGCACTCCCAACACACTCTCACTCTCGGCACCCACCACCTCCCAAAGTGCCAACAACCAAGCGAGTTCTGACGCACGCTACATCTAAGGGCTTAGAGCAGATGCTGGTCCTCACCTTCCCTTGACACCACTTTCACAGCCAAACACACTCTGCCCATCTGCCTTTGCCTTGCCTCCCAGCACTCCCAACACACATTCTCAGGCTCACTCTCACTCTCACTAACGGAACAGACCACTTCCCAAAGTGCAAACGTCCAAGCCATTTCTCCCATACGATAGGCCTAAGGGCTTAGAGCTGTTGCTGGTCCTCACCTTCCCTTGACACCGCTTTCACAGCCAAACACACTCTGCCCATCTGCCTTTGCCTTGCCTCCCGGCAATCCCAACACACTCTCACTCTCGGCACACACTACCTCCCAAAGTGCCAACAACCAAGCGAGTTCTGACGCACGCTACATCTAAGGGCTTAGAGCTGTTGCTGGTCCTCACCTTCCCTTGACACCGCTTTCACAGCCAAACACACTCTGGCCATCTGCCTTTACCTTGCCTCCCGGCACTGCCAACACACATTCTCAGGCTCACTCAGGCTCTCACTCTCACTCCCAGCACAGACCAACTCCCAAAGTGCAAACGTCCAAGCGATTTCTGACGCACGCTACATCTAAGGGCTTAGAGATGTGGCTGGTCCTCACCTTCCCTTGACACCGCTTTCACAGCCAAACACACTCTGCCCATCTGCCTTTGCCTTGCCTCCCAGCACTCCCAACACACATTCTCAGGCTCACTCTCACTCTCACTAACGGAACAGACCACTTCCCAAAGTGCAAACGTCCAAGCCATTTCTCCCATACGATAGGCCTAAGGGCTTAGAGCTGTTGCTGGTCCTCACCTTCCCTTGACACCGCTTTCACAGCCAAACACACTCTGCCCATCTGCCTTTGCCTCAACTCCCACCACTCCCAACACACTCTCACTCTCGGCACACACCACCTCCCAAAGTGCCAACAACCAAGCGATTTCTGACGCACGCTACATCTAAGGGCTTAGAGCTGTTGCTGGTCCTCACCTTCCCTTGACACCGCTTTCACAGCCAAACACACTCTGCCCATCTGCCTTTACCTTGCCTCCCGGCACTGCCAACACACATTCTCAGGCTCACTCAGGCTCTCACTCTCACTCCCAGCACAGACCAACTCCCAAAGTGCAAACGTCCAAGCGATTTCTGACGCACGCTACATCTAAGGGCTTAGAGATGTGGCTGGTCCTCACCTTCCCTTGACACCGCTTTCACAGCCAAACACACTCTGCCCATCTGCCTTTGCCTCAACTCGCACCACTCCCAACACACTCTCACTCTCGGCACACACCACCTCCCAAAGTGCCAACAACCAAGCGATTTCTGACGCACGCTACATCTAAGGGCTTAGAGCAGATGCTGGTCCTCACCTTCCCTTGACACCGCTTTCACAGCCAAACACACTCTGGCCATCTGCCTTTGCCTCAACTCGCACCACTCCCAACACACTCTCACTCTCGGCACACACCACCTCCCAAAGTGCCAGCACCCAAGCGATTTCTGACGCACGCTACATCTAAGGGCTCAGAGCTGTTGCTGGTCATCACCTTCCCTTCACAGCGCTTTCACAGCCAAACACACTCTGCCCATCTAGCCTGGCTTTGCCTCCCAGCACTCCCAACACACATTCTCAGGCGCAATCTAACTCTCACTCCTGGCACAGACCACCTCCCAAAGTGCAGACGTGCAAGCCATTTCTCCCCTAGGATAGGCCTAAGGGCTTAGAGCTGTGGCTGGTCCTTACCTTCCCTTGACACCGCTTTCACAGCCAAACACACTCTGGGAATCTGCCCTGGCTTTGCCTCCCAGCACTCCCAACACACATTCTCAGGTGCAATCTCACTCTCACTCCCGGCACAGACCACCTCCCATAGTGACAACACGCAAGCCATTTCTCCCAGGCGACAGGCCTAAGGGCTTAGAGCTGTTGCTGGTCCTCACCTTCCCTTGACACCGCTTTCACAGCCAAACACACGCTGGCCATCTGCCTTTACCTTACCTCCCGGCACTGCCAACACACATTCTCAGGCTCACTCAGGCTCTCACTCTCACTCCCAGCACAGACCAACTCCCAAAGTGCAAACGTCCAAGCGATTTCTGACGCTCGCTACCTCTAAGGGCTTAGAGGTGTGGCTGGTCCTCACCTTCCCTTGACACCGCTTTCACAGCCAAACACACTCTGCCCATCTGCCTTTACCTTGCCTCCCGGCACTCCCAACACACTCTCACTCTCGGCACCCACCACCTCCCAAAGTGCCAACAACCAAGCGAGTTCTGACGCACGCTACATCTAAGGGCTTAGAGCAGATGCTGGTCCTCACCTTCCCTTGACACCGCTTTCACAGCCAAACACACTCTGCCCATCTGCCTTTGCCTTGCCTCCCAGCACTCCCAACACACATTCTCAGGCTCACTCTCACTCTCACTAACGGAACAGACCACTTCCCAAAGTGCAAACGTCCAAGCCATTTCTCCCATACGATAGGCCTAAGGGCTTAGAGCTGTTGCTGGTCCTCACCTTCCCTTGACACCGCTTTCACAGCCAAACACACTCTGCCCATCTGCCTTTGCCTTGCCTCCCGGCAATCCCAACACACTCTCACTCTCGGCACACACTACCTCCCAAAGTGCCAACAACCAAGCGAGTTCTGACGCACGCTACATCTAAGGGCTTAGAGCTGTTGCTGGTCCTCACCTTCCCTTGACACCGCTTTCACAGCCAAACACACTCTGCCCATCTGCCTTTACCTTGCCTCCCGGCACTGCCAACACACATTCTCAGGCTCACTCAGGCTCTCACTCTCACTCCCAGCACAGACCAACTCCCAAAGTGCAAACGTCCAAGCGATTTCTGACGCACGCTACATCTAAGGGCTTAGAGATGTGGCTGGTCCTCACCTTCCCTTGACACCGCTTTCACAGCCAAACACACTCTGCCCATCTGCCTTTGCCTCAACCCGCACCACTCCCAACACACTCTCACTCGCGGCACACACCACCTCCCAAAGTGCCAACAACCAAGCGATTTCTGACGCACGCTACATCTAAGGGCTTAGAGCAGATGCTGGTCCTCACCTTCCCTTGACACCGCTTTCACAGCCAAACACACTCTGGCCATCTGCCTTTGCCTCAACTCCCACCACTCCCAACACACTCTCACTCTCGGCACACACCACCTCCCAAAGTGCCAGCACCCAAGCGATTTCTGACGCACGCTACATCTAAGGGCTCAGAGCTGTTGCTGGTCATCACCTTCCCTTCACAGCGCTTTCACAGCCAAACACACTCTGCCCATCTAGCCTGGCTTTGCCTCCCAGCACTCCCAACACACATTCTCAGGCGCAATCTAACTCTCACTCCTGGCACAGACCACCTCCCAAAGTGCAGACGTGCAAGCCATTTCTCCCCTAGGATAGGCCTAAGGGCTTAGAGCTGTGGCTGGTCCTTACCTTCCCTTGACACCGCTTTCACAGCCAAACACACTCTGGGAATCTGCCCTGGCTTTGCCTCCCAGCACTCCCAACACACATTCTCAGGTGCAATCTCACTCTCACTCCCGGCACAGACCACCTCCCATAGTGACAACACGCAAGCCATTTCTCCCAGGCGACAGGCCTAAGGGCTTAGAGCTGTTGCTGGTCCTCACCTTCCCTTGACACCGCTTTCACAGACAAACACATTCTGCCCATCTGCCTTTGCCTTGCCTCACAGCACTCCCAACACACAGTCTCACTCTTGGCACAGACCACCTCCCAAAGTGCCAACACCCAAGCTATTTCGGAGGCACGCTACATGTAAGGGCTTAGAGCTGTTGCTGGTCCTCACCTTCCCTTGACACCGCTTTCACAGCCAAACACACTCTGGCCATCTACCCTGGCTTGCCTCCCAGCACTCCCAACACACATTCTCAGGTTCAATCTCACTCTCACTCCCGGCACAGACCACTTCCCAAAGTGCAAACACCCAAGCCATTTCTCCCATACGATAGGCCTAAGGGCTTAGAGCTGATGCTGGTCCTCACATTCCCTTCACACCGCTTTCACAGCCAAACACACTCTGGCCATCTGCCTTTGCCTTGCCTCCCAGCACTCCCAACACACTCTCACTCTCGGCACACACTACCTCCCAAAGTGCCAACAACCAAGCGAGTTCTGACGCACGCTACATCTAAGGGCTTAGAGCTGTTGCTGGTCCTCACCTTCCCTTGACACCACTTTCACAGCCAAACACACTCTGGCCATCTGCCTTTACCTTGCCTCCCGGCACTGCCAACACACATTCTCAGGCTCACTCAGGCTCTCACTCTCACTCCCAGCACAGACCAACTCCCAAAGTGCAAACCTCCAAGCGATTTCTGACGCACGCTACATCTAAGGGCTTAGAGATGTGGCTGGTCCTCACCTTCCCTTGACACCGCTTTCACAGCCAAACACACTCTGCCCATCTGCCTTTGCCTCAACTCGCACCACTCCCAACACACTCTCACTCGCGGCACACACCACCTCCCAAAGTGCCAACAACCAAGCGATTTCTGACGCACGCTACATCTAAGGGCTTAGAGCAGATGCTGGTCCTCACCTTCCCTTGACACCGCTTTCACAGCCAAACACACTCTGCCCATCTGCCTTTGCCTCAACTCCCACCACTCCCAACACACTCTCACTCTCGGCACACACCACCTCCCAAAGTGCCAGCACCCAAGCGGTTTCTGACGCACGCTACATCTAAGGGCTCAGAGCTTTTGCTGGTCATCACCTTCCCTTCACAGCGCTTTCACAGCCAAACACACTCTGCCCATCTAGCCTGGCTTTGCCTCCCAGCACTCCCAACACACATTCTCAGGCGCAATCTAACTCTCACTCCTGGCACAGACCACCTCCCAAAGTGCAGACGTGCAAGCCATTTCTCCCCTAGGATAGGCCTAAGGGCTTAGAGCTGTGGCTGGTCCTTACCTTCCCTTGACACCGCTTTCACAGCCAAACACACTCTGGGAATCTGCCCTGGCTTTGCCTCCCAGCACTCCCAACACACATTCTCAGGTGCAATCTCACTGTCACTCCCGGCACAGACCACCTCCCATAGTGACAACACGCAAGCCATTTCTCCCAGGCGACAGGCCTAAGGGCTTAGAGCTGTTGCTGGTCCTCACCTTCCCTTGACACCGCTTTCACAGACAAACACATTCTGCCCATCTGCCTTTGCCTTGCCTCACAGCACTCCCAACACACAGTCTCACTCTTGGCACAGACCACCTCCCAAAGTGCCAACACCCAAGCTATTTCGGAGGCACGCTACATGTAAGGGCTTAGAGCTGTTGCTGGTCCTCACCTTCCCTTGACACCGCTTTCACAGCCAAACACACTCTGGCCATCTACCCTGGCTTTGCCTCCCAGCACTCCCAACACACATTCTCAGGTTCAATCTCACTCTCACTCCTGGCACAGACCACCTCCCAAAGTGCAAACACCCAAGCCATTTCTCCCATACGATAGGCCTAAGGGCTTAGAGCTGATGCTGGTCTTCACCTTCCCTTGACACCGCTTTCACAGCCAAACACACTCTGCCCATCTACCTTTGCCTTGCCTCCCAGCACTCCCAACACACTCTCACTACCGGCACAGACCACCTGCCAAAGTGCAAACACCCAAGCGATTTCTGACACACGCTACATCTAAGGGCTTAGAGCTGTTGATGGTCCTCACCTTCCCTTGACACCGCTTTCACAGCCAAACACACTCTGCCCATCGGCCTTTGCCTTGCCTCCCAGCACTCCCAACACACATTCTCAGACTCAATCTCACTCTCACTCCCGGCACAGACCACCTCCCAAAGTGCAAACGTCCAAGCCATTTCTCCCATACGATAGGCCTAAGGGCTTAGAGCTGATGCTGGTCCTCACATTCCCTTCACACCGCTTTCACAGCCAAACACACTCTGGCCATCTGCCTTTGCCTTGCCTACCAGCACTCCCAACACACATTCTCAGGCTCACTCTCACTCTCACTACCGGCACAGACCACCTCCCAAAGTGCAAACGTCCAAGCCATTTCTCCCATACGATAGGCCTAAGGGCTTAGAGCTGATGCTGGTCCTCACCTTCCCTTGACACCGCTTTCACAGCCAAACACACTCTGGCCATCTACCTTTGCCTTGCCTCCCAGCACTCCCAACACACTCTCACTCTCGGCACAGACCACCTCCCAAAGTGCCAACAACCAAGCGATTTCTGACGCACGCTACATCTAAGGGCTTAGAGCTGTTGCTGGTCCTCACCTTCCCTTGACACCGCTTTCACAGCCACACACACGCTGGCCATCTGCCTTTACCTTACCTCCCGGCACTGCCAACACACATTCTCAGGCTCACTCAGGCTCTCACTCTCACTCCCAGCACAGACCAACTCCCAAAGTGCAAACGTCCAAGCGATTTCTGACGCTCGCTACCTCTAAGGGCTTAGAGGTGTGGCTGGTCCTCACCTTCCCTTGACACCGCTTTCACAGCCAAACACACTCTGCCCATCTGCCTTTACCTTGCCTCCCGGCACTCCCAACACACTCTCACTCTCGGCACCCACCACCTCCCAAAGTGCCAACAACCAAGCGAGTTCTGACGCACGCTACATCTAAGGGCTTAGAGCAGATGCTGGTCCTCACCTTCCCTTGACACCGCTTTCACAGCCAAACACACTCTGCCCATCTGCCTTTGCCTTGCCTCCCAGCACTCCCAACACACATTCTCAGGCTCACTCTCACTCTCACTAACGGAACAGACCACTTCCCAAAGTGCAAACGTCCAAGCCATTTCTCCCATACGATAGGCCTAAGGGCTTAGAGCTGTTGCTGGTCCTCACCTTCCCTTGACACCGCTTTCACAGCCAAACACACTCTGCCCATCTGCCTTTGCCTTGCCTCCCGGCAATCCCAACACACTCTCACTCTCGGCACACACTACCTCCCAAAGTGCCAACAACCAAGCGAGTTCTGACGCACGCTACATCTAAGGGCTTAGAGCTGTTGCTGGTCCTCACCTTCCCTTGACACCGCTTTCACAGCCAAACACACTCTGCCCATCTGCCTTTACCTTGCCTCCCGGCACTGCCAACACACATTCTCAGGCTCACTCAGGCTCTCACTCTCACTCCCAGCACAGACCAACTCCCAAAGTGCAAACCTCCAAGCGATTTCTGACGCACGCTACATCTAAGGGCTTAGAGATGTGGCTGGTCCTCACCTTCCCTTGACACCGCTTTCACAGCCAAACACACTCTGGCCATCTGCCTTTGCCTCAACCCGCACCACTCCCAACACAC
The DNA here is from genome assembly GCF_030463565.1 of Pelecanus crispus. Taxonomy (NCBI): domain Eukaryota; kingdom Metazoa; phylum Chordata; class Aves; order Pelecaniformes; family Pelecanidae; genus Pelecanus; species Pelecanus crispus. The sequence continues at coordinate 220,263 of NW_027461491.1, read as the reverse complement.
TCTCACTCGCGGCACACACCACCTCCCAAAGTGCCAACAACCAAGCGATTTCTGACACACGCTACATCTAAGGGCTTAGAGCAGATGCTGGTCCTCACCTTCCCTTGACACCGCTTTCACAGCCAAACACACTCTGGCCATCTGCCTTTGCCTCAACTCCCACCACTCCCAACACACTCTCACTCTCGGCACACACCACCTCCCAAAGTGCCAGCACCCAAGCGATTTCTGACGCACGCTACATCTAAGGGCTCAGAGCTGTTGCTGGTCATCACCTTCCCTTCACAGCGCTTTCACAGCCAAACACACTCTGCCCATCTAGCCTGGCTTTGCCTCCCAGCACTCCCAACACACATTCTCAGGCGCAATCTAACTCTCACTCCTGGCACAGACCACCTCCCAAAGTGCAGACGTGCAAGCCATTTCTCCCCTAGGATAGGCCTAAGGGCTTAGAGCTGTGGCTGGTCCTTACCTTCCCTTGACACCGCTTTCACAGCCAAACACACTCTGGGAATCTGCCCTGGCTTTGCCTCCCAGCACTCCCAACACACATTCTCAGGTGCAATCTCACTCTCACTCCCGGCACAGACCACCTCCCATAGTGACAACACGCAAGCCATTTCTCCCAGGCGACAGGCCTAAGGGCTTAGAGCTGTTGCTGGTCCTCACCTTCCCTTGACACCGCTTTCACAGACAAACACATTCTGCCCATCTGCCTTTGCCTTGCCTCACAGCACTCCCAACACACAGTCTCACTCTTGGCACAGACCACCTCCCAAAGTGCCAACACCCAAGCTATTTCGGAGGCACGCTACATGTAAGGGCTTAGAGCTGTTGCTGGTCCTCACCTTCCCTTGACACCGCTTTCACAGCCAAACACACTCTGCCCATCTACCCTGGCTTGCCTCCCAGCACTCCCAACACACATTCTCAGGTTCAATCTCACTCTCACTCCCGGCACAGACCACTTCCCAAAGTGCAAACACCCAAGCCATTTCTCCCATACGATAGGCCTAAGGGCTTAGAGCTGATGCTGGTCCTCACATTCCCTTCACACCGCTTTCACAGCCAAACACACTCTGGCCATCTGCCTTTGCCTTGCCTCCCAGCACTCCCAACACACTCTCACTCTCGGCACACACTACCTCCCAAAGTGCCAACAACCAAGCGAGTTCTGACGCACGCTACATCTAAGGGCTTAGAGCTGTTGCTGGTCCTCACCTTCCCTTGACACCACTTTCACAGCCAAACACACTCTGGCCATCTGCCTTTACCTTGCCTCCCGGCACTGCCAACACACATTCTCAGGCTCACTCAGGCTCTCACTCTCACTCCCAGCACAGACCAACTCCCAAAGTGCAAACGTCCAAGCGATTTCTGACGCACGCTACATCTAAGGGCTTAGAGATGTGGCTGGTCCTCACCTTCCCTTGACACCGCTTTCACAGCCAAACACACTCTGCCCATCTGCCTTTGCCTCAACTCGCACCACTCCCAACACACTCTCACTCGCGGCACACACCACCTCCCAAAGTGCCAACAACCAAGCGATTTCTGACGCACGCTACATCTAAGGGCTTAGAGCAGATGCTGGTCCTCACCTTCCCTTGACACCGCTTTCACAGCCAAACACACTCTGCCCATCTGCCTTTGCCTTGCCTCCCAGCACTCCCAACACACATTCTCAGGCTCACTCTCACTCTCACTAACGGAACAGACCACTTCCCAAAGTGCAAACGTCCAAGCCATTTCTCCCATACGATAGGCCTAAGGGCTTAGAGCTGTTGCTGGTCCTCACCTTCCCTTGACACCGCTTTCACAGCCAAACACACTCTGCCCATCTGCCTTTGCCTCAACTCGCACCACTCCCAACACACTCTCACTCTCGGCACACACCACCTCCCAAAGTGCCAACAACCAAGCGATTTCTGACGCACGCTACATCTAAGGGCTTAGAGCTGTTGCTGGTCCTCACCTTCCCTTGACACCGCTTTCACAGCCAAACACACTCTGCCCATCTGCCTTTACCTTGCCTCCCGGCACTGCCAACACACATTCTCAGGCTCACTCAGGCTCTCACTCTCACTCCCAGCACAGACCAACTCCCAAAGTGCAAACCTCCAAGCGATTTCTGACGCACGCTACATCTAAGGGCTTAGAGATGTGGCTGGTCCTCACCTTCCCTTGACACCGCTTTCACAGCCAAACACACTCTGCCCATCTGCCTTTGCCTCAACTCCCACCACTCCCAACACACTCTCACTCTCGGCACACACCACCTCCCAAAGTGCCAGCACCCAAGCGGTTTCTGACACACGCTACATCTAAGGGCTCAGAGCTGTTGATGGTCCTCACCTTCCCTTGACACCGCTTTCACAGCCAAACACACTCTGCCCATCGGCCTTTGCCTTGCCTCCCAGCACTCCCAACACACATTCTCAGACTCAATCTCACTCTCACTCCCGGCACAGACCACCTCCCAAAGTGCAAACGTCCAAGCCATTTCTCCCATACGATAGGCCTAAGGGCTTAGAGCTGATGCTGGTCCTCACATTCCCTTCACACCGCTTTCACAGCCAAACACACTCTGGCCATCTGCCTTTGCCTTGCCTACCAGCACTCCCAACACACATTCTCAGGCTCACTCTCACTCTCACTACCGGCACAGACCACCTCCCAAAGTGCAAACGTCCAAGCCATTTCTCCCATACGATAGGCCTAAGGGCTTAGAGCTGATGCTGGTCCTCACCTTCCCTTGACACCGCTTTCACAGCCAAACACACTCTGGCCATCTACCTTTGCCTTGCCTCCCAGCACTCCCAACACACTCTCACTCTCGGCACAGACCACCTCCCAAAGTGCCAACAACCAAGCGAGTTCTGACGCACGCTACATCTAAGGGCTTAGAGCTGTTGCTGGTCCTCACCTTCCCTTGACACCGCTTTCACAGCCAAACACACGCTGGCCATCTGCCTTTACCTTACCTCCCGGCACTGCCAACACACATTCTCAGGCTCACTCAGGCTCTCACTCTCACTCCCAGCACAGACCAACTCCCAAAGTGCAAACGTCCAAGCGATTTCTGACGCTCGCTACCTCTAAGGGCTTAGAGGTGTGGCTGGTCCTCACCTTCCCTTGACACCGCTTTCACAGCCAAACACACTCTGCCCATCTGCCTTTACCTTGCCTCCCGGCACTCCCAACACACATTCTCAGGCTCACTCTCACTCTCACTAACGGAACAGACCACTTCCCAAAGTGCAAACGTCCAAGCCATTTCTCCCATACGATAGGCCTAAGGGCTTAGAGCTGTTGCTGGTCCTCACCTTCCCTTGACACCGCTTTCACAGCCAAACACACTCTGCCCATCTGCCTTTGCCTTGCCTCCCGGCAATCCCAACACACTCTCACTCTCGGCACACACTACCTCCCAAAGTGCCAACAACCAAGCGAGTTCTGACGCACGCTACATCTAAGGGCTTAGAGCTGTTGCTGGTCCTCACCTTCCCTTGACACCGCTTTCACAGCCAAACACACTCTGCCCATCTGCCTTTACCTTGCCTCCCGGCACTGCCAACACACATTCTCAGGCTCACTCAGGCTCTCACTCTCACTCCCAGCACAGACCAACTCCCAAAGTGCAAACCTCCAAGCGATTTCTGACGCACGCTACATCTAAGGGCTTAGAGATGTGGCTGGTCCTCACCTTCCCTTGACACCGCTTTCACAGCCAAACACACTCTGGCCATCTGCCTTTGCCTCAACCCGCACCACTCCCAACACACTCTCACTCGCGGCACACACCACCTCCCAAAGTGCCAACAACCAAGCGATTTCTGACGCACGCTACATCTAAGGGCTTAGAGCAGATGCTGGTCCTCACCTTCCCTTGACACCGCTTTCACAGCCAAACACACTCTGGCCATCTGCCTTTGCCTCAACTCCCACCACTCCCAACACACTCTCACTCTCGGCACACACCACCTCCCAAAGTGCCAGCACCCAAGCGATTTCTGACGCACGCTACATCTAAGGGCTCAGAGCTGTTGCTGGTCATCACCTTCCCTTCACAGCGCTTTCACAGCCAAACACACTCTGCCCATCTAGCCTGGCTTTGCCTCCCAGCACTCCCAACACACATTCTCAGGCGCAATCTAACTCTCACTCCTGGCACAGACCACCTCCCAAAGTGCAGACGTGCAAGCCATTTCTCCCCTAGGATAGGCCTAAGGGCTTAGAGCTGTGGCTGGTCCTTACCTTCCCTTGACACCGCTTTCACAGCCAAACACACTCTGGGAATCTGCCCTGGCTTTGCCTCCCAGCACTCCCAACACACATTCTCAGGTGCAATCTCACTGTCACTCCCGGCACAGACCACCTCCCATAGTGACAACACGCAAGCCATTTCTCCCAGGCGACAGGCCTAAGGGCTTAGAGCTGTTGCTGGTCCTCACCTTCCCTTGACACCGCTTTCACAGACAAACACATTCTGCCCATCTGCCTTTGCCTTGCCTCACAGCACTCCCAACACACAGTCTCACTCTTGGCACAGACCACCTCCCAAAGTGCCAACACCCAAGCTATTTCGGAGGCACGCTACATGTAAGGGCTTAGAGCTGTTGCTGGTCCTCACCTTCCCTTGACACCGCTTTCACAGCCAAACACACTCTGGCCATCTACCCTGGCTTGCCTCCCAGCACTCCCAACACACATTCTCAGGCTCACTCTCACTCTCACTCCCGGCACAGACCACTTCCCAAAGTGCAAACACCCAAGCCATTTCTCCCATACGATAGGCCTAAGGGCTTAGAGCTGATGCTGGTCCTCACATTCCCTTGACACCGCTTTCACAGCCAAACACACTCTGGCCATCTACCTTTGCCTTGCCTCCCAGCACTCCCAACACACTCTCACTCTCGGCACACACTACCTCCCAAAGTGCCAACAACCAAGCGAGTTCTGACGCACGCTACATCTAAGGGCTTAGAGCTGTTGCTGGTCCTCACCTTCCCTTGACACCACTTTCACAGCCAAACACACTCTGGCCATCTGCCTTTACCTTGCCTCCCGGCACTGCCAACACACATTCTCAGGCTCACTCAGGCTCTCACTCTCACTCCCAGCACAGACCAACTCCCAAAGTGCAAACGTCCAAGCGATTTCTGACGCACGCTACATCTAAGGGCTTAGAGATGTGGCTGGTCCTCACCTTCCCTTGACACCGCTTTCACAGCCAAACACACTCTGCCCATCTGCCTTTGCCTCAACTCGCACCACTCCCAACACACTCTCACTCGCGGCACACACCACCTCCCAAAGTGCCAACAACCAAGCGATTTCTGACGCACGCTACATCTAAGGGCTTAGAGCAGATGCTGGTCCTCACCTTCCCTTGACACCGCTTTCACAGCCAAACACACTCTGCCCATCTGCCTTTGCCTTGCCTCCCAGCACTCCCAACACACATTCTCAGGCTCACTCTCACTCTCACTAACGGAACAGACCACTTCCCAAAGTGCAAACGTCCAAGCCATTTCTCCCATACGATAGGCCTAAGGGCTTAGAGCTGTTGCTGGTCCTCACCTTCCCTTGACACCGCTTTCACAGCCAAACACACTCTGCCCATCTGCCTTTGCCTCAACTCCCACCACTCCCAACACACTCTCACTCTCGGCACACACCACCTCCCAAAGTGCCAACAACCAAGCGATTTCTGACGCACGCTACATCTAAGGGCTTAGAGCTGTTGCTGGTCCTCACCTTCCCTTGACACCGCTTTCACAGCCAAACACACTCTGCCCATCTGCCTTTACCTTGCCTCCCGGCACTGCCAACACACATTCTCAGGCTCACTCAGGCTCTCACTCTCACTCCCAGCACAGACCAACTCCCAAAGTGCAAACCTCCAAGCGATTTCTGACGCACGCTACATCTAAGGGCTTAGAGATGTGGCTGGTCCTCACCTTCCCTTGACACCGCTTTCACAGCCAAACACACTGTGCCCATCTGCCTTTGCCTCAACTCGCACCACTCCCAACACACTCTCACTCGCGGCACACACCACCTCCCAAAGTGCCAACAACCAAGCGATTTCTGACGCACGCTACATCTAAGGGCTTAGAGCAGATGCTGGTCCTCACCTTCCCTTGACACCGCTTTCACAGCCAAACACACTCTGCCCATCTGCCTTTGCCTCAACTCCCACCACTCCCAACACACTCTCACTCTCGGCACACACCACCTCCCAAAGTGCCAGCACCCAAGCGATTTCTGACGCACGCTACATCTAAGGGCTCAGAGCTGTTGCTGGTCATCACCTTCCCTTCACAGCGCTTTCACAGCCAAACACACTCTGCCCATCTAGCCTGGCTTTGCCTCCCAGCACTCCCAACACACATTCTCAGGCGCAATCTAACTCTCACTCCTGGCACAGACCACCTCCCAAAGTGCAGACGTGCAAGCCATTTCTCCCCTAGGATAGGCCTAAGGGCTTAGAGCTGTGGCTGGTCCTTACCTTCCCTTGACACCGCTTTCACAGCCAAACACACTCTGGGAATCTGCCCTGGCTTTGCCTCCCAGCACTCCCAACACACATTCTCAGGTGCAATCTCACTCTCACTCCCGGCACAGACCACCTCCCATAGTGACAACACGCAAGCCATTTCTCCCAGGCGACAGGCCTAAGGGCTTAGAGCTGTTGCTGGTCCTCACCTTCCCTTGACACCGCTTTCACAGACAAACACATTCTGCCCATCTGCCTTTGCCTTGCCTCACAGCACTCCCAACACACAGTCTCACTCTTGGCACAGACCACCTCCCAAAGTGCCAACACCCAAGCTATTTCGGAGGCACGCTACATGTAAGGGCTTAGAGCTGTTGCTGGTCCTCACCTTCCCTTGACACCGCTTTCACAGCCAAACACACTCTGGCCATCTACCCTGGCTTTGCCTCCCAGCACTCCCAACACACATTCTCAGGTTCAATCTCACTCTCACTCCTGGCACAGACCACCTCCCAAAGTGCAAACACCCAAGCCATTTCTCCCATACGATAGGCCTAAGGGCTTAGAGCTGTTGCTGGTCTTCACCTTCCCTTGACACCGCTTTCACAGCCAAACACACTCTGCCCATCTACCTTTGCCTTGCCTCCCAGCACTCCCAACACACTCTCACTACCGGCACAGACCACCTGCCAAAGTGCAAACACCCAAGCGATTTCTGACACACGCTACATCTAAGGGCTTAGAGCTGTTGATGGTCCTCACCTTCCCTTGACACCGCTTTCACAGCCAAACACACTCTGCCCATCGGCCTTTGCCTTGCCTCCCAGCACTCCCAACACACATTCTCAGGCTCACTCTCACTCTCACTCCCGGCACAGACCACCTCCCAAAGTGCAAACGTCCAAGCCATTTCTCCCATACGATAGGCCTAAGGGCTTAGAGCTGATGCTGGTCCTCACCTTCCCTTGACACCGCTTTCACAGCCAAACACACTCTGGCCATCTACCTTTGCCTTGCCTCCCAGCACTCCCAACACACTCTCACTCTCGGCACAGACCACCTCCCAAAGTGCCAACAACCAAGCGAGTTCTGACGCACGCTACATCTAAGGGCTTAGAGCTGTTGCTGGTCCTCACCTTCCCTTGACACCGCTTTCACAGCCAAACACACGCTGGCCATCTGCCTTTACCTTACCTCCCGGCACTGCCAACACACATTCTCAGGCTCACTCAGGCTCTCACTCTCACTCCCAGCACAGACCAACTCCCAAAGTGCAAACGTCCAAGCGATTTCTGACGCTCGCTACCTCTAAGGGCTTAGAGGTGTGGCTGGTCCTCACCTTCCCTTGACACCGCTTTCACAGCCAAACACACTCTGCCCATCTGCCTTTACCTTGCCTCCCGGCACTCCCAACACACTCTCACTCTCGGCACCCACCACCTCCCAAAGTGCCAACAACCAAGCGAGTTCTGACGCACGCTACATCTAAGGGCTTAGAGCAGATGCTGGTCCTCACCTTCCCTTGACACCGCTTTCACAGCCAAACACACTCTGCCCATCTGCCTTTGCCTTGCCTCCCAGCACTCCCAACACACATTCTCAGGCTCACTCTCACTCTCACTAACGGAACAGACCACTTCCCAAAGTGCAAACGTCCAAGCCATTTCTCCCATACGATAGGCCTAAGGGCTTAGAGCTGTTGCTGGTCCTCACCTTCCCTTGACACCGCTTTCACAGCCAAACACACTCTGCCCATCTGCCTTTGCCTTGCCTCCCGGCAATCCCAACACACTCTCACTCTCGGAACACACTACCTCCCAAAGTGCCAACAACCAAGCGAGTTCTGACGCACGCTACATCTAAGGGCTTAGAGCTGTTGCTGGTCCTCACCTTCCCTTGACACCGCTTTCACAGCCAAACACACTCTGCCCATCTGCCTTTACCTTGCCTCCCGGCACTGCCAACACACATTCTCAGGCTCACTCAGGCTCTCACTCTCACTCCCAGCACAGACCAACTCCCAAAGTGCAAACGTCCAAGCGATTTCTGACGCACGCTACATCTAAGGGCTTAGAGATGTGGCTGGTCCTCACCTTCCCTTGACACCGCTTTCACAGCCAAACACACTCTGCCCATCTGCCTTTGCCTCAACTCGCACCACTCCCAACACACTCTCACTCTCGGCACCCACCACCTCCCAAAGTGCCAACAACCAAGCGAGTTCTGACGCACGCTACATCTAAGGGCTTAGAGCAGATGCTGGTCCTCACCTTCCCTTGACACCGCTTTCACAGCCAAACACACTCTGCCCATCTGCCTTTGCCTCAACTCCCACCACTCCCAACACACTCTCACTCTCGGCACACACCACCTCCCAAAGTGCCAGCACCCAAGCGATTTCTGACGCACGCTACATCTAAGGGCTCAGAGCTGTTGCTGGTCATCACCTTCCCTTCACAGCGCTTTCACAGCCAAACACACTCTGCCCATCTAGCCTGGCTTTGCCTCCCAGCACTCCCAACACACATTCTCAGGCGCAATCTAACTCTCACTCCTGGCACAGACCACCTCCCAAAGTGCAGACGTGCAAGCCATTTCTCCCCTAGGATAGGCCTAAGGGCTTAGAGCTGTGGCTGGTCCTTTACCTTCCCTTGACACCGCTTTCACAGCCAAACACACTCTGGGAATCTGCCCTGGCTTTGCCTCCCAGCACTCCCAACACACATTCTCAGGTGCAATCTCACTGTCACTCCCGGCACAGACCACCTCCCATAGTGACAACACGCAAGCCATTTCTCCCAGGCGACAGGCCTAAGGGCTTAGAGCTGTTGCTGGTCCTCACCTTCCCTTGACACCGCTTTCACAGACAAACACATTCTGCCCATCTGCCTTTGCCTTGCCTCACAGCACTCCCAACACACAGTCTCACTCTTGGCACAGACCACCTCCCAAAGTGCCAACACCCAAGCTATTTCGGAGGCACGCTACATGTAAGGGCTTAGAGCTGTTGCTGGTCCTCACCTTCCCTTGACACCGCTTTCACAGCCAAACACACTCTGCCCATCTACCCTGGCTTTGCCTCCCAGCACTCCCAACACACATTCTCAGGTTCAATCTCACTCTCACTCCTGGCACAGACCACCTCCCAAAGTGCAAACACCCAAGCCATTTCTCCCATACGATAGGCCTAAGGGCTTAGAGCTGTTGCTGGTCTTCACCTTCCCTTGACACCGCTTTCACAGCCAAACACACTCTGCCCATCTGCCTTTGCCTTGCCTCCCAGCACTCCCAACACACTCTCACTACCGGCACAGACCACCTGCCAAAGTGCAAACACCCAAGCGATTTCTGACACACGCTACATCTAAGGGGGAGCTTCCAGTATTTATCTTCCAAGCCTCTCCTACAAGCCAGGCAACCTCACAGTTAGAATGTTTCCCAACACTTGAGTCATCATTTTATTTGTCAAATACTGCTAGTTTTTACTCCATTTCCTTCCTCCAAATGAGTTTCCAAACCCAAGGAGTTCTCTTTTTAGTGTTTTGGGAAAGAGGCTTCAGAAGTGTGGCATTTTTTTCTGCACTAAGAAATCAACGCTTTTTTTATTCAATGCTTAGTAGCAAAAAGAAGTCTACCAAAATAGGATCAGAGATTTTTTAAACCGGGGCGGGAAAGGGAGGACAGATGCATCCCCAGAGTATGCAAAATAGAAATGAGATTGAAAAATGAATTAGGCTCAAATAAAGTCACCTTGATTCAAATTACACAATCACATGCTGCAGTAGCGTTAGAGATGTGGCCCTGTGATGTCTAACTAGAAGTTACCATTCCCTTACTAACACAGCATGCTTCCCGGCTCACTCAGGCTCTCACTCTCACTCCCAGCACAGACCAACTCCCAAAGTGCAAACCTCCAAGCGATTTCTGACGCACGCTACATCTAAGGGCTTAGAGATGTGGCTGGTCCTCACCTTCCCTTGACACCGCTTTCACAGCCAAACACACTCTGCCCATCTGCCTTTGCCTCAACTCGCACCACTCCCAACACACTCTCACTCGCGGCACACACCACCTCCCCAAAGTGCCAACAACCAAGCTATTTCGGAGGCACGCTACATGTAAGGGCTTAGAGCTGTTGCTGGTCCTCACCTTCCCTTGACACCGCTTTCACAGCCAAACACACGCTGGCCATCTGCCTTTGCCTTACCTCCCGGCACTGCCAACACACATTCTCAGGCTCACTCAGGCTCTCACTCTCACTCCCAGCACAGACCAACTCCCAAAGTGCAAACGTCCAAGCGATTTCTGACGCTCGCTACCTCTAAGGGCTTAGAGGTGTGGCTGGTCCTCACCTTCCCTTGACACCGCTTTCACAGCCAAACACACTCTGCCCATCTGCCTTTACCTTGCCTCCCGGCACTCCCAACACACTCTCACTCTCGGCACCCACCACCTCCCAAAGTGCCAACAACCAAGCGAGTTCTGACGCACGCTACATCTAAGGGCTTAGAGCAGATGCTGGTCCTCACCTTCCCTTGACACCACTTTCACAGCCAAACACACTCTGCCCATCTGCCTTTGCCTTGCCTCCCAGCACTCCCAACACACATTCTCAGGCTCACTCTCACTCTCACTAACGGAACAGACCACTTCCCAAAGTGCAAACGTCCAAGCCATTTCTCCCATACGATAGGCCTAAGGGCTTAGAGCTGTTGCTGGTCCTCACCTTCCCTTGACACCGCTTTCACAGCCAAACACACTCTGCCCATCTGCCTTTGCCTTGCCTCCCGGCAATCCCAACACACTCTCACTCTCGGCACACACTACCTCCCAAAGTGCCAACAACCAAGCGAGTTCTGACGCACGCTACATCTAAGGGCTTAGAGCTGTTGCTGGTCCTCACCTTCCCTTGACACCGCTTTCACAGCCAAAAACACTCTGCCCATCTGCCTTTACCTTGCCTCCCGGCACTGCCAACACACATTCTCAGGCTCACTCAGGCTCTCACTCTCACTCCCAGCACAGACCAACTCCCAAAGTGCAAACGTCCAAGCGATTTCTGACGCACGCTACATCTAAGGGCTTAGAGATGTGGCTGGTCCTCACCTTCCCTTGACACCGCTTTCACAGCCAAACACACTCTGCCCATCTGCCTTTGCCTTGCCTCCCAGCACTCCCAACACACATTCTCAGGCTCACTCTCACTCTCACTAACGGAACAGACCACTTCCCAAAGTGCAAACGTCCAAGCCATTTCTCCCATACGATAGGCCTAAGGGCTTAGAGCTGTTGCTGGTCCTCACCTTCCCTTGACACCGCTTTCACAGCCAAACACACTCTGCCCATCTGCCTTTGCCTCAACTCCCACCACTCCCAACACACTCTCACTCTCGGCACACACCACCTCCCAAAGTGCCAACAACCAAGCGATTTCTGACGCACGCTACATCTAAGGGCTTAGAGCTGTTGCTGGTCCTCACCTTCCCTTGACACCGCTTTCACAGCCAAACACACTCTGCCCATCTGCCTTTACCTTGCCTCCCGGCACTGCCAACACACATTCTCAGGCTCACTCAGGCTCTCACTCTCACTCCCAGCACAGACCAACTCCCAAAGTGCAAACGTCCAAGCGATTTCTGACGCACGCTACATCTAAGGGCTTAGAGATGTGGCTGGTCCTCACCTTCCCTTGACACCGCTTTCACAGCCAAACACACTCTGCCCATCTGCCTTTGCCTCAACTCGCACCACTCCCAACACACTCTCACTCTCGGCACACACCACCTCCCAAAGTGCCAACAACCAAGCGATTTCTGACGCACGCTACATCTAAGGGCTTAGAGCAGATGCTGGTCCTCACCTTCCCTTGACACCGCTTTCACAGCCAAACACACTCTGGCCATCTGCCTTTGCCTCAACTCCCACCACTCCCAACACACTCTCACTCTCGGCACACACCACCTCCCAAAGTGCCAGCACCCAAGCGATTTCTGACGCACGCTACATCTAAGGGCTCAGAGCTGTTGCTGGTCATCACCTTCCCTTCACAGCGCTTTCACAGCCAAACACACTCTGCCCATCTAGCCTGGCTTTGCCTCCCAGCACTCCCAACACACATTCTCAGGCGCAATCTAACTCTCACTCCTGGCACAGACCACCTCCCAAAGTGCAGACGTGCAAGCCATTTCTCCCCTAGGATAGGCCTAAGGGCTTAGAGCTGTGGCTGGTCCTTACCTTCCCTTGACACCGCTTTCACAGCCAAACACACTCTGGGAATCTGCCCTGGCTTTGCCTCCCAGCACTCCCAACACACATTCTCAGGTGCAATCTCACTCTCACTCCCGGCACAGACCACCTCCCATAGTGACAACACGCAAGCCATTTCTCCCAGGCGACAGGCCTAAGGGCTTAGAGCTGTTGCTGGTCCTCACCTTCCCTTGACACCGCTTTCACAGACAAACACATTCTGCCCATCTGCCTTTGCCTTGCCTCACAGCACTCCCAACACACAGTCTCACTCTTGGCACAGACCACCTCCCAAAGTGCCAACACCCAAGCTATTTCGGAGGCACGCTACATGTAAGGGCTTAGAGCTGTTGCTGGTCCTCACCTTCCCTTGACACCGCTTTCACAGCCAAACACACTCTGGCCATCTACCCTGGCTTTGCCTCCCAGCACTCCCAACACACATTCTCAGGTTCAATCTCACTCTCACTCCTGGCACAGACCACCTCCCAAAGTGCAAACACCCAAGCCATTTCTCCCATACGATAGGCCTAAGGGCTTAGAGCTGATGCTGGTCTTCACCTTCCCTTGACACCGCTTTCACAGCCAAACACACTCTGCCCATCTGCCTTTGCCTTGCCTCCCAGCACTCCCAACACACTCTCACTACCGGCACAGACCACCTGCCAAAGTGCAAACACCCAAGCGATTTCTGACACACGCTACATCTAAGGGCTTAGAGCTGTTGATGGTCCTCACCTTCCCTTGACACCGCTTTCACAGCCAAACACACTCTGCCCATCGGCCTTTGCCTTGCCTCCCAGCACTCCCAACACACATTCTCAGACTCAATCTCACTCTCACTCCCGGCACAGACCACCTCCCAAAGTGCAAACGTCCAAGCCATTTCTCCCATACGATAGGCCTAAGGGCTTAGAGCTGATGCTGGTCCTCACATTCCCTTCACACCGCTTTCACAGCCAAACACACTCTGGCCATCTGCCTTTGCCTTGCCTACCAGCACTCCCAACACACATTCTCAGGCTCACTCTCACTCTCACTACCGGCACAGACCACCTCCCAAAGTGCAAACGTCCAAGCCATTTCTCCCATACGATAGGCCTAAGGGCTTAGAGCTGATGCTGGTCCTCACCTTCCCTTGACACCGCTTTCACAGCCAAACACACTCTGGCCATCTACCTTTGCCTTGCCTCCCAGCACTCCCAACACACTCTCACTCTCGGCACAGACCACCTCCCAAAGTGCCAACAACCAAGCGAGTTCTGACGCACGCTACATCTAAGGGCTTAGAGCTGTTGCTGGTCCTCACCTTCCCTTGACACCGCTTTCACAGCCAAACACACGCTGGCCATCTGCCTTTACCTTACCTCCCGGCACTGCCAACACACATTCTCAGGCTCACTCAGGCTCTCACTCTCACTCCCAGCACAGACCAACTCCCAAAGTGCAAACGTCCAAGCGATTTCTGACGCTCGCTACCTCTAAGGGCTTAGAGGTGTGGCTGGTCCTCACCTTCCCTTGACACCGCTTTCACAGCCAAACACACTCTGCCCATCTGCCTTTACCTTGCCTCCCGGCACTCCCAACACACTCTCACTCTCGGCACCCACCACCTCCCAAAGTGCCAACAACCAAGCGAGTTCTGACGCACGCTACATCTAAGGGCTTAGAGCAGATGCTGGTCCTCACCTTCCCTTGACACCGCTTTCACAGCCAAACACACTCTGCCCATCTGCCTTTGCCTTGCCTCCCAGCACTCCCAACACACATTCTCAGGCTCACTCTCACTCTCACTAACGGAACAGACCACTTCCCAAAGTGCAAACGTCCAAGCCATTTCTCCCATACGATAGGCCTAAGGGCTTAGAGCTGTTGCTGGTCCTCACCTTCCCTTGACACCGCTTTCACAGCCAAACACACTCTGCCCATCTGCCTTTGCCTTGCCTCCCGGCAATCCCAACACACTCTCACTCTCGGCACACACTACCTCCCAAAGTGCCAACAACCAAGCGATTTCTGACGCACGCTACATCTAAGGGCTTAGAGCTGTTGCTGGTCCTCACCTTCCCTTGACACCGCTTTCACAGCCAAACACACTCTGCCCATCTGCCTTTACCTTGCCTCCCGGCACTGCCAACACACATTCTCAGGCTCACTCAGGCTCTCACTCTCACTCCCAGCACAGACCAACTCCCAAAGTGCAAACCTCCAAGCGATTTCTGACGCACGCTACATCTAAGGGCTTAGAGATGTGGCTGGTCCTCACCTTCCCTTGACACCGCTTTCACAGCCAAACACACTCTGGCCATCTGCCTTTGCCTCAACCCGCACCACTCCCAACACACTCTCACTCGCGGCACACACCACCTCCCAAAGTGCCAACAACCAAGCGATTTCTGACGCACGCTACATCTAAGGGCTTAGAGCAGATGCTGGTCCTCACCTTCCCTTGACACCGCTTTCACAGCCAAACACACTCTGGCCATCTGCCTTTGCCTCAACTCCCACCACTCCCAACACACTCTCACTCTCGGCACACACCACCTCCCAAAGTGCCAGCACCCAAGCGATTTCTGACGCACGCTACATCTAAGGGCTCAGAGCTGTTGCTGGTCATCACCTTCCCTTCACAGCGCTTTCACAGCCAAACACACTCTGCCCATCTAGCCTGGCTTTGCCTCCCAGCACTCCCAACACACATTCTCAGGCGCAATCTAACTCTCACTCCTGGCACAGACCACCTCCCAAAGTGCAGACGTGCAAGCCATTTCTCCCCTAGGATAGGCCTAAGGGCTTAGAGCTGTGGCTGGTCCTTACCTTCCCTTGACACCGCTTTCACAGCCAAACACACTCTGGGAATCTGCCCTGGCTTTGCCTCCCAGCACTCCCAACACACATTCTCAGGTGCAATCTCACTCTCACTCCCGGCACAGACCACCTCCCATAGTGACAACACGCAAGCCATTTCTCCCAGGCGACAGGCCTAAGGGCTTAGAGCTGTTGCTGGTCCTCACCTTCCCTTGACACCGCTTTCACAGACAAACACATTCTGCCCATCTGCCTTTGCCTTGCCTCACAGCACTCCCAACACACAGTCTCACTCTTGGCACAGACCACCTCCCAAAGTGCCAACACCCAAGCTATTTCGGAGGCACGCTACATGTAAGGGCTTAGAGCTGTTGCTGGTCCTCACCTTCCCTTGACACCGCTTTCACAGCCAAACACACTCTGCCCATCTACCCTGGCTTGCCTCCCAGCACTCCCAACACACATTCTCAGGTTCAATCTCACTCTCACTCCCGGCACAGACCACTTCCCAAAGTGCAAACACCCAAGCCATTTCTCCCATACGATAGGCCTAAGGGCTTAGAGCTGATGCTGGTCCTCACATTCCCTTCACACCGCTTTCACAGCCAAACACACTCTGCCCATCTGCCTTTGCCTTGCCTCCCAGCACTCCCAACACACTCTCACTCTCGGCACACACTACCTCCCAAAGTGCCAACAACCAAGCGAGTTCTGACGCACGCTACATCTAAGGGCTTAGAGCTGTTGCTGGTCCTCACCTTCCCTTGACACCACTTTCACAGCCAAACACACTCTGGCCATCTGCCTTTACCTTGCCTCCCGGCACTGCCAACACACATTCTCAGGCTCACTCAGGCTCTCACTCTCACTCCCAGCACAGACCAACTCCCAAAGTGCAAACGTCCAAGCGATTTCTGACGCACGCTACATCTAAGGGCTTAGAGATGTGGCTGGTCCTCACCTTCCCTTGACACCGCTTTCACAGCCAAACACACTCTGCCCATCTGCCTTTGCCTCAACTCGCACCACTCCCAACACACTCTCACTCGCGGCACACACCACCTCCCAAAGTGCCAACAACCAAGCGATTTCTGACGCACGCTACATCTAAGGGCTTAGAGCAGATGCTGGTCCTCACCTTCCCTTGACACCGCTTTCACAGCCAAACACACTCTGCCCATCTGCCTTTGCCTTGCCTCCCAGCACTCCCAACACACATTCTCAGGCTCACTCTCACTCTCACTAACGGAACAGACCACTTCCCAAAGTGCAAACGTCCAAGCCATTTCTCCCATACGATAGGCCTAAGGGCTTAGAGCTGTTGCTGGTCCTCACCTTCCCTTGACACCGCTTTCACAGCCAAACACACTCTGCCCATCTGCCTTTGCCTCAACTCGCACCACTCCCAACACACTCTCACTCTCGGCACACACCACCTCCCAAAGTGCCAACAACCAAGCGATTTCTGACGCACGCTACATCTAAGGGCTTAGAGCTGTTGCTGGTCCTCACCTTCCCTTGACACCGCTTTCACAGCCAAACACACTCTGCCCATCTGCCTTTACCTTGCCTCCCGGCACTGCCAACACACATTCTCAGGCTCACTCAGGCTCTCACTCTCACTCCCAGCACAGACCAACTCCCAAAGTGCAAACCTCCAAGCGATTTCTGACGCACGCTACATCTAAGGGCTTAGAGATGTGGCTGGTCCTCACCTTCCCTTGACACCGCTTTCACAGCCAAACACACTCTGCCCATCTGCCTTTGCCTCAACTCCCACCACTCCCAACACACTCTCACTCTCGGCACACACCACCTCCCAAAGTGCCAGCACCCAAGCGGTTTCTGACACACGCTACATCTAAGGGCTCAGAGCTTTTGCTGGTCATCACCTTCCCTTCACAGCGCTTTCACAGCCAAACACACTCTGCCCATCTAGCCTGGCTTTGCCTCCCAGCACTCCCAACACACATTCTCAGGCGCAATCTAACTCTCACTCCTGGCACAGACCACCTCCCAAAGTGCAGACGTGCAAGCCATTTCTCCCCTAGGATAGGCCTAAGGGCTTAGAGCTGTGGCTGGTCCTTACCTTCCCTTGACACCGCTTTCACAGCCAAACACACTCTGGGAATCTGCCCTGGCTTTGCCTCCCAGCACTCCCAACACACATTCTCAGGTGCAATCTCACTCTCACTCCCGGCACAGACCACCTCCCATAGTGACAACACGCAAGCCATTTCTCCCAGGCGACAGGCCTAAGGGCTTAGAGCTGTTGCTGGTCCTCACCTTCCCTTGACACCGCTTTCACAGACAAACACATTCTGCCCATCTGCCTTTGCCTTGCCTCACAGCACTCCCAACACACAGTCTCACTCTTGGCACAGACCACCTCCCAAAGTGCCAACACCCAAGCTATTTCGGAGGCACGCTACATGTAAGGGCTTAGAGCTGTTGCTGGTCCTCACCTTCCCTTGACACCGCTTTCACAGCCAAACACACTCTGGCCATCTACCCTGGCTTTGCCTCCCAGCACTCCCAACACACATTCTCAGGTTCAATCTCACTCTCACTCCTGGCACAGACCACCTCCCAAAGTGCAAACACCCAAGCCATTTCTCCCATACGATAGGCCTAAGGGCTTAGAGCTGATGCTGGTCTTCACCTTCCCTTGACACCGCTTTCACAGCCAAACACACTCTGCCCATCTACCTTTGCCTTGCCTCCCAGCACTCCCAACACACTCTCACTACCGGCACAGACCACCTGCCAAAGTGCAAACACCCAAGCGATTTCTGACACACGCTACATCTAAGGGCTTAGAGCTGTTGATGGTCCTCACCTTCCCTTGACACCGCTTTCACAGCCAAACACACTCTGCCCATTGGCCTTTGCCTTGCCTCCCAGCACTCCCAACACACATTCTCAGACTCAATCTCACTCTCACTCCCGGCACAGACCACCTCCCAAAGTGCAAACGTCCAAGCCATTTCTCCCATACGATAGGCCTAAGGGCTTAGAGCTGATGCTGGTCCTCACATTCCCTTCACACCGCTTTCACAGCCAAACACACTCTGGCCATCTGCCTTTGCCTTGCCTACCAGCACTCCCAACACACATTCTCAGGCTCACTCTCACTCTCACTACCGGCACAGACCACCTCCCAAAGTGCAAACGTCCAAGCCATTTCTCCCATACGATAGGCCTAAGGGCTTAGAGCTGATGCTGGTCCTCACCTTCCCTTGACACCGCTTTCACAGCCAAACACACTCTGGCCATCTACCTTTGCCTTGCCTCCCAGCACTCCCAACACACTCTCACTCTCGGCACAGACCACCTCCCAAAGTGCCAACAACCAAGCGAGTTCTGACGCACGCTACATCTAAGGGCTTAGAGCTGTTGCTGGTCCTCACCTTCCCTTGACACCGCTTTCACAGCCAAACACACGCTGGCCATCTGCCTTTACCTTACCTCCCGGCACTGCCAACACACATTCTCAGGCTCACTCAGGCTCTCACTCTCACTCCCAGCACAGACCAACTCCCAAAGTGCAAACGTCCAAGCGATTTCTGACGCTCGCTACCTCTAAGGGCTTAGAGGTGTGGCTGGTCCTCACCTTCCCTTGACACCGCTTTCACAGCCAAACACACTCTGCCCATCTGCCTTTACCTTGCCTCCCGGCACTCCCAACACACTCTCACTCTCGGCACCCACCACCTCCCAAAGTGCCAACAACCAAGCGAGTTCTGACGCACGCTACATCTAAGGGCTTAGAGCAGATGCTGGTCCTCACCTTCCCTTGACACCGCTTTCACAGCCAAACACACTCTGCCCATCTGCCTTTGCCTTGCCTCCCAGCACTCCCAACACACATTCTCAGGCTCACTCTCACTCTCACTAACGGAACAGACCACTTCCCAAAGTGCAAACGTCCAAGCCATTTCTCCCATACGATAGGCCTAAGGGCTTAGAGCTGTTGCTGGTCCTCACCTTCCCTTGACACCGCTTTCACAGCCAAACACACTCTGCCCATCTGCCTTTGCCTTGCCTCCCGGCAATCCCAACACACTCTCACTCTCGGCACACACTACCTCCCAAAGTGCCAACAACCAAGCGAGTTCTGACGCACGCTACATCTAAGGGCTTAGAGCTGTTGCTGGTCCTCACCTTCCCTTGACACCGCTTTCACAGCCAAACACACTCTGCCCATCTGCCTTTACCTTGCCTCCCGGCACTGCCAACACACATTCTCAGGCTCACTCAGGCTCTCACTCTCACTCCCAGCACAGACCAACTCCCAAAGTGCAAACGTCCAAGCGATTTCTGACGCACGCTACATCTAAGGGCTTAGAGATGTGGCTGGTCCTCACCTTCCCTTGACACCGCTTTCACAGCCAAACACACTCTGGCCATCTGCCTTTGCCTCAACCCGCACCACTCCCAACACACTCTCACTCGCGGCACACACCACCTCCCAAAGTGCCAACAACCAAGCGATTTCTGACGCACGCTACATCTAAGGGCTTAGAGCAGATGCTGGTCCTCACCTTCCCTTGACACCGCTTTCACAGCCAAACACACTCTGGCCATCTGCCTTTGCCTCAACTCCCACCACTCCCAACACACTCTCACTCTCGGCACACACCACCTCCCAAAGTGCCAGCACCCAAGCGATTTCTGACGCACGCTACATCTAAGGGCTCAGAGCTGTTGCTGGTCATCACCTTCCCTTCACAGCGCTTTCACAGCCAAACACACTCTGCCCATCTAGCCTGGCTTTGCCTCCCAGCACTCCCAACACACATTCTCAGGCGCAATCTAACTCTCACTCCTGGCACAGACCACCTCCCAAAGTGCAGACGTGCAAGCCATTTCTCCCCTAGGATAGGCCTAAGGGCTTAGAGCTGTGGCTGGTCCTTACCTTCCCTTGACACCGCTTTCACAGCCAAACACACTCTGGGAATCTGCCCTGGCTTTGCCTCCCAGCACTCCCAACACACATTCTCAGGTGCAATCTCACTGTCACTCCCGGCACAGACCACCTCCCATAGTGACAACACGCAAGCCATTTCTCCCAGGCGACAGGCCTAAGGGCTTAGAGCTGTTGCTGGTCCTCACCTTCCCTTGACACCGCTTTCACAGACAAACACATTCTGCCCATCTGCCTTTGCCTTGCCTCACAGCACTCCCAACACACAGTCTCACTCTTGGCACAGACCACCTCCCAAAGTGCCAACACCCAAGCTATTTCGGAGGCACGCTACATGTAAGGGCTTAGAGCTGTTGCTGGTCCTCACCTTCCCTTGACACCGCTTTCACAGCCAAACACACTCTGGCCATCTACCCTGGCTTGCCTCCCAGCACTCCCAACACACATTCTCAGGTTCAATCTCACTCTCACTCCCGGCACAGACCACTTCCCAAAGTGCAAACACCCAAGCCATTTCTCCCATACGATAGGCCTAAGGGCTTAGAGCTGATGCTGGTCCTCACATTCCCTTGACACCGCTTTCACAGCCAAACACACTCTGGCCATCTACCTTTGCCTTGCCTCCCAGCACTCCCAACACACTCTCACTCTCGGCACACACTACCTCCCAAAGTGCCAACAACCAAGCGAGTTCTGACGCACGCTACATCTAAGGGCTTAGAGCTGTTGCTGGTCCTCACCTTCCCTTGACACCACTTTCACAGCCAAACACACTCTGGCCATCTGCCTTTACCTTGCCTCCCGGCACTGCCAACACACATTCTCAGGCTCACTCAGGCTCTCACTCTCACTCCCAGCACAGACCAACTCCCAAAGTGCAAACGTCCAAGCGATTTCTGACGCACGCTACATCTAAGGGCTTAGAGATGTGGCTGGTCCTCACCTTCCCTTGACACCGCTTTCACAGCCAAACACACTCTGCCCATCTGCCTTTGCCTCAACTCGCACCACTCCCAACACACTCTCACTCGCGGCACACACCACCTCCCAAAGTGCCAACAACCAAGCGATTTCTGACGCACGCTACATCTAAGGGCTTAGAGCAGATGCTGGTCCTCACCTTCCCTTGACACCGCTTTCACAGCCAAACACACTCTGCCCATCTGCCTTTGCCTTGCCTCCCAGCACTCCCAACACACATTCTCAGGCTCACTCTCACTCTCACTAACGGAACAGACCACTTCCCAAAGTGCAAACGTCCAAGCCATTTCTCCCATACGATAGGCCTAAGGGCTTAGAGCTGTTGCTGGTCCTCACCTTCCCTTGACACCGCTTTCACAGCCAAACACACTCTGCCCATCTGCCTTTGCCTCAACTCCCACCACTCCCAACACACTCTCACTCTCGGCACACACCACCTCCCAAAGTGCCAACAACCAAGCGATTTCTGACGCACGCTACATCTAAGGGCTTAGAGCTGTTGCTGGTCCTCACCTTCCCTTGACACCGCTTTCACAGCCAAACACACTCTGCCCATCTGCCTTTACCTTGCCTCCCGGCACTGCCAACACACATTCTCAGGCTCACTCAGGCTCTCACTCTCACTCCCAGCACAGACCAACTCCCAAAGTGCAAACCTCCAAGCGATTTCTGACGCACGCTACATCTAAGGGCTTAGAGATGTGGCTGGTCCTCACCTTCCCTTGACACCGCTTTCACAGCCAAACACACTGTGCCCATCTGCCTTTGCCTCAACTCGCACCACTCCCAACACACTCTCACTCGCGGCACACACCACCTCCCAAAGTGCCAACAACCAAGCGATTTCTGACGCACGCTACATCTAAGGGCTTAGAGCAGATGCTGGTCCTCACCTTCCCTTGACACCGCTTTCACAGCCAAACACACTCTGCCCATCTGCCTTTGCCTCAACTCCCACCACTCCCAACACACTCTCACTCTCGGCACACACCACCTCCCAAAGTGCCAGCACCCAAGCGATTTCTGACGCACGCTACATCTAAGGGCTCAGAGCTGTTGCTGGTCATCACCTTCCCTTCACAGCGCTTTCACAGCCAAACACACTCTGCCCATCTAGCCTGGCTTTGCCTCCCAGCACTCCCAACACACATTCTCAGGCGCAATCTAACTCTCACTCCTGGCACAGACCACCTCCCAAAGTGCAGACGTGCAAGCCATTTCTCCCCTAGGATAGGCCTAAGGGCTTAGAGCTGTGGCTGGTCCTTACCTTCCCTTGACACCGCTTTCACAGCCAAACACACTCTGGGAATCTGCCCTGGCTTTGCCTCCCAGCACTCCCAACACACATTCTCAGGTGCAATCTCACTCTCACTCCCGGCACAGACCACCTCCCATAGTGACAACACGCAAGCCATTTCTCCCAGGCGACAGGCCTAAGGGCTTAGAGCTGTTGCTGGTCCTCACCTTCCCTTGACACCGCTTTCACAGACAAACACATTCTGCCCATCTGCCTTTGCCTTGCCTCACAGCACTCCCAACACACAGTCTCACTCTTGGCACAGACCACCTCCCAAAGTGCCAACACCCAAGCTATTTCGGAGGCACGCTACATGTAAGGGCTTAGAGCTGTTGCTGGTCCTCACCTTCCCTTGACACCGCTTTCACAGCCAAACACACTCTGCCCATCTACCCTGGCTTTGCCTCCCAGCACTCCCAACACACATTCTCAGGTTCAATCTCACTCTCACTCCTGGCACAGACCACCTCCCAAAGTGCAAACACCCAAGCCATTTCTCCCATACGATAGGCCTAAGGGCTTAGAGCTGTTGCTGGTCTTCACCTTCCCTTGACACCGCTTTCACAGCCAAACACACTCTGCCCATCTACCTTTGCCTTGCCTCCCAGCACTCCCAACACACTCTCACTACCGGCACAGACCACCTGCCAAAGTGCAAACACCCAAGCGATTTCTGACACACGCTACATCTAAGGGCTTAGAGCTGTTGATGGTCCTCACCTTCCCTTGACACCGCTTTCACAGCCAAACACACTCTGCCCATCGGCCTTTGCCTTGCCTCCCAGCACTCCCAACACACATTCTCAGGCTCACTCTCACTCTCACTCCCGGCACAGACCACCTCCCAAAGTGCAAACGTCCAAGCCATTTCTCCCATACGATAGGCCTAAGGGCTTAGAGCTGATGCTGGTCCTCACCTTCCCTTGACACCGCTTTCACAGCCAAACACACTCTGGCCATCTACCTTTGCCTTGCCTCCCAGCACTCCCAACACACTCTCACTCTCGGCACAGACCACCTCCCAAAGTGCCAACAACCAAGCGAGTTCTGACGCACGCTACATCTAAGGGCTTAGAGCTGTTGCTGGTCCTCACCTTCCCTTGACACCGCTTTCACAGCCAAACACACGCTGGCCATCTGCCTTTACCTTACCTCCCGGCACTGCCAACACACATTCTCAGGCTCACTCAGGCTCTCACTCTCACTCCCAGCACAGACCAACTCCCAAAGTGCAAACGTCCAAGCGATTTCTGACGCTCGCTACCTCTAAGGGCTTAGAGGTGTGGCTGGTCCTCACCTTCCCTTGACACCGCTTTCACAGCCAAACACACTCTGCCCATCTGCCTTTACCTTGCCTCCCGGCACTCCCAACACACTCTCACTCTCGGCACCCACCACCTCCCAAAGTGCCAACAACCAAGCGAGTTCTGACGCACGCTACATCTAAGGGCTTAGAGCAGATGCTGGTCCTCACCTTCCCTTGACACCGCTTTCACAGACAAACACACTCTGCCCATCTGCCTTTGCCTTGCCTCCCAGCACTCCCAACACACATTCTCAGGCTCACTCTCACTCTCACTAACGGAACAGACCACTTCCCAAAGTGCAAACGTCCAAGCCATTTCTCCCATACGATAGGCCTAAGGGCTTAGAGCTGTTGCTGGTCCTCACCTTCCCTTGACACCGCTTTCACAGCCAAACACACTCTGCCCATCTGCCTTTGCCTTGCCTCCCGGCAATCCCAACACACTCTCACTCTCGGAACACACTACCTCCCAAAGTGCCAACAACCAAGCGAGTTCTGACGCACGCTACATCTAAGGGCTTAGAGCTGTTGCTGGTCCTCACCTTCCCTTGACACCGCTTTCACAGCCAAACACACTCTGCCCATCTGCCTTTACCTTGCCTCCCGGCACTGCCAACACACATTCTCAGGCTCACTCAGGCTCTCACTCTCACTCCCAGCACAGACCAACTCCCAAAGTGCAAACCTCCAAGCGATTTCTGACGCACGCTACATCTAAGGGCTTAGAGATGTGGCTGGTCCTCACCTTCCCTTGACACCGCTTTCACAGCCAAACACACTCTGCCCATCTGCCTTTGCCTCAACTCGCACCACTCCCAACACACTCTCACTCTCGGCACCCACCACCTCCCAAAGTGCCAACAACCAAGCGAGTTCTGACGCACGCTACATCTAAGGGCTTAGAGCAGATGCTGGTCCTCACCTTCCCTTGACACCGCTTTCACAGCCAAACACACTCTGCCCATCTGCCTTTGCCTCAACTCCCACCACTCCCAACACACTCTCACTCTCGGCACACACCACCTCCCAAAGTGCCAGCACCCAAGCGATTTCTGACGCACGCTACATCTAAGGGCTCAGAGCTGTTGCTGGTCATCACCTTCCCTTCACAGCGCTTTCACAGCCAAACACACTCTGCCCATCTAGCCTGGCTTTGCCTCCCAGCACTCCCAACACACATTCTCAGGCGCAATCTAACTCTCACTCCTGGCACAGACCACCTCCCAAAGTGCAGACGTGCAAGCCATTTCTCCCCTAGGATAGGCCTAAGGGCTTAGAGCTGTGGCTGGTCCTTTACCTTCCCTTGACACCGCTTTCACAGCCAAACACACTCTGGGAATCTGCCCTGGCTTTGCCTCCCAGCACTCCCAACACACATTCTCAGGTGCAATCTCACTGTCACTCCCGGCACAGACCACCTCCCATAGTGACAACACGCAAGCCATTTCTCCCAGGCGACAGGCCTAAGGGCTTAGAGCTGTTGCTGGTCCTCACCTTCCCTTGACACCGCTTTCACAGACAAACACATTCTGCCCATCTGCCTTTGCCTTGCCTCACAGCACTCCCAACACACAGTCTCACTCTTGGCACAGACCACCTCCCAAAGTGCCAACACCCAAGCTATTTCGGAGGCACGCTACATGTAAGGGCTTAGAGCTGTTGCTGGTCCTCACCTTCCCTTGACACCGCTTTCACAGCCAAACACACTCTGCCCATCTACCCTGGCTTTGCCTCCCAGCACTCCCAACACACATTCTCAGGTTCAATCTCACTCTCACTCCTGGCACAGACCACCTCCCAAAGTGCAAACACCCAAGCCATTTCTCCCATACGATAGGCCTAAGGGCTTAGAGCTGTTGCTGGTCTTCACCTTCCCTTGACACCGCTTTCACAGCCAAACACACTCTGCCCATCTGCCTTTGCCTTGCCTCCCAGCACTCCCAACACACTCTCACTACCGGCACAGACCACCTGCCAAAGTGCAAACACCCAAGCGATTTCTGACACACGCTACATCTAAGGGCTTAGAGCTGTTGATGGTCCTCACCTTCCCTTGACACCGCTTTCACAGCCAAACACACTCTGCCCATCGGCCTTTGCCTTGCCTCCCAGCACTCCCAACACACATTCTCAGACTCAATCTCACTCTCACTCCCGGCACAGACCACCTCCCAAAGTGCAAACGTCCCAGCCATTTCTCCCATACGATAGGCCTAAGGGCTTAGAGCTGATGCTGGTCCTCACCTTCCCTTGACACCGCTTTCACAGCCAAACACACTCTGGCCATCTACCTTTGCCTTGCCTCCCAGCACTCCCAACACACTCTCACTCTCGGCACAGACCACCTCCCAAAGTGCCAACAACCAAGCGATTTCTGACGCACGCTACATCTAAGGGCTTAGAGCTGTTGCTGGTCCTCACCTTCCCTTGACACCGCTTTCACAGCCAAACACACGCTGGCCATCTGCCTTTACCTTGCCTCCCGGCACTGCCAACACACATTCTCAGGCTCACTCAGGCTCTCACTCTCACTCCCAGCACAGACCAACTCCCAAAGTGCAAACCTCCAAGCGATTTCTGACGCACGCTACATCTAAGGGCTTAGAGATGTGGCTGGTCCTCACCTTCCCTTGACACCGCTTTCACAGCCAAACACACTCTGCCCATCTGCCTTTGCCTCAACTCGCACCACTCCCAACACACTCTCACTCGCGGCACACACCACCTCCCAAAGTGCCAACAACCAAGCTATTTCGGAGGCACGCTACATGTAAGTGCTTAGAGCTGTTGCTGGTCCTCACCTTCCCTTGACACCGCTTTCACAGCCAAACACACGCTGGCCATCTGCCTTTGCCTTACCTCCCGGCACTGCCAACACACATTCTCAGGCTCACTCAGGCTCTCACTCTCACTCCCAGCACAGACCAACTCCCAAAGTGCAAACGTCCAAGCGATTTCTGACGCTCGCTACCTCTAAGGGCTTAGAGGTGTGGCTGGTCCTCACCTTCCCTTGACACCGCTTTCACAGCCAAACACACTCTGCCCATCTGCCTTTACCTTGCCTCCCGGCACTCCCAACACACTCTCACTCTCGGCACCCACCACCTCCCAAAGTGCCAACAACCAAGCGAGTTCTGACGCACGCTACATCTAAGGGCTTAGAGCAGATGCTGGTCCTCACCTTCCCTTGACACCACTTTCACAGCCAAACACACTCTGCCCATCTGCCTTTGCCTTGCCTCCCAGCACTCCCAACACACATTCTCAGGCTCACTCTCACTCTCACTAACGGAACAGACCACTTCCCAAAGTGCAAACGTCCAAGCCATTTCTCCCATACGATAGGCCTAAGGGCTTAGAGCTGTTGCTGGTCCTCACCTTCCCTTGACACCGCTTTCACAGCCAAACACACTCTGCCCATCTGCCTTTGCCTTGCCTCCCGGCAATCCCAACACACTCTCACTCTCGGCACACACTACCTCCCAAAGTGCCAACAACCAAGCGAGTTCTGACGCACGCTACATCTAAGGGCTTAGAGCTGTTGCTGGTCCTCACCTTCCCTTGACACCGCTTTCACAGCCAAAAACACTCTGCCCATCTGCCTTTACCTTGCCTCCCGGCACTGCCAACACACATTCTCAGGCTCACTCAGGCTCTCACTCTCACTCCCAGCACAGACCAACTCCCAAAGTGCAAACGTCCAAGCGATTTCTGACGCACGCTACATCTAAGGGCTTAGAGATGTGGCTGGTCCTCACCTTCCCTTGACACCGCTTTCACAGCCAAACACACTCTGCCCATCTGCCTTTGCCTTGCCTCCCAGCACTCCCAACACACATTCTCAGGCTCACTCTCACTCTCACTAACGGAACAGACCACTTCCCAAAGTGCAAACGTCCAAGCCATTTCTCCCATACGATAGGCCTAAGGGCTTAGAGCTGTTGCTGGTCCTCACCTTCCCTTGACACCGCTTTCACAGCCAAACACACTCTGCCCATCTGCCTTTGCCTCAACTCCCACCACTCCCAACACACTCTCACTCTCGGCACACACCACCTCCCAAAGTGCCAACAACCAAGCGATTTCTGACGCACGCTACATCTAAGGGCTTAGAGCTGTTGCTGGTCCTCACCTTCCCTTGACACCGCTTTCACAGCCAAACACACTCTGCCCATCTGCCTTTACCTTGCCTCCCGGCACTGCCAACACACATTCTCAGGCTCACTCAGGCTCTCACTCTCACTCCCAGCACAGACCAACTCCCAAAGTGCAAACGTCCAAGCGATTTCTGACGCACGCTACATCTAAGGGCTTAGAGATGTGGCTGGTCCTCACCTTCCCTTGACACCGCTTTCACAGCCAAACACACTCTGCCCATCTGCCTTTGCCTCAACTCGCACCACTCCCAACACACTCTCACTCTCGGCACACACCACCTCCCAAAGTGCCAACAACCAAGCGATTTCTGACGCACGCTACATCTAAGGGCTTAGAGCAGATGCTGGTCCTCACCTTCCCTTGACACCGCTTTCACAGCCAAACACACTCTGGCCATCTGCCTTTGCCTCAACTCCCACCACTCCCAACACACTCTCACTCTCGGCACACACCACCTCCCAAAGTGCCAGCACCCAAGCGATTTCTGACGCACGCTACATCTAAGGGCTCAGAGCTGTTGCTGGTCATCACCTTCCCTTCACAGCGCTTTCACAGCCAAACACACTCTGCCCATCTAGCCTGGCTTTGCCTCCCAGCACTCCCAACACACATTCTCAGGCGCAATCTAACTCTCACTCCTGGCACAGACCACCTCCCAAAGTGCAGACGTGCAAGCCATTTCTCCCCTAGGATAGGCCTAAGGGCTTAGAGCTGTGGCTGGTCCTTACCTTCCCTTGACACCGCTTTCACAGCCAAACACACTCTGGGAATCTGCCCTGGCTTTGCCTCCCAGCACTCCCAACACACATTCTCAGGTGCAATCTCACTGTCACTCCCGGCACAGACCACCTCCCATAGTGACAACACGCAAGCCATTTCTCCCAGGCGACAGGCCTAAGGGCTTAGAGCTGTTGCTGGTCCTCACCTTCCCTTGACACCGCTTTCACAGACAAACACATTCTGCCCATCTGCCTTTGCCTTGCCTCACAGCACTCCCAACACACAGTCTCACTCTTGGCACAGACCACCTCCCAAAGTGCCAACACCCAAGCTATTTCGGAGGCACGCTACATGTAAGGGCTTAGAGCTGTTGCTGGTCCTCACCTTCCCTTGACACCGCTTTCACAGCCAAACACACTCTGGCCATCTACCCTGGCTTTGCCTCCCAGCACTCCCAACACACATTCTCAGGTTCAATCTCACTCTCACTCCTGGCACAGACCACCTCCCAAAGTGCAAACACCCAAGCCATTTCTCCCATACGATAGGCCTAAGGGCTTAGAGCTGTTGCTGGTCTTCACCTTCCCTTGACACCGCTTTCACAGCCAAACACACTCTGCCCATCTACCTTTGCCTTGCCTCCCAGCACTCCCAACACACTCTCACTACCGGCACAGACCACCTGCCAAAGTGCAAACACCCAAGCGATTTCTGACACACGCTACATCTAAGGGCTTAGAGCTGTTGATGGTCCTCACCTTCCCTTGACACCGCTTTCACAGCCAAACACACTCTGCCCATCTGCCTTTGCCTTGCCTCCCAGCACTCCCAACACACATTCTCAGACTCAATCTCACTCTCACTCCCAGCACAGACCACCTCCCAAAGTGCAAACGTCCAAGCCATTTCTCCCATACGATAGGCCTAAGGGCTTAGAGCTGATGCTGGTCCTCACCTTCCCTTGACACCGCTTTCACAGCCAAACACACTCTGGCCATCTACCTTTGCCTTGCCTCCCAGCACTCCCAACACACTCTCACTCTCGGCACAGACCACCTCCCAAAGTGCCAACAACCAAGCGAGTTCTGACGCACGCTACATCTAAGGGCTTAGAGCTGTTGCTGGTCCTCACCTTCCCTTGACACCGCTTTCACAGCCAAACACACGCTGGCCATCTGCCTTTACCTTACCTCCCGGCACTGCCAACACACATTCTCAGGCTCACTCAGGCTCTCACTCTCACTCCCAGCACAGACCAACTCCCAAAGTGCAAACGTCCAAGCGATTTCTGACGCTCGCTACCTCTAAGGGCTTAGAGGTGTGGCTGGTCCTCACCTTCCCTTGACACCGCTTTCACAGCCAAACACACTCTGCCCATCTGCCTTTACCTTGCCTCCCGGCACTCCCAACACACTCTC
This sequence comes from Pelecanus crispus, assembly GCF_030463565.1. Classification (NCBI taxonomy): domain Eukaryota; kingdom Metazoa; phylum Chordata; class Aves; order Pelecaniformes; family Pelecanidae; genus Pelecanus; species Pelecanus crispus. Next base: position 189,900 of record NW_027461491.1, on the reverse strand, counting down.
ACTCTCGGCACCCACCACCTCCCAAAGTGCCAACAACCAAGCGAGTTCTGACGCACGCTACATCTAAGGGCTTAGAGCAGATGCTGGTCCTCACCTTCCCTTGACACCGCTTTCACAGCCAAACACACTCTGGCCATCTGCCTTTGCCTTGCCTCCCAGCACTCCCAACACACATTCTCAGGCTCACTCTCACTCTCACTAACGGAACAGACCACTTCCCAAAGTGCAAACGTCCAAGCCATTTCTCCCATACGATAGGCCTAAGGGCTTAGAGCTGTTGCTGGTCCTCACCTTCCCTTGACACCGCTTTCACAGCCAAACACACTCTGCCCATCTGCCTTTGCCTTGCCTCCCGGCAATCCCAACACACTCTCACTCTCGGCACACACTACCTCCCAAAGTGCCAACAACCAAGCGAGTTCTGACGCACGCTACATCTAAGGGCTTAGAGCTGTTGCTGGTCCTCACCTTCCCTTGACACCGCTTTCACAGCCAAACACACTCTGCCCATCTGCCTTTACCTTGCCTCCCGGCACTGCCAACACACATTCTCAGGCTCACTCAGGCTCTCACTCTCACTCCCAGCACAGACCAACTCCCAAAGTGCAAACCTCCAAGCGATTTCTGACGCACGCTACATCTAAGGGCTTAGAGATGTGGCTGGTCCTCACCTTCCCTTGACACCGCTTTCACAGCCAAACACACTCTGGCCATCTGCCTTTGCCTCAACCCGCACCACTCCCAACACACTCTCACTCGCGGCACACACCACCTCCCAAAGTGCCAACAACCAAGCGATTTCTGACGCACGCTACATCTAAGGGCTTAGAGCAGATGCTGGTCCTCACCTTCCCTTGACACCGCTTTCACAGCCAAACACACTCTGGCCATCTGCCTTTGCCTCAACTCCCACCACTCCCAACACACTCTCACTCTCGGCACACACCACCTCCCAAAGTGCCAGCACCCAAGCGATTTCTGACGCACGCTACATCTAAGGGCTCAGAGCTGTTGCTGGTCATCACCTTCCCTTCACAGCGCTTTCACAGCCAAACACACTCTGCCCATCTAGCCTGGCTTTGCCTCCCAGCACTCCCAACACACATTCTCAGGCGCAATCTAACTCTCACTCCTGGCACAGACCACCTCCCAAAGTGCAGACGTGCAAGCCATTTCTCCCCTAGGATAGGCCTAAGGGCTTAGAGCTGTGGCTGGTCCTTACCTTCCCTTGACACCGCTTTCACAGCCAAACACACTCTGGGAATCTGCCCTGGCTTTGCCTCCCAGCACTCCCAACACACATTCTCAGGTGCAATCTCACTGTCACTCCCGGCACAGACCACCTCCCATAGTGACAACACGCAAGCCATTTCTCCCAGGCGACAGGCCTAAGGGCTTAGAGCTGTTGCTGGTCCTCACCTTCCCTTGACACCGCTTTCACAGACAAACACATTCTGCCCATCTGCCTTTGCCTTGCCTCACAGCACTCCCAACACACAGTCTCACTCTTGGCACAGACCACCTCCCAAAGTGCCAACACCCAAGCTATTTCGGAGGCACGCTACATGTAAGGGCTTAGAGCTGTTGCTGGTCCTCACCTTCCCTTGACACCGCTTTCACAGCCAAACACACTCTGGCCATCTACCCTGGCTTGCCTCCCAGCACTCCCAACACACATTCTCAGGTTCAATCTCACTCTCACTCCCGGCACAGACCACTTCCCAAAGTGCAAACACCCAAGCCATTTCTCCCATACGATAGGCCTAAGGGCTTAGAGCTGATGCTGGTCCTCACATTCCCTTCACACCGCTTTCACAGCCAAACACACTCTGGCCATCTGCCTTTGCCTTGCCTCCCAGCACTCCCAACACACTCTCACTCTCGGCACACACTACCTCCCAAAGTGCCAACAACCAAGCGAGTTCTGACGCACGCTACATCTAAGGGCTTAGAGCTGTTGCTGGTCCTCACCTTCCCTTGACACCACTTTCACAGCCAAACACACTCTGGCCATCTGCCTTTACCTTGCCTCCCGGCACTGCCAACACACATTCTCAGGCTCACTCAGGCTCTCACTCTCACTCCCAGCACAGACCAACTCCCAAAGTGCAAACGTCCAAGCGATTTCTGACGCACGCTACATCTAAGGGCTTAGAGATGTGGCTGGTCCTCACCTTCCCTTGACACCGCTTTCACAGCCAAACACACTCTGCCCATCTGCCTTTGCCTCAACTCGCACCACTCCCAACACACTCTCACTCGCGGCACACACCACCTCCCAAAGTGCCAACAACCAAGCGATTTCTGACGCACGCTACATCTAAGGGCTTAGAGCAGATGCTGGTCCTCACCTTCCCTTGACACCGCTTTCACAGCCAAACACACTCTGCCCATCTGCCTTTGCCTCAACTCCCACCACTCCCAACACACTCTCACTCTCGGCACACACCACCTCCCAAAGTGCCAGCACCCAAGCGATTTCTGACGCACGCTACATCTAAGGGCTCAGAGCTGTTGCTGGTCATCACCTTCCCTTCACAGCGCTTTCACAGCCAAACACACTCTGCCCATCTAGCCTGGCTTTGCCTCCCAGCACTCCCAACACACATTCTCAGGCGCAATCTAACTCTCACTCCTGGCACAGACCACCTCCCAAAGTGCAGACGTGCAAGCCATTTCTCCCCTAGGATAGGCCTAAGGGCTTAGAGCTGTGGCTGGTCCTTACCTTCCCTTGACACCGCTTTCACAGCCAAACACACTCTGGGAATCTGCCCTGGCTTTGCCTCCCAGCACTCCCAACACACATTCTCAGGTGCAATCTCACTGTCACTCCCGGCACAGACCACCTCCCATAGTGACAACACGCAAGCCATTTCTCCCAGGCGACAGGCCTAAGGGCTTAGAGCTGTTGCTGGTCCTCACCTTCCCTTGACACCGCTTTCACAGACAAACACATTCTGCCCATCTGCCTTTGCCTTGCCTCACAGCACTCCCAACACACAGTCTCACTCTTGGCACAGACCACCTCCCAAAGTGCCAACACCCAAGCTATTTCGGAGGCACGCTACATCTAAGGGCTTAGAGCTGTTGCTGGTCCTCACCTTCCCTTGACACCGCTTTCACAGCCAAACACACTCTGGCCATCTACCCTGGCTTTGCCTCCCAGCACTCCCAACACACATTCTCAGGTTCAATCTCACTCTCACTCCTGGCACAGACCACCTCCCAAAGTGCAAACACCCAAGCCATTTCTCCCATACGATAGGCCTAAGGGCTTAGAGCTGTTGCTGGTCTTCACCTTCCCTTGACACCGCTTTCACAGCCAAACACACTCTGCCCATCTACCTTTGCCTTGCCTCCCAGCACTCCCAACACACTCTCACTACCGGCACAGACCACCTGCCAAAGTGCAAACACCCAAGCGATTTCTGACACACGCTACATCTAAGGGCTTAGAGCTGTTGATGGTCCTCACCTTCCCTTGACACCGCTTTCACAGCCAAACACACTCTGCCCATCTGCCTTTGCCTTGCCTCCCGGCACTGCCAACACACATTCTCAGGCTCACTCAGGCTCTCACTCTCACTCCCAGCACAGACCAACTCCCAAAGTGCAAACGTCCAAGCGATTTCTGACGCACGCTACATCTAAGGGCTTAGAGATGTGGCTGGTCCTCACCTTCCCTTGACACCGCTTTCACAGCCAAACACACTCTGCCCATCTGCCTTTGCCTCAACTCGCACCACTCCCAACACACTCTCACTCGCGGCACACACCACCTCCCAAAGTGCCAACAACCAAGCGATTTCTGACGCACGCTACATCTAAGGGCTTAGAGCAGATGCTGGTCCTCACCTTCCCTTGACACCGCTTTCACAGCCAAACACACTCTGCCCATCTGCCTTTGCCTCAACTCCCACCACTCCCAACACACTCTCACTCTCGGCACACACCACCTCCCAAAGTGCCAGCACCCAAGCGATTTCTGACGCACGCTACATCTAAGGGCTCAGAGCTGTTGCTGGTCATCACCTTCCCTTCACAGCGCTTTCACAGCCAAACACACTCTGCCCATCTAGCCTGGCTTTGCCTCCCAGCACTCCCAACACACATTCTCAGGCGCAATCTAACTCTCACTCCTGGCACAGACCACCTCCCAAAGTGCAGACGTGCAAGCCATTTCTCCCCTAGGATAGGCCTAAGGGCTTAGAGCTGTGGCTGGTCCTTACCTTCCCTTGACACCGCTTTCACAGCCAAACACACTCTGGGAATCTGCCCTGGCTTTGCCTCCCAGCACTCCCAACACACATTCTCAGGTGCAATCTCACTCTCACTCCCGGCACAGACCACCTCCCATAGTGACAACACGCAAGCCATTTCTCCCAGGCGACAGGCCTAAGGGCTTAGAGCTGTTGCTGGTCCTCACCTTCCCTTGACACCGCTTTCACAGACAAACACATTCTGCCCATCTGCCTTTGCCTTGCCTCACAGCACTCCCAACACACAGTCTCACTCTTGGCACAGACCACCTCCCAAAGTGCCAACACCCAAGCTATTTCGGAGGCACGCTACATGTAAGGGCTTAGAGCTGTTGCTGGTCCTCACCTTCCCTTGACACCGCTTTCACAGCCAAACACACTCTGGCCATCTACCCTGGCTTTGCCTCCCAGCACTCCCAACACACATTCTCAGGTTCAATCTCACTCTCACTCCTGGCACAGACCACCTCCCAAAGTGCAAACACCCAAGCCATTTCTCCCATACGATAGGCCTAAGGGCTTAGAGCTGTTGCTGGTCTTCACCTTCCCTTGACACCGCTTTCACAGCCAAACACACTCTGCCCATCTACCTTTGCCTTGCCTCCCAGCACTCCCAACACACTCTCACTACCGGCACAGACCACCTGCCAAAGTGCAAACACCCAAGCGATTTCTGACACACGCTACATCTAAGGGCTTAGAGCTGTTGATGGTCCTCACCTTCCCTTGACACCGCTTTCACAGCCAAACACACTCTGCCCATCGGCCTTTGCCTTGCCTCCCAGCACTCCCAACACACATTCTCAGACTCAATCTCACTCTCACTCCCGGCACAGACCACCTCCCAAAGTGCAAACGTCCAAGCCATTTCTCCCATACGATAGGCCTAAGGGCTTAGAGCTGATGCTGGTCCTCACCTTCCCTTGACACCGCTTTCACAGCCAAACACACTCTGCCCATCTACCTTTGCCTTGCCTCCCAGCACTCCCAACACACTCTCACTCTCGGCACAGACCACCTCCCAAAGTGCCAACAACCAAGCGAGTTCTGACGCACGCTACATCTAAGGGCTTAGAGCTGTTGCTGGTCCTCACCTTCCCTTGACACCGCTTTCACAGCCAAACACACGCTGGCCATCTGCCTTTACCTTACCTCCCGGCACTGCCAACACACATTCTCAGGCTCACTCAGGCTCTCACTCTCACTCCCAGCACAGACCAACTCCCAAAGTGCAAACGTCCAAGCGATTTCTGACGCTCGCTACCTCTAAGGGCTTAGAGGTGTGGCTGGTCCTCACCTTCCCTTGACACCGCTTTCACAGCCAAACACACTCTGCCCATCTGCCTTTACCTTGCCTCCCGGCACTCCCAACACACTCTCACTCTCGGCACCCACCACCTCCCAAAGTGCCAACAACCAAGCGAGTTCTGACGCACGCTACATCTAAGGGCTTAGAGCTGTTGCTGGTCATCACCTTCCCTTGACACCGCTTTCACAGCCAAACACACTCTGCCCATCTGCCTTTGCCTTGCCTCCCAGCACTCCCAACACACATTCTCAGGCTCACTCTCACTCTCACTAACGGAACAGACCACTTCCCAAAGTGCAAACGTCCAAGCCATTTCTCCCATACGATAGGCCTAAGGGCTTAGAGCTGTTGCTGGTCCTCACCTTCCCTTGACACCGCTTTCACAGCCAAACACACTCTGCCCATCTGCCTTTGCCTTGCCTCCCGGCAATCCCAACACACTCTCACTCTCGGCACACACTACCTCCCAAAGTGCCAACAACCAAGCGAGTTCTGACGCACGCTACATCTAAGGGCTTAGAGCTGTTGCTGGTCCTCACCTTCCCTTGACACCGCTTTCACAGCCAAACACACTCTGCCCATCTGCCTTTACCTTGCCTCCCGGCACTGCCAACACACATTCTCAGGCTCACTCAGGCTCTCACTCTCACTCCCAGCACAGACCAACTCCCAAAGTGCAAACCTCCAAGCGATTTCTGACGCACGCTACATCTAAGGGCTTAGAGATGTGGCTGGTCCTCACCTTCCCTTGACACCGCTTTCACAGCCAAACACACTCTGCCCATCTGCCTTTGCCTCAACTCGCACCACTCCCAACACACTCTCACTCGCGGCACACACCACCTCCCAAAGTGCCAACAACCAAGCGATTTCTGACGCACGCTACATCTAAGGGCTTAGAGCAGATGCTGGTCCTCACCTTCCCTTGACACCGCTTTCACAGCCAAACACACTCTGCCCATCTGCCTTTGCCTCAACTCCCACCACTCCCAACACACTCTCACTCTCGGCACACACCACCTCCCAAAGTGCCAGCACCCAAGCGGTTTCTGACACACGCTACATCTAAGGGCTCAGAGCTTTTGCTGGTCATCACCTTCCCTTCACAGCGCTTTCACAGCCAAACACACTCTGCCCATCTAGCCTGGCTTTGCCTCCCAGCACTCCCAACACACATTCTCAGGCGCAATCTAACTCTCACTCCTGGCACAGACCACCTCCCAAAGTGCAGACGTGCAAGCCATTTCTCCCCTAGGATAGGCCTAAGGGCTTAGAGCTGTGGCTGGTCCTTACCTTCCCTTGACACCGCTTTCACAGCCAAACACACTCTGGGAATCTGCCCTGGCTTTGCCTCCCAGCACTCCCAACACACATTCTCAGGTGCAATCTCACTGTCACTCCCGGCACAGACCACCTCCCATAGTGACAACACGCAAGCCATTTCTCCCAGGCGACAGGCCTAAGGGCTTAGAGCTGTTGCTGGTCCTCACCTTCCCTTGACACCGCTTTCACAGACAAACACATTCTGCCCATCTGCCTTTGCCTTGCCTCACAGCACTCCCAACACACAGTCTCACTCTTGGCACAGACCACCTCCCAAAGTGCCAACACCCAAGCTATTTCGGAGGCACGCTACATGTAAGGGCTTAGAGCTGTTGCTGGTCCTCACCTTCCCTTGACACCGCTTTCACAGCCAAACACACTCTGCCCATCTACCCTGGCTTTCCCTCCCAGCACTCCCAACACACATTCTCAGGTTCAATCTCACTCTCACTCCTGGCACAGACCACCTCCCAAAGTGCAAACACCCAAGCCATTTCTCCCATACGATAGGCCTAAGGGCTTAGAGCTGTTGCTGGTCCTCACCTTCCCTTGACACCGCTTTCACAGCCAAACACACTCTGGCCATCTGCCTTTGCCTTGCCTCCCAGCACTCCCAACACACTCTCACTACCGGCAAAGACCACCTGCCAAAGTGCAAACACCCAAGCGAGTTCTGACACACGCTACATCTAAGGGCTTAGAGCTGTTGATGGTCATCACCTTCCCTTGACACCGCTTTCACAGCCAAACACACTCTGCCCATCGGCCTTTGCCTTGCCTCCCAGCACTCCCAACACACATTCTCAGACTCAATCTCACTCTCACTCCCGGCACAGACCACTTCCCAAAGTGCAAACACCCAAGCCATTTCTCCCATACGATAGGCCTAAGGGCTTAGAGCTGATGCTGGTCCTCACATTCCCTTCACACCGCTTTCACAGCCAAACACACTCTGGCCATCTGCCTTTGCCTTGCCTACCAGCACTCCCAACACACATTCTCAGGCTCACTCTCACTCTCACTACCGGCACAGACCACCTCCCAAAGTGCAAACGTCCAAGCCATTTCTCCCATACGATAGGCCTAAGGGCTTAGAGCTGATGCTGGTCCTCACCTTCCCTTGACACCGCTTTCACAGCCAAACACACTCTGCCCATCTGCCTTTACCTTGCCTCCCGGCACTGCCAACACACATTCTCAGGCTCACTCAGGCTCTCACTCTCACTCCCAGCACAGACCAACTCCCAAAGTGCAAACGTCCAAGCGATTTCTGACGCTCGCTACCTCTAAGGGCTTAGAGGTGTGGCTGGTCCTCACCTTCCCTTGACACCGCTTTCACAGCCAAACACACTCTGCCCATCTGCCTTTACCTTGCCTCCCGGCACTCCCAACACACTCTCACTCTCGGCACCCACCACCTCCCAAAGTGCCAACAACCAAGCGAGTTCTGACGCACGCTACATCTAAGGGCTTAGAGCAGATGCTGGTCCTCACCTTCCCTTGACACCGCTTTCACAGCCAAACACACTCTGCCCATCTGCCTTTGCCTTGCCTCCCAGCACTCCCAACACACATTCTCAGGCTCACTCTCACTCTCACTAACGGAACAGACCACTTCCCAAAGTGCAAACGTCCAAGCCATTTCTCCCATACGATAGGCCTAAGGGCTTAGAGCTGTTGCTGGTCCTCACCTTCCCTTGACACCGCTTTCACAGCCAAACACACTCTGCCCATCTGCCTTTGCCTTGCCTCCCGGCAATCCCAACACACTCTCACTCTCGGCACACACTACCTCCCAAAGTGCCAACAACCAAGCGAGTTCTGACGCACGCTACATCTAAGGGCTTAGAGCTGTTGCTGGTCCTCACCTTCCCTTGACACCGCTTTCACAGCCAAACACACTCTGCCCATCTGCCTTTACCTTGCCTCCCGGCACTGCCAACACACATTCTCAGGCTCACTCAGGCTCTCACTCTCACTCCCAGCACAGACCAACTCCCAAAGTGCAAACGTCCAAGCGATTTCTGACGCACGCTACATCTAAGGGCTTAGAGATGTGGCTGGTCCTCACCTTCCCTTGACACCGCTTTCACAGCCAAACACACTCTGCCCATCTGCCTTTGCCTTGCCTCCCAGCACTCCCAACACACATTCTCAGGCTCACTCTCACTCTCACTAACGGAACAGACCACTTCCCAAAGTGCAAACATCCAAGCCATTTCTCCCATACGATAGGCCTAAGGGCTTAGAGCTGTTGCTGGTCCTCACCTTCCCTTGACACCGCTTTCACAGCCAAACACACTCTGCCCATCTGCCTTTGCCTTGCCTCCCGGCAATCCCAACACACTCTCACTCTCGGCACACACTACCTCCCAAAGTGCCAACAACCAAGCGATTTCTGACGCACGCTACATCTAAGGGCTTAGAGCTGTTGCTGGTCCTCACCTTCCCTTGACACCGCTTTCACAGCCAAACACACTCTGCCCATCTGCCTTTACCTTGCCTCCCGGCACTGCCAACACACATTCTCAGGCTCACTCAGGCTCTCACTCTCACTCCCAGCACAGACCAACTCCCAAAGTGCAAACGTCCAAGCGATTTCTGACGCACGCTACATCTAAGGGCTTAGAGATGTGGCTGGTCCTCACCTTCCCTTGACACCGCTTTCACAGCCAAACACACTCTGCCCATCTGCCTTTGCCTCAACTCGCACCACTCCCAACACACTCTCACTCTCGGCACCCACCACCTCCCAAAGTGCCAACAACCAAGCGAGTTCTGACGCACGCTACATCTAAGGGCTTAGAGCAGATGCTGGTCCTCACCTTCCCTTGACACCGCTTTCACAGCCAAACACACTCTGGCCATCTGCCTTTGCCTCAACTCCCACCACTCCCAACACACTCTCACTCTCGGCACACACCACCTCCCAAAGTGCCAGCACCCAAGCGATTTCTGACGCACGCTACATCTAAGGGCTCAGAGCTGTTGCTGGTCATCACCTTCCCTTCACAGCGCTTTCACAGCCAAACACACTCTGCCCATCTAGCCTGGCTTTGCCTCCCAGCACTCCCAACACACATTCTCAGGCGCAATCTAACTCTCACTCCTGGCACAGACCACCTCCCAAAGTGCAGACGTGCAAGCCATTTCTCCCCTAGGATAGGCCTAAGGGCTTAGAGCTGTGGCTGGTCCTTTACCTTCCCTTGACACCGCTTTCACAGCCAAACACACTCTGGGAATCTGCCCTGGCTTTGCCTCCCAGCACTCCCAACACACATTCTCAGGTGCAATCTCACTGTCACTCCCGGCACAGACCACCTCCCATAGTGACAACACGCAAGCCATTTCTCCCAGGCGACAGGCCTAAGGGCTTAGAGCTGTTGCTGGTCCTCACCTTCCCTTGACACCGCTTTCACAGACAAACACATTCTGCCCATCTGCCTTTGCCTTGCCTCACAGCACTCCCAACACACAGTCTCACTCTTGGCACAGACCACCTCCCAAAGTGCCAACACCCAAGCTATTTCGGAGGCACGCTACATGTAAGGGCTTAGAGCTGTTGCTGGTCCTCACCTTCCCTTGACACCGCTTTCACAGCCAAACACACTCTGGCCATCTACCCTGGCTTTGCCTCCCAGCACTCCCAACACACATTCTCAGGTTCAATCTCACTCTCACTCCTGGCACAGACCACCTCCCAAAGTGCAAACACCCAAGCCATTTCTCCCATACGATAGGCCTAAGGGCTTAGAGCTGTTGCTGGTCTTCACCTTCCCTTGACACCGCTTTCACAGCCAAACACACTCTGCCCATCTGCCTTTGCCTTGCCTCCCAGCACTCCCAACACACTCTCACTACCGGCACAGACCACCTGCCAAAGTGCAAACACCCAAGCGATTTCTGACACACGCTACATCTAAGGGCTTAGAGCTGTTGATGGTCCTCACCTTCCCTTGACACCGCTTTCACAGCCAAACACACTCTGCCCATCGGCCTTTGCCTTGCCTCCCAGCACTCCCAACACACATTCTCAGACTCAATCTCACTCTCACTCCCGGCACAGACCACCTCCCAAAGTGCAAACGTCCAAGCCATTTCTCCCATACGATAGGCCTAAGGGCTTAGAGCTGATGCTGGTCCTCACCTTCCCTTGACACCGCTTTCACAGCCAAACACACTCTGGCCATCTACCTTTGCCTTGCCTCCCAGCACTCCCAACACACTCTCACTCTCGGCACAGACCACCTCCCAAAGTGCCAACAACCAAGCGATTTCTGACGCACGCTACATCTAAGGGCTTAGAGCTGTTGCTGGTCCTCACCTTCCCTTGACACCGCTTTCACAGCCAAACACACGCTGGCCATCTGCCTTTACCTTGCCTCCCGGCACTGCCAACACACATTCTCAGGCTCACTCAGGCTCTCACTCTCACTCCCAGCACAGACCAACTCCCAAAGTGCAAACGTCCAAGCGATTTCTGACGCACGCTACATCTAAGGGCTTAGAGATGTGGCTGGTCCTCACCTTCCCTTGACACCGCTTTCACAGCCAAACACACTCTGCCCATCTGCCTTTGCCTCAACTCCCACCACTCCCAACACACTCTCACTCGCGGCACACACTACCTCCCAAAGTGCCAACAACCAAGCGATTTCTGACGCACCCTACATCTAAGGGCTTAGAGCTGTTGCTGGTCCTCACCTTCCCTTGACACCGCTTTCACAGCCAAACACACTCTGCCCATCTGCCTTTACCTTGCCTCCCGGCACTGCCAACACACATTCTCAGGCTCACTCAGGCTCTCACTCTCACTCCCAGCACAGACCAACTCCCAAAGTGCAAACCTCCAAGCGATTTCTGACGCACGCTACATCTAAGGGCTTAGAGATGTGGCTGGTCCTCACCTTCCCTTGACACCGCTTTCACAGCCAAACACACTCTGCCCATCTGCCTTTGCCTCAACTCGCACCACTCCCAACACACTCTCACTCTCGGCACACACCACCTCCCAAAGTGCCAACAACCAAGCGATTTCTGACGCACGCTACATCTAAGGGCTTAGAGCAGATGCTGGTCCTCACCTTCCCTTGACACCGCTTTCACAGCCAAACACACTCTGGCCATCTGCCTTTGCCTCAACTCGCACCACTCCCAACACACTCTCACTCTCGGCACACACCACCTCCCAAAGTGCCAGCACCCAAGCGATTTCTGACGCACGCTACATCTAAGGGCTCAGAGCTGTTGCTGGTCATCACCTTCCCTTCACAGCGCTTTCACAGCCAAACACACTCTGCCCATCTAGCCTGGCTTTGCCTCCCAGCACTCCCAACACACATTCTCAGGCGCAATCTCACTCTCACTCCTGGCACAGACCACCTCCCAAAGTGCAGACGTGCAAGCCATTTCTCCCCTAGGATAGGCCTAAGGGCTTAGAGCTGTGGCTGGTCCTTACCTTCCCTTGACACCGCTTTCACAGCCAAACACACTCTGGGAATCTGCCCTGGCTTTGCCTCCCAGCACTCCCAACACACATTCTCAGGTGCAATCTCACTCTCACTCCCGGCACAGACCACCTCCCATAGTGACAACACGCAAGCCATTTCTCCCAGGCGACAGGCCTAAGGGCTTAGAGCTGTTGCTGGTCCTCACCTTCCCTTGACACCGCTTTCACAGACAAACACATTCTGCCCATCTGCCTTTGCCTTGCCTCACAGCACTCCCAACACACAGTCTCACTCTTGGCACAGACCACCTCCCAAAGTGCCAACACCCAAGCTATTTCGGAGGCACGCTACATGTAAGGGCTTAGAGCTGTTGCTGGTCCTCACCTTCCCTTGACACCGCTTTCACAGCCAAACACACTCTGGCCATCTACCCTGGCTTTGCCTCCCAGCACTCCCAACACACATTCTCAGGTTCAATCTCACTCTCACTCCTGGCACAGACCACCTCCCAAAGTGCAAACACCCAAGCCATTTCTCCCATACGATAGGCCTAAGGGCTTAGAGCTGTTGCTGGTCTTCACCTTCCCTTGACACCGCTTTCACAGCCAAACACACTCTGCCCATCTACCTTTGCCTTGCCTCCCAGCACTCCCAACACACTCTCACTACCGGCACAGACCACCTGCCAAAGTGCAAACACCCAAGCGATTTCTGACACACGCTACATCTAAGGGCTTAGAGCTGTTGATGGTCCTCACCTTCCCTTGACACCGCTTTCACAGCCAAACACACTCTGGCCATCTACCTTTGCCTTGCCTCCCAGCACTCCCAACACACATTCTCAGACTCAATCTCACTCTCACTCCCAGCACAGACCACCTCCCAAAGTGCAAACGTCCAAGCCATTTCTCCCATACGATAGGCCTAAGGGCTTAGAGCTGATGCTGGTCCTCACCTTCCCTTGACACCGCTTTCACAGCCAAACACACTCTGGCCATCTACCTTTGCCTTGCCTCCCAGCACTCCCAACACACTCTCACTCTCGGCACAGACCACCTCCCAAAGTGCCAACAACCAAGCGAGTTCTGACGCACGCTACATCTAAGGGCTTAGAGCTGTTGCTGGTCCTCACCTTCCCTTGACACCGCTTTCACAGCCAAACACACGCTGGCCATCTGCCTTTACCTTACCTCCCGGCACTGCCAACACACATTCTCAGGCTCACTCAGGCTCTCACTCTCACTCCCAGCACAGACCAACTCCCAAAGTGCAAACGTCCAAGCGATTTCTGACGCTCGCTACCTCTAAGGGCTTAGAGGTGTGGCTGGTCCTCACCTTCCCTTGACACCGCTTTCACAGCCAAACACACTCTGCCCATCTGCCTTTACCTTGCCTCCCGGCACTCCCAACACACTCTCACTCTCGGCACCCACCACCTCCCAAAGTGCCAACAACCAAGCGAGTTCTGACGCACGCTACATCTAAGGGCTTAGAGCAGATGCTGGTCCTCACCTTCCCTTGACACCGCTTTCACAGCCAAACACACTCTGCCCATCTGCCTTTGCCTTGCCTCCCAGCACTCCCAACACACATTCTCAGGCTCACTCTCACTCTCACTAACGGAACAGACCACTTCCCAAAGTGCAAACGTCCAAGCCATTTCTCCCATACGATAGGCCTAAGGGCTTAGAGCTGTTGCTGGTCCTCACCTTCCCTTGACACCGCTTTCACAGCCAAACACACTCTGCCCATCTGCCTTTGCCTTGCCTCCCGGCAATCCCAACACACTCTCACTCTCGGCACACACTACCTCCCAAAGTGCCAACAACCAAGCGAGTTCTGACGCACGCTACATCTAAGGGCTTAGAGCTGTTGCTGGTCCTCACCTTCCCTTGACACCGCTTTCACAGCCAAACACACTCTGCCCATCTGCCTTTACCTTGCCTCCCGGCACTGCCAACACACATTCTCAGGCTCACTCAGGCTCTCACTCTCACTCCCAGCACAGACCAACTCCCAAAGTGCAAACCTCCAAGCGATTTCTGACGCACGCTACATCTAAGGGCTTAGAGATGTGGCTGGTCCTCACCTTCCCTTGACACCGCTTTCACAGCCAAACACACTCTGGCCATCTGCCTTTGCCTCAACCCGCACCACTCCCAACACACTCTCACTCGCGGCACACACCACCTCCCAAAGTGCCAACAACCAAGCGATTTCTGACGCACGCTACATCTAAGGGCTTAGAGCAGATGCTGGTCCTCACCTTCCCTTGACACCGCTTTCACAGCCAAACACACTCTGCCCATCTGCCTTTGCCTCAACTCCCACCACTCCCAACACACTCTCACTCTCGGCACACACCACCTCCCAAAGTGCCAGCACCCAAGCGATTTCTGACGCACGCTACATCTAAGGGCTCAGAGCTGTTGCTGGTCATCACCTTCCCTTCACAGCGCTTTCACAGCCAAACACACTCTGCCCATCTAGCCTGGCTTTGCCTCCCAGCACTCCCAACACACATTCTCAGGCGCAATCTAACTCTCACTCCTTGCACAGACCACCTCCCAAAGTGCAGACGTGCAAGCCATTTCTCCCCTAGGATAGGCCTAAGGGCTTAGAGCTGTGGCTGGTCCTTACCTTCCCTTGACACCGCTTTCACAGCCAAACACACTCTGGGAATCTGCCCTGGCTTTGCCTCCCAGCACTCCCAACACACATTCTCAGGTGCAATCTCACTCTCACTCCCGGCACAGACCACCTCCCATAGTGACAACACGCAAGCCATTTCTCCCAGGCGACAGGCCTAAGGGCTTAGAGCTGTTGCTGGTCCTCACCTTCCCTTGACACCGCTTTCACAGACAAACACATTCTGCCCATCTGCCTTTGCCTTGCCTCACAGCACTCCCAACACACAGTCTCACTCTTGGCACAGACCACCTCCCAAAGTGCCAACACCCAAGCTATTTCGGAGGCACGCTACATGTAAGGGCTTAGAGCTGTTGCTGGTCCTCACCTTCCCTTGACACCGCTTTCACAGCCAAACACACTCTGGCCATCTACCCTGGCTTGCCTCCCAGCACTCCCAACACACATTCTCAGGTTCAATCTCACTCTCACTCCCGGCACAGACCACTTCCCAAAGTGCAAACACCCAAGCCATTTCTCCCATACGATAGGCCTAAGGGCTTAGAGCTGATGCTGGTCCTCACATTCCCTTCACACCGCTTTCACAGCCAAACACACTCTGGCCATCTGCCTTTGCCTTGCCTCACAGCACTCCCAACACACTCTCACTCTCGGCACACACTACCTCCCAAAGTGCCAACAACCAAGCGAGTTCTGACGCACGCTACATCTAAGGGCTTAGAGCTGTTGCTGGTCCTCACCTTCCCTTGACACCACTTTCACAGCCAAACACACTCTGGCCATCTGCCTTTACCTTGCCTCCCGGCACTGCCAACACACATTCTCAGGCTCACTCAGGCTCTCACTCTCACTCCCAGCACAGACCAACTCCCAAAGTGCAAACGTCCAAGCGATTTCTGACGCACGCTACATCTAAGGGCTTAGAGATGTGGCTGGTCCTCACCTTCCCTTGACACCGCTTTCACAGCCAAACACACTCTGCCCATCTGCCTTTGCCTCAACTCGCACCACTCCCAACACACTCTCACTCGCGGCACACACCACCTCCCAAAGTGCCAACAACCAAGCGATTTCTGACGCACGCTACATCTAAGGGCTTAGAGCAGATGCTGGTCCTCACCTTCCCTTGACACCGCTTTCACAGCCAAACACACTCTGCCCATCTGCCTTTGCCTTGCCTCCCAGCACTCCCAACACACATTCTCAGGCTCACTCTCACTCTCACTAACGGAACAGACCACTTCCCAAAGTGCAAACGTCCAAGCCATTTCTCCCATACGATAGGCCTAAGGGCTTAGAGCTGTTGCTGGTCCTCACCTTCCCTTGACACCGCTTTCACAGCCAAACACACTCTGCCCATCTGCCTTTGCCTCAACTCCCACCACTCCCAACACACTCTCACTCTCGGCACACACCACCTCCCAAAGTGCCAACAACCAAGCGATTTCTGACGCACGCTACATCTAAGGGCTTAGAGCTGTTGCTGGTCCTCACCTTCCCTTGACACCGCTTTCACAGCCAAACACACTCTGCCCATCTGCCTTTACCTTGCCTCCCGGCACTGCCAACACACATTCTCAGGCTCACTCAGGCTCTCACTCTCACTCCCAGCACAGACCAACTCCCAAAGTGCAAACCTCCAAGCGATTTCTGACGCACGCTACATCTAAGGGCTTAGAGATGTGGCTGGTCCTCACCTTCCCTTGACACCGCTTTCACAGCCAAACACACTCTGCCCATCTGCCTTTGCCTCAACTCGCACCACTCCCAACACACTCTCACTCGCGGCACACACCACCTCCCAAAGTGCCAACAACCAAGCGATTTCTGACGCACGCTACATCTAAGGGCTTAGAGCAGATGCTGGTCCTCACCTTCCCTTGACACCGCTTTCACAGCCAAACACACTCTGCCCATCTGCCTTTGCCTCAACTCCCACCACTCCCAACACACTCTCACTCTCGGCACACACCACCTCCCAAAGTGCCAGCACCCAAGCGGTTTCTGACACACGCTACATCTAAGGGCTCAGAGCTTTTGCTGGTCCTCACCTTCCCTTGACACCGCTTTCACAGCCAAACACACTCTGCCCGTCTAGCCTGGCTTTGCCTCCCAGCACTCCCAACACACATTCTCAGGCGCAATCTAACTCTCACTCCTGGCACAGACCACCTCCCAAAGTGCAGACGTGCAAGCCATTTCTCCCCTAGGATAGGCCTAAGGGCTTAGAGCTGTGGCTGGTCCTTACCTTCCCTTGACACCGCTTTCACAGCCAAACACACTCTGGGAATCTGCCCTGGCTTTGCCTCCCAGCACTCCCAACACACATTCTCAGGTGCAATCTCACTCTCACTCCCGGCACAGACCACCTCCCATAGTGACAACACGCAAGCCATTTCTCCCAGGCGACAGGCCTAAGGGCTTAGAGCTGTTGCTGGTCCTCACCTTCCCTTGACACCGCTTTCACAGACAAACACATTCTGCCCATCTGCCTTTGCCTTGCCTCACAGCACTCCCAACACACAGTCTCACTCTTGGCACAGACCACCTCCCAAAGTGCCAACACCCAAGCTATTTCGGAGGCACGCTACATGTAAGGGCTTAGAGCTGTTGCTGGTCCTCACCTTCCCTTGACACCGCTTTCACAGCCAAACACACTCTGGCCATCTACCCTGGCTTTGCCTCCCAGCACTCCCAACACACATTCTCAGGTTCAATCTCACTCTCACTCCTGGCACAGACCACCTCCCAAAGTGCAAACACCCAAGCCATTTCTCCCATACGATAGGCCTAAGGGCTTAGAGCTGATGCTGGTCTTCACCTTCCCTTGACACCGCTTTCACAGCCAAACACACTCTGCCCATCTACCTTTGCCTTGCCTCCCAGCACTCCCAACACACTCTCACTACCGGCACAGACCACCTGCCAAAGTGCAAACACCCAAGCGATTTCTGACACACGCTACATCTAAGGGCTTAGAGCTGTTGATGGTCCTCACCTTCCCTTGACACCGCTTTCACAGCCAAACACACTCTGCCCATCGGCCTTTGATTTGCCTCCCAGCACTCCCAACACACATTCTCAGGTTCAATCTCACTCTCACTCCCGGCACAGACCACCTCCCAACGTGCAAACGTCCAAGCCATTTCTCCCATACGATAGGCCTAAGGGCTTAGAGCTGATGCTGGTCCTCACATTCCCTTCACACCGCTTTCACAGCCAAACACACTCTGGCCATCTGCCTTTGCCTTGCCTACCAGCACTCCCAACACACATTCTCAGGCTCACTCTCACTCTCACTACCGGCACAGACCACCTCCCAAAGTGCAAACGTCCAAGCCATTTCTCCCATACGATAGGCCTAAGGGCTTAGAGCTGATGCTGGTCCTCACCTTCCCTTGACACCGCTTTCACAGCCAAACACACTCTGGCCATCTACCTTTGCCTTGCCTCCCAGCACTCCCAACACACTCTCACTCTCGGCACAGACCACCTCCCAAAGTGCCAACAACCAAGCGAGTTCTGACGCACGCTACATCTAAGGGCTTAGAGCTGTTGCTGGTCCTCACCTTCCCTTGACACCGCTTTCACAGCCAAACACACGCTGGCCATCTGCCTTTACCTTACCTCCCGGCACTGCCAACACACATTCTCAGGCTCACTCAGGCTCTCACTCTCACTCCCAGCACAGACCAACTCCCAAAGTGCAAACGTCCAAGCGATTTCTGACGCTCGCTACCTCTAAGGGCTTAGAGGTGTGGCTGGTCCTCACCTTCCCTTGACACCGCTTTCACAGCCAAACACACTCTGCCCATCTGCCTTTACCTTGCCTCCCGGCACTCCCAACACACTCTCACTCTCGGCACCCACCACCTCCCAAAGTGCCAACAACCAAGCGAGTTCTGACGCACGCTACATCTAAGGGCTTAGAGCAGATGCTGGTCCTCACCTTCCCTTGACACCGCTTTCACAGCCAAACACACTCTGGCCATCTGCCTTTGCCTTGCCTCCCAGCACTCCCAACACACATTCTCAGGCTCACTCTCACTCTCACTAACGGAACAGACCACTTCCCAAAGTGCAAACGTCCAAGCCATTTCTCCCATACGATAGGCCTAAGGGCTTAGAGCTGTTGCTGGTCCTCACCTTCCCTTGACACCGCTTTCACAGCCAAACACACTCTGCCCATCTGCCTTTGCCTTGCCTCCCGGCAATCCCAACACACTCTCACTCTCGGCACACACTACCTCCCAAAGTGCCAACAACCAAGCGAGTTCTGACGCACGCTACATCTAAGGGCTTAGAGCTGTTGCTGGTCCTCACCTTCCCTTGACACCGCTTTCACAGCCAAACACACTCTGCCCATCTGCCTTTACCTTGCCTCCCGGCACTGCCAACACACATTCTCAGGCTCACTCAGGCTCTCACTCTCACTCCCAGCACAGACCAACTCCCAAAGTGCAAACCTCCAAGCGATTTCTGACGCACGCTACATCTAAGGGCTTAGAGATGTGGCTGGTCCTCACCTTCCCTTGACACCGCTTTCACAGCCAAACACACTCTGCCCATCTGCCTTTGCCTCAACCCGCACCACTCCCAACACACTCTCACTCGCGGCACACACCACCTCCCAAAGTGCCAACAACCAAGCGATTTCTGACGCACGCTACATCTAAGGGCTTAGAGCAGATGCTGGTCCTCACCTTCCCTTGACACCGCTTTCACAGCCAAACACACTCTGGCCATCTGCCTTTGCCTCAACTCCCACCACTCCCAACACACTCTCACTCTCGGCACACACCACCTCCCAAAGTGCCAGCACCCAAGCGATTTCTGACGCACGCTACATCTAAGGGCTCAGAGCTGTTGCTGGTCATCACCTTCCCTTCACAGCGCTTTCACAGCCAAACACACTCTGCCCATCTAGCCTGGCTTTGCCTCCCAGCACTCCCAACACACATTCTCAGGCGCAATCTAACTCTCACTCCTGGCACAGACCACCTCCCAAAGTGCAGACGTGCAAGCCATTTCTCCCCTAGGATAGGCCTAAGGGCTTAGAGCTGTGGCTGGTCCTTACCTTCCCTTGACACCGCTTTCACAGCCAAACACACTCTGGGAATCTGCCCTGGCTTTGCCTCCCAGCACTCCCAACACACATTCTCAGGTGCAATCTCACTGTCACTCCCGGCACAGACCACCTCCCATAGTGACAACACGCAAGCCATTTCTCCCAGGCGACAGGCCTAAGGGCTTAGAGCTGTTGCTGGTCCTCACCTTCCCTTGACACCGCTTTCACAGACAAACACATTCTGCCCATCTGCCTTTGCCTTGCCTCACAGCACTCCCAACACACAGTCTCACTCTTGGCACAGACCACCTCCCAAAGTGCCAACACCCAAGCTATTTCGGAGGCACGCTACATGTAAGGGCTTAGAGCTGTTGCTGGTCCTCACCTTCCCTTGACACCGCTTTCACAGCCAAACACACTCTGGCCATCTACCCTGGCTTGCCTCCCAGCACTCCCAACACACATTCTCAGGTTCAATCTCACTCTCACTCCCGGCACAGACCACTTCCCAAAGTGCAAACACCCAAGCCATTTCTCCCATACGATAGGCCTAAGGGCTTAGAGCTGATGCTGGTCCTCACATTCCCTTCACACCGCTTTCACAGCCAAACACACTCTGGCCATCTACCTTTGCCTTGCCTCCCAGCACTCCCAACACACTCTCACTCTCGGCACACACTACCTCCCAAAGTGCCAACAACCAAGCGAGTTCTGACGCACGCTACATCTAAGGGCTTAGAGCTGTTGCTGGTCCTCACCTTCCCTTGACACCACTTTCACAGCCAAACACACTCTGGCCATCTGCCTTTACCTTGCCTCCCGGCACTGCCAACACACATTCTCAGGCTCACTCAGGCTCTCACTCTCACTCCCAGCACAGACCAACTCCCAAAGTGCAAACGTCCAAGCGATTTCTGACGCACGCTACATCTAAGGGCTTAGAGATGTGGCTGGTCCTCACCTTCCCTTGACACCGCTTTCACAGCCAAACACACTCTGCCCATCTGCCTTTGCCTCAACTCGCACCACTCCCAACACACTCTCACTCGCGGCACACACCACCTCCCAAAGTGCCAACAACCAAGCGATTTCTGACGCACGCTACATCTAAGGGCTTAGAGCAGATGCTGGTCCTCACCTTCCCTTGACACCGCTTTCACAGCCAAACACACTCTGCCCATCTGCCTTTGCCTTGCCTCCCAGCACTCCCAACACACATTCTCAGGCTCACTCTCACTCTCACTAACGGAACAGACCACTTCCCAAAGTGCAAACGTCCAAGCCATTTCTCCCATACGATAGGCCTAAGGGCTTAGAGCTGTTGCTGGTCCTCACCTTCCCTTGACACCGCTTTCACAGCCAAACACACTCTGCCCATCTGCCTTTGCCTCAACTCCCACCACTCCCAACACACTCTCACTCTCGGCACACACCACCTCCCAAAGTGCCAACAACCAAGCGATTTCTGACGCACGCTACATCTAAGGGCTTAGAGCTGTTGCTGGTCCTCACCTTCCCTTGACACCGCTTTCACAGCCAAACACACTCTGCCCATCTGCCTTTACCTTGCCTCCCGGCACTGCCAACACACATTCTCAGGCTCACTCAGGCTCTCACTCTCACTCCCAGCACAGACCAACTCCCAAAGTGCAAACCTCCAAGCGATTTCTGACGCACGCTACATCTAAGGGCTTAGAGATGTGGCTGGTCCTCACCTTCCCTTGACACCGCTTTCACAGCCAAACACACTCTGCCCATCTGCCTTTGCCTCAACTCGCACCACTCCCAACACACTCTCACTCGCGGCACACACCACCTCCCAAAGTGCCAACAACCAAGCGATTTCTGACGCACGCTACATCTAAGGGCTTAGAGCAGATGCTGGTCCTCACCTTCCCTTGACACCGCTTTCACAGCCAAACACACTCTGCCCATCTGCCTTTGCCTCAACTCCCACCACTCCCAACACACTCTCACTCTCGGCACACACCACCTCCCAAAGTGCCAGCACCCAAGCGGTTTCTGACACACGCTACATCTAAGGGCTCAGAGCTTTTGCTGGTCCTCACCTTCCCTTGACACCGCTTTCACAGCCAAACACACTCTGCCCATCTAGCCTGGCTTTGCCTCCCAGCACTCCCAACACACATTCTCAGGCGCAATCTAACTCTCACTCCTGGCACAGACCACCTCCCAAAGTGCAGACGTGCAAGCCATTTCTCCCCTAGGATAGGCCTAAGGGCTTAGAGCTGTGGCTGGTCCTTACCTTCCCTTGACACCGCTTTCACAGCCAAACACACTCTGGGAATCTGCCCTGGCTTTGCCTCCCAGCACTCCCAACACACATTCTCAGGTGCAATCTCACTCTCACTCCCGGCACAGACCACCTCCCATAGTGACAACACGCAAGCCATTTCTCCCAGGCGACAGGCCTAAGGGCTTAGAGCTGTTGCTGGTCCTCACCTTCCCTTGACACCGCTTTCACAGACAAACACATTCTGCCCATCTGCCTTTGCCTTGCCTCACAGCACTCCCAACACACAGTCTCACTCTTGGCACAGACCACCTCCCAAAGTGCCAACACCCAAGCTATTTCGGAGGCACGCTACATGTAAGGGCTTAGAGCTGTTGCTGGTCCTCACCTTCCCTTGACACCGCTTTCACAGCCAAACACACTCTGGCCATCTACCCTGGCTTTGCCTCCCAGCACTCCCAACACACATTCTCAGGTTCAATCTCACTCTCACTCCTGGCACAGACCACCTCCCAAAGTGCAAACACCCAAGCCATTTCTCCCATACGATAGGCCTAAGGGCTTAGAGCTGATGCTGGTCTTCACCTTCCCTTGACACCGCTTTCACAGCCAAACACACTCTGCCCATCTACCTTTGCCTTGCCTCCCAGCACTCCCAACACACTCTCACTACCGGCACAGACCACCTGCCAAAGTGCAAACACCCAAGCGATTTCTGACACACGCTACATCTAAGGGCTTAGAGCTGTTGATGGTCCTCACCTTCCCTTGACACCGCTTTCACAGCCAAACACACTCTGCCCATCGGCCTTTGATTTGCCTCCCAGCACTCCCAACACACATTCTCAGGTTCAATCTCACTCTCACTCCCGGCACAGACCACCTCCCAAAGTGCAAACGTCCAAGCCATTTCTCCCATACGATAGGCCTAAGGGCTTAGAGCTGATGCTGGTCCTCACATTCCCTTCACACCGCTTTCACAGCCAAACACACTCTGGCCATCTGCCTTTGCCTTGCCTACCAGCACTCCCAACACACATTCTCAGGCTCACTCTCACTCTCACTACCGGCACAGACCACCTCCCAAAGTGCAAACGTCCAAGCCATTTCTCCCATACGATAGGCCTAAGGGCTTAGAGCTGATGCTGGTCCTCACCTTCCCTTGACACCGCTTTCACAGCCAAACACACTCTGGCCATCTACCTTTGCCTTGCCTCCCAGCACTCCCAACACACTCTCACTCTCGGCACAGACCACCTCCCAAAGTGCCAACAACCAAGCGAGTTCTGACGCACGCTACATCTAAGGGCTTAGAGCTGTTGCTGGTCCTCACCTTCCCTTGACACCGCTTTCACAGCCAAACACACGCTGGCCATCTGCCTTTACCTTACCTCCCGGCACTGCCAACACACATTCTCAGGCTCACTCAGGCTCTCACTCTCACTCCCAGCACAGACCAACTCCCAAAGTGCAAACGTCCAAGCGATTTCTGACGCTCGCTACCTCTAAGGGCTTAGAGGTGTGGCTGGTCCTCACCTTCCCTTGACACCGCTTTCACAGCCAAACACACTCTGCCCATCTGCCTTTACCTTGCCTCCCGGCACTCCCAACACACTCTCACTCTCGGCACCCACCACCTCCCAAAGTGCCAACAACCAAGCGAGTTCTGACGCACGCTACATCTAAGGGCTTAGAGCAGATGCTGGTCCTCACCTTCCCTTGACACCGCTTTCACAGCCAAACACACTCTGGCCATCTGCCTTTGCCTTGCCTCCCAGCACTCCCAACACACATTCTCAGGCTCACTCTCACTCTCACTAACGGAACAGACCACTTCCCAAAGTGCAAACGTCCAAGCCATTTCTCCCATACGATAGGCCTAAGGGCTTAGAGCTGTTGCTGGTCCTCACCTTCCCTTGACACCGCTTTCACAGCCAAACACACTCTGCCCATCTGCCTTTGCCTTGCCTCCCGGCAATCCCAACACACTCTCACTCTCGGCACACACTACCTCCCAAAGTGCCAACAACCAAGCGAGTTCTGACGCACGCTACATCTAAGGGCTTAGAGCTGTTGCTGGTCCTCACCTTCCCTTGACACCGCTTTCACAGCCAAACACACTCTGCCCATCTGCCTTTACCTTGCCTCCCGGCACTGCCAACACACATTCTCAGGCTCACTCAGGCTCTCACTCTCACTCCCAGCACAGACCAACTCCCAAAGTGCAAACCTCCAAGCGATTTCTGACGCACGCTACATCTAAGGGCTTAGAGATGTGGCTGGTCCTCACCTTCCCTTGACACCGCTTTCACAGCCAAACACACTCTGGCCATCTGCCTTTGCCTCAACCCGCACCACTCCCAACACACTCTCACTCGCGGCACACACCACCTCCCAAAGTGCCAACAACCAAGCGATTTCTGACGCACGCTACATCTAAGGGCTTAGAGCAGATGCTGGTCCTCACCTTCCCTTGACACCGCTTTCACAGCCAAACACACTCTGGCCATCTGCCTTTGCCTCAACTCCCACCACTCCCAACACACTCTCACTCTCGGCACACACCACCTCCCAAAGTGCCAGCACCCAAGCGATTTCTGACGCACGCTACATCTAAGGGCTCAGAGCTGTTGCTGGTCATCACCTTCCCTTCACAGCGCTTTCACAGCCAAACACACTCTGCCCATCTAGCCTGGCTTTGCCTCCCAGCACTCCCAACACACATTCTCAGGCGCAATCTAACTCTCACTCCTGGCACAGACCACCTCCCAAAGTGCAGACGTGCAAGCCATTTCTCCCCTAGGATAGGCCTAAGGGCTTAGAGCTGTGGCTGGTCCTTACCTTCCCTTGACACCGCTTTCACAGCCAAACACACTCTGGGAATCTGCCCTGGCTTTGCCTCCCAGCACTCCCAACACACATTCTCAGGTGCAATCTCACTGTCACTCCCGGCACAGACCACCTCCCATAGTGACAACACGCAAGCCATTTCTCCCAGGCGACAGGCCTAAGGGCTTAGAGCTGTTGCTGGTCCTCACCTTCCCTTGACACCGCTTTCACAGACAAACACATTCTGCCCATCTGCCTTTGCCTTGCCTCACAGCACTCCCAACACACAGTCTCACTCTTGGCACAGACCACCTCCCAAAGTGCCAACACCCAAGCTATTTCGGAGGCACGCTACATGTAAGGGCTTAGAGCTGTTGCTGGTCCTCACCTTCCCTTGACACCGCTTTCACAGCCAAACACACTCTGGCCATCTACCCTGGCTTGCCTCCCAGCACTCCCAACACACATTCTCAGGTTCAATCTCACTCTCACTCCCGGCACAGACCACTTCCCAAAGTGCAAACACCCAAGCCATTTCTCCCATACGATAGGCCTAAGGGCTTAGAGCTGATGCTGGTCCTCACATTCCCTTGACACCGCTTTCACAGCCAAACACACTCTGGCCATCTACCTTTGCCTTGCCTCCCAGCACTCCCAACACACTCTCACTCTCGGCACACACTACCTCCCAAAGTGCCAACAACCAAGCGAGTTCTGACGCACGCTACATCTAAGGGCTTAGAGCTGTTGCTGGTCCTCACCTTCCCTTGACACCACTTTCACAGCCAAACACACTCTGGCCATCTGCCTTTACCTTGCCTCCCGGCACTGCCAACACACATTCTCAGGCTCACTCAGGCTCTCACTCTCACTCCCAGCACAGACCAACTCCCAAAGTGCAAACGTCCAAGCGATTTCTGACGCACGCTACATCTAAGGGCTTAGAGATGTGGCTGGTCCTCACCTTCCCTTGACACCGCTTTCACAGCCAAACACACTCTGCCCATCTGCCTTTGCCTCAACTCGCACCACTCCCAACACACTCTCACTCGCGGCACACACCACCTCCCAAAGTGCCAACAACCAAGCGATTTCTGACGCACGCTACATCTAAGGGCTTAGAGCAGATGCTGGTCCTCACCTTCCCTTGACACCGCTTTCACAGCCAAACACACTCTGCCCATCTGCCTTTGCCTTGCCTCCCAGCACTCCCAACACACATTCTCAGGCTCACTCTCACTCTCACTAACGGAACAGACCACTTCCCAAAGTGCAAACGTCCAAGCCATTTCTCCCATACGATAGGCCTAAGGGCTTAGAGCTGTTGCTGGTCCTCACCTTCCCTTGACACCGCTTTCACAGCCAAACACACTCTGCCCATCTGCCTTTGCCTCAACTCCCACCACTCCCAACACACTCTCACTCTCGGCACACACCACCTCCCAAAGTGCCAACAACCAAGCGATTTCTGACGCACGCTACATCTAAGGGCTTAGAGCTGTTGCTGGTCCTCACCTTCCCTTGACACCGCTTTCACAGCCAAACACACTCTGCCCATCTGCCTTTACCTTGCCTCCCGGCACTGCCAACACACATTCTCAGGCTCACTCAGGCTCTCACTCTCACTCCCAGCACAGACCAACTCCCAAAGTGCAAACCTCCAAGCGATTTCTGACGCACGCTACATCTAAGGGCTTAGAGATGTGGCTGGTCCTCACCTTCCCTTGACACCGCTTTCACAGCCAAACACACTCTGCCCATCTGCCTTTGCCTCAACTCGCACCACTCCCAACACACTCTCACTCGCGGCACACACCACCTCCCAAAGTGCCAGCACCCAAGCGATTTCTGACGCACGCTACATCTAAGGGCTCAGAGCTGTTGCTGGTCATCACCTTCCCTTCACAGCGCTTTCACAGCCAAACACACTCTGCCCATCTAGCCTGGCTTTGCCTCCCAGCACTCCCAACACACATTCTCAGGCGCAATCTAACTCTCACTCCTGGCACAGACCACCTCCCAAAGTGCAGACGTGCAAGCCATTTCTCCCCTAGGATAGGCCTAAGGGCTTAGAGCTGTGGCTGGTCCTTACCTTCCCTTGACACCGCTTTCACAGCCAAACACACTCTGGGAATCTGCCCTGGCTTTGCCTCCCAGCACTCCCAACACACATTCTCAGGTGCAATCTCACTCTCACTCCCGGCACAGACCACCTCCCATAGTGACAACACGCAAGCCATTTCTCCCAGGCGACAGGCCTAAGGGCTTAGAGCTGTTGCTGGTCCTCACCTTCCCTTGACACCGCTTTCACAGACAAACACATTCTGCCCATCTGCCTTTGCCTTGCCTCACAGCACTCCCAACACACAGTCTCACTCTTGGCACAGACCACCTCCCAAAGTGCCAACACCCAAGCTATTTCGGAGGCACGCTACATCTAAGGGCTTAGAGCTGTTGCTGGTCCTCACCTTCCCTTGACACCGCTTTCACAGCCAAACACACTCTGGCCATCTACCCTGGCTTTGCCTCCCAGCACTCCCAACACACATTCTCAGGTTCAATCTCACTCTCACTCCTGGCACAGACCACCTCCCAAAGTGCAAACACCCAAGCCATTTCTCCCATACGATAGGCCTAAGGGCTTAGAGCTGTTGCTGGTCTTCACCTTCCCTTGACACCGCTTTCACAGCCAAACACACTCTGCCCATCTACCTTTGCCTTGCCTCCCAGCACTCCCAACACACTCTCACTACCGGCACAGACCACCTGCCAAAGTGCAAACACCCAAGCGATTTCTGACACACGCTACATCTAAGGGCTTAGAGCTGTTGATGGTCCTCACCTTCCCTTGACACCGCTTTCACAGCCAAACACACTCTGCCCATCGGCCTTTGCCTTGCCTCCCAGCACTCCCAACACACATTCTCAGGCTCACTCTCACTCTCACTCCCGGCACAGACCACCTCCCAAAGTGCAAACGTCCAAGCCATTTCTCCCATACGATAGGCCTAAGGGCTTAGAGCTGATGCTGGTCCTCACCTTCCCTTGACACCGCTTTCACAGCCAAACACACTCTGGCCATCTACCTTTGCCTTGCCTCCCAGCACTCCCAACACACTCTCACTCTCGGCACAGACCACCTCCCAAAGTGCCAACAACCAAGCGAGTTCTGACGCACGCTACATCTAAGGGCTTAGAGCTGTTGCTGGTCCTCACCTTCCCTTGACACCGCTTTCACAGCCAAACACACGCTGGCCATCTGCCTTTACCTTACCTCCCGGCACTGCCAACACACATTCTCAGGCTCACTCAGGCTCTCACTCTCACTCCCAGCACAGACCAACTCCCAAAGTGCAAACGTCCAAGCGATTTCTGACGCTCGCTACCTCTAAGGGCTTAGAGGTGTGGCTGGTCCTCACCTTCCCTTGACACCGCTTTCACAGCCAAACACACTCTGCCCATCTGCCTTTACCTTGCCTCCCGGCACTCCCAACACACTCTCACTCTCGGCACCCACCACCTCCCAAAGTGCCAACAACCAAGCGAGTTCTGACGCACGCTACATCTAAGGGCTTAGAGCAGATGCTGGTCCTCACCTTCCCTTGACACCGCTTTCACAGCCAAACACACTCTGCCCATCTGCCTTTGCCTTGCCTCCCAGCACTCCCAACACACATTCTCAGGCTCACTCTCACTCTCACTAACGGAACAGACCACTTCCCAAAGTGCAAACGTCCAAGCCATTTCTCCCATACGATAGGCCTAAGGGCTTAGAGCTGTTGCTGGTCCTCACCTTCCCTTGACACCGCTTTCACAGCCAAACACACTCTGCCCATCTGCCTTTGCCTTGCCTCCCGGCAATCCCAACACACTCTCACTCTCGGCACACACTACCTCCCAAAGTGCCAACAACCAAGCGAGTTCTGACGCACGCTACATCTAAGGGCTTAGAGCTGTTGCTGGTCCTCACCTTCCCTTGACACCGCTTTCACAGCCAAACACACTCTGCCCATCTGCCTTTACCTTGCCTCCCGGCACTGCCAACACACATTCTCAGGCTCACTCAGGCTCTCACTCTCACTCCCAGCACAGACCAACTCCCAAAGTGCAAACCTCCAAGCGATTTCTGACGCACGCTACATCTAAGGGCTTAGAGATGTGGCTGGTCCTCACCTTCCCTTGACACCGCTTTCACAGCCAAACACACTCTGGCCATCTGCCTTTGCCTCAACCCGCACCACTCCCAACACACTCTCACTCGCGGCACACACCACCTCCCAAAGTGCCAACAACCAAGCGAGTTCTGACGCACGCTACATCTAAGGGCTTAGAGCAGATGCTGGTCCTCACCTTCCCTTGACACCGCTTTCACAGCCAAACACACTCTGGCCATCTGCCTTTGCCTCAACTCCCACCACTCCCAACACACTCTCACTCTCGGCACACACCACCTCCCAAAGTGCCAGCACCCAAGCGATTTCTGACGCACGCTACATCTAAGGGCTCAGAGCTGTTGCTGGTCATCACCTTCCCTTCACAGCGCTTTCACAGCCAAACACACTCTGCCCATCTAGCCTGGCTTTGCCTCCCAGCACTCCCAACACACATTCTCAGGCGCAATCTAACTCTCACTCCTGGCACAGACCACCTCCCAAAGTGCAGACGTGCAAGCCATTTCTCCCCTAGGATAGGCCTAAGGGCTTAGAGCTGTGGCTGGTCCTTACCTTCCCTTGACACCGCTTTCACAGCCAAACACACTCTGGGAATCTGCCCTGGCTTTGCCTCCCAGCACTCCCAACACACATTCTCAGGTGCAATCTCACTGTCACTCCCGGCACAGACCACCTCCCATAGTGACAACACGCAAGCCATTTCTCCCAGGCGACAGGCCTAAGGGCTTAGAGCTGTTGCTGGTCCTCACCTTCCCTTGACACCGCTTTCACAGACAAACACATTCTGCCCATCTGCCTTTGCCTTGCCTCACAGCACTCCCAACACACAGTCTCACTCTTGGCACAGACCACCTCCCAAAGTGCCAACACCCAAGCTATTTCGGAGGCACGCTACATGTAAGGGCTTAGAGCTGTTGCTGGTCCTCACCTTCCCTTGACACCGCTTTCACAGCCAAACACACTCTGGCCATCTACCCTGGCTTGCCTCCCAGCACTCCCAACACACATTCTCAGGTTCAATCTCACTCTCACTCCCGGCACAGACCACTTCCCAAAGTGCAAACACCCAAGCCATTTCTCCCATACGATAGGCCTAAGGGCTTAGAGCTGATGCTGGTCCTCACATTCCCTTCACACCGCTTTCACAGCCAAACACACTCTGGCCATCTACCTTTGCCTTGCCTCCCAGCACTCCCAACACACTCTCACTCTCGGCACAGACCACCTCCCAAAGTGCCAACAACCAAGCGAGTTCTGACGCACGCTACATCTAAGGGCTTAGAGCTGTTGCTGGTCCTCACCTTCCCTTGACACCGCTTTCACAGCCAAACACACGCTGGCCATCTGCCTTTACCTTACCTCCCGGCACTGCCAACACACATTCTCAGGCTCACTCAGGCTCTCACTCTCACTCCCAGCACAGACCAACTCCCAAAGTGCAAACGTCCAAGCGATTTCTGACGCTCGCTACCTCTAAGGGCTTAGAGGTGTGGCTGGTCCTCACCTTCCCTTGACACCGCTTTCACAGCCAAACACACTCTGCCCATCTGCCTTTACCTTGCCTCCCGGCACTCCCAACACACTCTCACTCTCGGCACCCACCACCTCCCAAAGTGCCAACAACCAAGCGAGTTCTGACGCACGCTACATCTAAGGGCTTAGAGCAGATGCTGGTCCTCACCTTCCCTTGACACCGCTTTCACAGCCAAACACACTCTGCCCATCTGCCTTTGCCTTGCCTCCCAGCACTCCCAACACACATTCTCAGGCTCACTCTCACTCTCACTAACGGAACAGACCACTTCCCAAAGTGCAAACGTCCAAGCCATTTCTCCCATACGATAGGCCTAAGGGCTTAGAGCTGATGCTGGTCCTCACCTTCCCTTGACACCGCTTTCACAGCCAAACACACTCTGCCCATCTGCCTTTGCCTTGCCTCCCGGCAATCCCAACACACTCTCACTCTCGGCACACACTACCTCCCAAAGTGCCAACAACCAAGCGAGTTCTGACGCACGCTACATCTAAGGGCTTAGAGCTGTTGCTGGTCCTCACCTTCCCTTGACACCGCTTTCACAGCCAAACACACTCTGCCCATCTGCCTTTACCTTGCCTCCCGGCACTGCCAACACACATTCTCAGGCTCACTCAGGCTCTCACTCTCACTCCCAGCACAGACCAACTCCCAAAGTGCAAACCTCCAAGCGATTTCTGACGCACGCTACATCTAAGGGCTTAGAGATGTGGCTGGTCCTCACCTTCCCTTGACACCGCTTTCACAGCCAAACACACTGTGCCCATCTGCCTTTGCCTCAACTCGCACCACTCCCAACACACTCTCACTCGCGGCACACACCACCTCCCAAAGTGCCAACAACCAAGCGATTTCTGACGCACGCTACATCTAAGGGCTTAGAGCAGATGCTGGTCCTCACCTTCCCTTGACACCGCTTTCACAGCCAAACACACTCTGCCCATCTGCCTTTGCCTCAACTCCCACCACTCCCAACACACTCTCACTCTCGGCACACACCACCTCCCAAAGTGCCAGCACCCAAGCGATTTCTGACGCACGCTACATCTAAGGGCTCAGAGCTGTTGCTGGTCATCACCTTCCCTTCACAGCGCTTTCACAGCCAAACACACTCTGCCCATCTAGCCTGGCTTTGCCTCCCAGCACTCCCAACACACATTCTCAGGCGCAATCTAACTCTCACTCCTGGCACAGACCACCTCCCAAAGTGCAGATGTGCAAGCCATTTCTCCCCTAGGATAGGCCTAAGGGCTTAGAGCTGTGGCTGGTCCTTACCTTCCCTTGACACCGCTTTCACAGCCAAACACACTCTGGGAATCTGCCCTGGCTTTGCCTCCCAGCACTCCCAACACACATTCTCAGGTGCAATCTCACTCTCACTCCCGGCACAGACCACCTCCCATAGTGACAACACGCAAGCCATTTCTCCCAGGCGACAGGCCTAAGGGCTTAGAGCTGTTGCTGGTCCTCACCTTCCCTTGACACCGCTTTCACAGACAAACACATTCTGCCCATCTGCCTTTGCCTTGCCTCACAGCACTCCCAACACACAGTCTCACTCTTGGCACAGACCACCTCCCAAAGTGCCAACACCCAAGCTATTTCGGAGGCACGCTACATGTAAGGGCTTAGAGCTGTTGCTGGTCCTCACCTTCCCTTGACACCGCTTTCACAGCCAAACACACTCTGGCCATCTACCCTGGCTTTGCCTCCCAGCACTCCCAACACACATTCTCAGGTTCAATCTCACTCTCACTCCTGGCACAGACCACCTCCCAAAGTGCAAACACCCAAGCCATTTCTCCCATACGATAGGCCTAAGGGCTTAGAGCTGTTGCTGGTCCTCACCTTCCCTTGACACCGCTTTCACAGCCAAACACACTCTGCCCATCTACCTTTGCCTTGCCTCCCAGCACTCCCAACACACTCTCACTACCGGCACAGACCACCTCCCAAAGTGCAAACACCCAAGCGATTTCTGACACACGCTACATCTAAGGGCTTAGAGCTGTTGATGGTCCTCACCTTCCCTTGACACCGCTTTCACAGCCAAACACACTCTGCCCATCGGCCTTTGCCTTGCCTCCCAGCACTCCCAACACACATTCTCAGACTCAATCTCACTCTCACTCCCGGCACAGACCACCTCCCAAAGTGCAAACGTCCAAGCCATTTCTCCCATACGATAGGCCTAAGGGCTTAGAGCTGATGCTGGTCCTCACCTTCCCTTGACACCGCTTTCACAGCCAAACACACTCTGGCCATCTACCTTTGCCTTGCCTCCCAGCACTCCCAACACACTCTCACTCTCGGCACAGACCACCTCCCAAAGTGCCAACAACCAAGCGAGTTCTGACGCACGCTACATCTAAGGGCTTAGAGCTGTTGCTGGTCCTCACCTTCCCTTGACACCGCTTTCACAGCCAAACACACGCTGGCCATCTGCCTTTACCTTACCTCCCGGCACTGCCAACACACATTCTCAGGCTCACTCAGGCTCTCACTCTCACTCCCAGCACAGACCAACTCCCAAAGTGCAAACGTCCAAGCGATTTCTGACGCTCGCTACCTCTAAGGGCTTAGAGGTGTGGCTGGTCCTCACCTTCCCTTGACACCGCTTTCACAGCCAAACACACTCTGCCCATCTGCCTTTACCTTGCCTCCCGGCACTCCCAACACACTCTCACTCTCGGCACCCACCACCTCCCAAAGTGCCAACAACCAAGCGAGTTCTGACGCACGCTACATCTAAGGGCTTAGAGCAGATGCTGGTCCTCACCTTCCCTTGACACCGCTTTCACAGCCAAACACACTCTGCCCATCTGCCTTTGCCTTGCCTCCCAGCACTCCCAACACACATTCTCAGGCTCACTCTCACTCTCACTAACGGAACAGACCACTTCCCAAAGTGCAAACGTCCAAGCCATTTCTCCCATACGATAGGCCTAAGGGCTTAGAGCTGATGCTGGTCCTCACCTTCCCTTGACACCGCTTTCACAGCCAAACACACTCTGCCCATCTGCCTTTGCCTTGCCTCCCGGCAATCCCAACACACTCTCACTCTCGGCACACACTACCTCCCAAAGTGCCAACAACCAAGCGAGTTCTGACGCACGCTACATCTAAGGGCTTAGAGCTGTTGCTGGTCCTCACCTTCCCTTGACACCGCTTTCACAGCCAAACACACTCTGCCCATCTGCCTTTACCTTGCCTCCCGGCACTGCCAACACACATTCTCAGGCTCACTCAGGCTCTCACTCTCACTCCCAGCACAGACCAACTCCCAAAGTGCAAACCTCCAAGCGATTTCTGACGCACGCTACATCTAAGGGCTTAGAGATGTGGCTGGTCCTCACCTTCCCTTGACACCGCTTTCACAGCCAAACACACTCTGGCCATCTGCCTTTGCCTCAACCCGCACCACTCCCAACACACTCTCACTCGCGGCACACACCACCTCCCAAAGTGCCAACAACCAAGCGATTTCTGACGCACGCTACATCTAAGGGCTTAGAGCAGATGCTGGTCCTCACCTTCCCTTGACACCGCTTTCACAGCCAAACACACTCTGGCCATCTGCCTTTGCCTCAACTCCCACCACTCCCAACACACTCTCACTCTCGGCACACACCACCTCCCAAAGTGCCAGCACCCAAGCGATTTCTGACGCACGCTACATCTAAGGGCTCAGAGCTGTTGCTGGTCATCACCTTCCCTTCACAGCGCTTTCACAGCCAAACACACTCTGCCCATCTAGCCTGGCTTTGCCTCCCAGCACTCCCAACACACATTCTCAGGCGCAATCTAACTCTCACTCCTGGCACAGACCACCTCCCAAAGTGCAGACGTGCAAGCCATTTCTCCCCTAGGATAGGCCTAAGGGCTTAGAGCTGTGGCTGGTCCTTACCTTCCCTTGACACCGCTTTCACAGCCAAACACACTCTGGGAATCTGCCCTGGCTTTGCCTCCCAGCACTCCCAACACACATTCTCAGGTGCAATCTCACTGTCACTCCCGGCACAGACCACCTCCCATAGTGACAACACGCAAGCCATTTCTCCCAGGCGACAGGCCTAAGGGCTTAGAGCTGTTGCTGGTCCTCACCTTCCCTTGACACCGCTTTCACAGACAAACACATTCTGCCCATCTGCCTTTGCCTTGCCTCACAGCACTCCCAACACACAGTCTCACTCTTGGCACAGACCACCTCCCAAAGTGCCAACACCCAAGCTATTTCGGAGGCACGCTACATGTAAGGGCTTAGAGCTGTTGCTGGTCCTCACCTTCCCTTGACACCGCTTTCACAGCCAAACACACTCTGGCCATCTACCCTGGCTTGCCTCCCAGCACTGCCAACACACATTCTCAGGCTCACTCAGGCTCTCACTCTCACTCCCAGCACAGACCAACTCCCAAAGTGCAAACCTCCAAGCGATTTCTGACGCACGCTACATCTAAGGGCTTAGAGATGTGGCTGGTCCTCACCTTCCCTTGACACCGCTTTCACAGCCAAACACACTGTGCCCATCTGCCTTTGCCTCAACTCGCACCACTCCCAACACACTCTCACTCGCGGCACACACCACCTCCCAAAGTGCCAACAACCAAGCGATTTCTGACGCACGCTACATCTAAGGGCTTAGAGCAGATGCTGGTCCTCACCTTCCCTTGACACCGCTTTCACAGCCAAACACACTCTGCCCATCTGCCTTTGCCTCAACTCCCACCACTCCCAACACACTCTCACTCTCGGCACACACCACCTCCCAAAGTGCCAGCACCCAAGCGATTTCTGACGCACGCTACATCTAAGGGCTCAGAGCTGTTGCTGGTCATCACCTTCCCTTCACAGCGCTTTCACAGCCAAACACACTCTGCCCATCTAGCCTGGCTTTGCCTCCCAGCACTCCCAACACACATTCTCAGGCGCAATCTAACTCTCACTCCTGGCACAGACCACCTCCCAAAGTGCAGATGTGCAAGCCATTTCTCCCCTAGGATAGGCCTAAGGGCTTAGAGCTGTGGCTGGTCCTTACCTTCCCTTGACACCGCTTTCACAGCCAAACACACTCTGGGAATCTGCCCTGGCTTTGCCTCCCAGCACTCCCAACACACATTCTCAGGTGCAATCTCACTCTCACTCCCGGCACAGACCACCTCCCATAGTGACAACACGCAAGCCATTTCTCCCAGGCGACAGGCCTAAGGGCTTAGAGCTGTTGCTGGTCCTCACCTTCCCTTGACACCGCTTTCACAGACAAACACATTCTGCCCATCTGCCTTTGCCTTGCCTCACAGCACTCCCAACACACAGTCTCACTCTTGGCACAGACCACCTCCCAAAGTGCCAACACCCAAGCTATTTCGGAGGCACGCTACATGTAAGGGCTTAGAGCTGTTGCTGGTCCTCACCTTCCCTTGACACCGCTTTCACAGCCAAACACACTCTGGCCATCTACCCTGGCTTTGCCTCCCAGCACTCCCAACACACATTCTCAGGTTCAATCTCACTCTCACTCCTGGCACAGACCACCTCCCAAAGTGCAAACACCCAAGCCATTTCTCCCATACGATAGGCCTAAGGGCTTAGAGCTGATGCTGGTCTTCACCTTCCCTTGACACCGCTTTCACAGCCAAACACACTCTGCCCATCTACCTTTGCCTTGCCTCCCAGCACTCCCAACACACTCTCACTACCGGCACAGACCACCTGCCAAAGTGCAAACACCCAAGCGATTTCTGACACACGCTACATCTAAGGGCTTAGAGCTGTTGATGGTCCTCACCTTCCCTTGACACCGCTTTCACAGCCAAACACACTCTGCCCATCGGCCTTTGCCTTGCCTCCCAGCACTCCCAACACACATTCTCAGACTCAATCTCACTCTCACTCCCGGCACAGACCACCTCCCAAAGTGCAAACGTCCAAGCCATTTCTCCCATACGATAGGCCTAAGGGCTTAGAGCTGATGCTGGTCCTCACATTCCCTTCACACCGCTTTCACAGCCAAACACACTCTGGCCATCTGCCTTTGCCTTGCCTACCAGCACTCCCAACACACATTCTCAGGCTCACTCTCACTCTCACTACCGGCACAGACCACCTCCCAAAGTGCAAACGTCCAAGCCATTTCTCCCATACGATAGGCCTAAGGGCTTAGAGCTGATGCTGGTCCTCACCTTCCCTTGACACCGCTTTCACAGCCAAACACACTCTGCCCATCTGCCTTTACCTTGCCTCCCGGCACTGCCAACACACATTCTCAGGCTCACTCAGGCTCTCACTCTCACTCCCAGCACAGACCAACTCCCAAAGTGCAAACGTCCAAGCGATTTCTGACGCTCGCTACCTCTAAGGGCTTAGAGGTGTGGCTGGTCCTCACCTTCCCTTGACACCGCTTTCACAGCCAAACACACTCTGCCCATCTGCCTTTACCTTGCCTCCCGGCACTCCCAACACACTCTCACTCTCGGCACCCACCACCTCCCAAAGTGCCAACAACCAAGCGAGTTCTGACGCACGCTACATCTAAGGGCTTAGAGCAGATGCTGGTCCTCACCTTCCCTTGACACCGCTTTCACAGCCAAACACACTCTGGCCATCTGCCTTTGCCTTGCCTCCCAGCACTCCCAACACACATTCTCAGGCTCACTCTCACTCTCACTAACGGAACAGACCACTTCCCAAAGTGCAAACGTCCAAGCCATTTCTCCCATACGATAGGCCTAAGGGCTTAGAGCTGTTGCTGGTCCTCACCTTCCCTTGACACCGCTTTCACAGCCAAACACACTCTGCCCATCTGCCTTTGCCTTGCCTCCCGGCAATCCCAACACACTCTCACTCTCGGCACACACTACCTCCC
This sequence comes from Pelecanus crispus, assembly GCF_030463565.1. Taxonomy (NCBI): domain Eukaryota; kingdom Metazoa; phylum Chordata; class Aves; order Pelecaniformes; family Pelecanidae; genus Pelecanus; species Pelecanus crispus. The sequence goes on along the minus strand of NW_027461491.1, from coordinate 152,190 downwards.
AAAGTGCCAACAACCAAGCGAGTTCTGACGCACGCTACATCTAAGGGCTTAGAGCTGTTGCTGGTCCTCACCTTCCCTTGACACCGCTTTCACAGCCAAACACACTCTGCCCATCTGCCTTTACCTTGCCTCCCGGCACTGCCAACACACATTCTCAGGCTCACTCAGGCTCTCACTCTCACTCCCAGCACAGACCAACTCCCAAAGTGCAAACCTCCAAGCGATTTCTGACGCACGCTACATCTAAGGGCTTAGAGATGTGGCTGGTCCTCACCTTCCCTTGACACCGCTTTCACAGCCAAACACACTCTGCCCATCTGCCTTTGCCTCAACCCGCACCACTCCCAACACACTCTCACTCGCGGCACACACCACCTCCCAAAGTGCCAACAACCAAGCGATTTCTGACGCACGCTACATCTAAGGGCTTAGAGCAGATGCTGGTCCTCACCTTCCCTTGACACCGCTTTCACAGCCAAACACACTCTGGCCATCTGCCTTTGCCTCAACTCCCACCACTCCCAACACACTCTCACTCTCGGCACACACCACCTCCCAAAGTGCCAGCACCCAAGCGATTTCTGACGCACGCTACATCTAAGGGCTCAGAGCTGTTGCTGGTCATCACCTTCCCTTCACAGCGCTTTCACAGCCAAACACACTCTGCCCATCTAGCCTGGCTTTGCCTCCCAGCACTCCCAACACACATTCTCAGGCGCAATCTAACTCTCACTCCTGGCACAGACCACCTCCCAAAGTGCAGACGTGCAAGCCATTTCTCCCCTAGGATAGGCCTAAGGGCTTAGAGCTGTGGCTGGTCCTTTACCTTCCCTTGACACCGCTTTCACAGCCAAACACACTCTGGGAATCTGCCCTGGCTTTGCCTCCCAGCACTCCCAACACACATTCTCAGGTGCAATCTCACTGTCACTCCCGGCACAGACCACCTCCCATAGTGACAACACGCAAGCCATTTCTCCCAGGCGACAGGCCTAAGGGCTTAGAGCTGTTGCTGGTCCTCACCTTCCCTTGACACCGCTTTCACAGACAAACACATTCTGCCCATCTGCCTTTGCCTTGCCTCACAGCACTCCCAACACACAGTCTCACTCTTGGCACGGACCACCTCCCAAAGTGCCAACACCCAAGCTATTTCGGAGGCACGCTACATGTAAGGGCTTAGAGCTGTTGCTGGTCCTCACCTTCCCTTGACACCGCTTTCACAGCCAAACACACTCTGGCCATCTACCCTGGCTTGCCTCCCAGCACTCCCAACACACATTCTCAGGTTCAATCTCACTCTCACTCCCGGCACAGACCACTTCCCAAAGTGCAAACACCCAAGCCATTTCTCCCATACGATAGGCCTAAGGGCTTAGAGCTGATGCTGGTCCTCACATTCCCTTGACACCGCTTTCACAGCCAAACACACTCTGGCCATCTACCTTTGCCTTGCCTCCCAGCACTCCCAACACACTCTCACTCTCGGCACACACTACCTCCCAAAGTGCCAACAACCAAGCGAGTTCTGACGCACGCTACATCTAAGGGCTTAGAGCTGTTGCTGGTCCTCACCTTCCCTTGACACCACTTTCACAGCCAAACACACTCTGCCCATCTGCCTTTACCTTGCCTCCCGGCACTGCCAACACACATTCTCAGGCTCACTCAGGCTCTCACTCTCACTCCCAGCACAGACCAACTCCCAAAGTGCAAACCTCCAAGCGATTTCTGACGCACGCTACATCTAAGGGCTTAGAGATGTGGCTGGTCCTCACCTTCCCTTGACACCGCTTTCACAGCCAAACACACTCTGCCCATCTGCCTTTGCCTCAACTCGCACCACTCCCAACACACTCTCACTCGCGGCACACACCACCTCCCAAAGTGCCAACAACCAAGCGATTTCTGACGCACGCTACATCTAAGGGCTTAGAGCAGATGCTGGTCCTCACCTTCCCTTGACACCGCTTTCACAGCCAAACACACTCTGCCCATCTGCCTTTGCCTTGCCTCCCAGCACTCCCAACACACATTCTCAGGCTCACTCTCACTCTCACTAACGGAACAGACCACTTCCCAAAGTGCAAACGTCCAAGCCATTTCTCCCATACGATAGGCCTAAGGGCTTAGCGCTGTTGCTGGTCCTCACCTTCCCTTGACACCGCTTTCACAGCCAAACACACTCTGCCCATCTGCCTTTGCCTCAACTCCCACCACTCCCAACACACTCTCACTCTCGGCACACACCACCTCCCAAAGTGCCAACAACCAAGCGATTTCTGACGCACGCTACATCTAAGGGCTTAGAGCTGTTGCTGGTCCTCACCTTCCCTTGACACCGCTTTCACAGCCAAACACACTCTGCCCATCTGCCTTTACCTTGCCTCCCGGCACTGCCAACACACATTCTCAGGCTCACTCAGGCTCTCACTCTCACTCCCAGCACAGACCAACTCCCAAAGTGCAAACCTCCAAGCGATTTCTGACGCACGCTACATCTAAGGGCTTAGAGATGTGGCTGGTCCTCACCTTCCCTTGAAACCGCTTTCACAGCCAAACACACTCTGCCCATCTGCCTTTGCCTCAACTGGCACCACTCCCAACACACTCTCACTCGCGGCACACACCACCTCCCAAAGTGCCAACAACCAAGCGATTTCTGACGCACGCTACATCTAAGGGCTTAGAGCAGATGCTGGTCCTCACCTTCCCTTGACACCGCTTTCACAGCCAAACACACTCTGCCCATCTGCCTTTGCCTCAACTCCCACCACTCCCAACACACTCTCACTCTCGGCACACACCACCTCCCAAAGTGCCAGCACCCAAGCGGTTTCTGACACACGCTACATCTAAGGGCTCAGAGCTTTTGCTGGTCATCACCTTCCCTTCACAGCGCTTTCACAGCCAAACACACTCTGCCCATCTAGCCTGGCTTTGCCTCCCAGCACTCCCAACACACATTCTCAGGCGCAATCTAACTCTCACTCCTGGCACAGACCACCTCCCAAAGTGCAGACGTGCAAGCCATTTCTCCCCTAGGATAGGCCTAAGGGCTTAGAGCTGTTGCTGGTCCTTACCTTCCCTTGACACCGCTTTCACAGCCAAACACACTCTGGCCATCTACCTTTGCCTTGCCTCCCAGCACTCCCAACACACTCTCACTCTCGGCACACACTACCTCCCAAAGTGCCAACAACCAAGCGAGTTCTGACGCACGCTACATCTAAGGGCTTAGAGCTGTTGCTGGTCCTCACCTTCCCTTGACACCACTTTCACAGCCAAACACACTCTGCCCATCTGCCTTTACCTTGCCTCCCGGCACTGCCAACACACATTCTCAGGCTCACTCAGGCTCTCACTCTCACTCCCAGCACAGACCAACTCCCAAAGTGCAAACCTCCAAGCGATTTCTGACGCACGCTACATCTAAGGGCTTAGAGATGTGGCTGGTCCTCACCTTCCCTTGACACCGCTTTCACAGCCAAACACACTCTGCCCATCTGCCTTTGCCTCAACTCGCACCACTCCCAACACACTCTCACTCGCGGCACACACCACCTCCCAAAGTGCCAACAACCAAGCGATTTCTGACGCACGCTACATCTAAGGGCTTAGAGCAGATGCTGGTCCTCACCTTCCCTTGACACCGCTTTCACAGCCAAACACACTCTGCCCATCTGCCTTTGCCTTGCCTCCCAGCACTCCCAACACACATTCTCAGGCTCACTCTCACTCTCACTAACGGAACAGACCACTTCCCAAAGTGCAAACGTCCAAGCCATTTCTCCCATACGATAGGCCTAAGGGCTTAGCGCTGTTGCTGGTCCTCACCTTCCCTTGACACCGCTTTCACAGCCAAACACACTCTGCCCATCTGCCTTTGCCTCAACTCCCACCACTCCCAACACACTCTCACTCTCGGCACACACCACCTCCCAAAGTGCCAACAACCAAGCGATTTCTGACGCACGCTACATCTAAGGGCTTAGAGCTGTTGCTGGTCCTCACCTTCCCTTGACACCGCTTTCACAGCCAAACACACTCTGCCCATCTGCCTTTACCTTGCCTCCCGGCACTGCCAACACACATTCTCAGGCTCACTCAGGCTCTCACTCTCACTCCCAGCACAGACCAACTCCCAAAGTGCAAACCTCCAAGCGATTTCTGACGCACGCTACATCTAAGGGCTTAGAGATGTGGCTGGTCCTCACCTTCCCTTGAAACCGCTTTCACAGCCAAACACACTCTGCCCATCTGCCTTTGCCTCAACTGGCACCACTCCCAACACACTCTCACTCGCGGCACACACCACCTCCCAAAGTGCCAACAACCAAGCGATTTCTGACGCACGCTACATCTAAGGGCTTAGAGCAGATGCTGGTCCTCACCTTCCCTTGACACCGCTTTCACAGCCAAACACACTCTGCCCATCTGCCTTTGCCTCAACTCCCACCACTCCCAACACACTCTCACTCTCGGCACACACCACCTCCCAAAGTGCCAGCACCCAAGCGGTTTCTGACACACGCTACATCTAAGGGCTCAGAGCTTTTGCTGGTCATCACCTTCCCTTCACAGCGCTTTCACAGCCAAACACACTCTGCCCATCTAGCCTGGCTTTGCCTCCCAGCACTCCCAACACACATTCTCAGGCGCAATCTAACTCTCACTCCTGGCACAGACCACCTCCCAAAGTGCAGACGTGCAAGCCATTTCTCCCCTAGGATAGGCCTAAGGGCTTAGAGCTGTGGCTGGTCCTTACCTTCCCTTGACACCGCTTTCACAGCCAAAGACACTCTGGGAATCTGCCCTGGCTTTGCCTCCCAGCACTCCCAACACACATTCTCAGGTGCAATCTCACTCTCACTCCCGGCACAGACCACCTCCCATAGTGACAACACGCAAGCCATTTCTCCCAGGCGACAGGCCTAAGGGCTTAGAGCTGTTGCTGGTCCTCACCTTCCCTTGACACCGCTTTCACAGACAAACACACTCTGCCCATCTGCCTTTGCCTTGCCTCACAGCACTCCCAACACACAGTCTCACTCTTGGCACAGACCACCTCCCAAAGTGCCAACACCCAAGCTATTTCGGAGGCACGCTACATGTAAGGGCTTAGAGCTGTTGCTGGTCCTCACCTTCCCTTGACACCGCTTTCACAGCCAAACACACTCTGGCCATCTACCCTGGCTTTGCCTCCCAGCACTCCCAACACACATTCTCAGGTTCAATCTCACTCTCACTCCCGGCACAGACCACCTCCCAAAGTGCAAACACCCAAGCCATTTCTCCCATACGATAGGCCTAAGGGCTTAGAGCTGATGCTGGTCCTCACATTCCCTTCACACTGCTTTCACAGCCAAACACACTCTGCCCATCTGCCTTTGCCTTGCCTCCCAGCACTCCCAACACACTCTCACTCTCGGCACACACTACCTCCCAAAGTGCCAACAACCAAGCGAGTTCTGACGCACGCTACATCTAAGGGCTTAGACCTGTTGCTGGTCCTCACCTTCCCTTGACACCACTTTCACAGCCAAACACACTCTGCCCATCTGCCTTTACCTTGCCTCCCGGCACTGCCAACACACATTCTCAGGCTCACTCAGGCTCTCACTCTCACTCCCAGCACAGACCAACTCCCAAAGTGCAAACCTCCAAGCTATTTCTGACGCACGCTACATCTAAGGGCTTAGAGATGTGGCTGGTCCTCACCTTCCCTTGACACCGCTTTCACAGCCAAACACACTCTGCCCATCTGCCTTTGCCTCAACTCGCACCACTCCCAACACACTCTCACTCGCGGCACACACCACCTCCCAAAGTGCCAACAACCAAGCGATTTCTGACGCACGCTACATCTAAGGGCTTAGAGCAGATGCTGGTCCTCACCTTCCCTTGACACCGCTTTCACAGCCAAACACACTCTGCCCATCTGCCTTTGCCTTGCCTCCCAGCACTCCCAACACACATTCTCAGGCTCACTCTCACTCTCACTAACGGAACAGACCACTTCCCAAAGTGCAAACGTCCAAGCCATTTCTCCCATACGATAGGCCTAAGGGCTTAGAGCTGTTGCTGGTCCTCACCTTCCCTTGACACCGCTTTCACAGCCAAACACACTCTGCCCATCTGCCTTTGCCTCAACTCGCACCACTCCCAACACACTCTCACTCTCGGCACACACCACCTCCCAAAGTGCCAACAACCAAGCGATTTCTGACGCACGCTACATCTAAGGGCTTAGAGCTGTTGCTGGTCCTCACCTTCCCTTGACACCGCTTTCACAGCCAAACACACTCTGCCCATCTGCCTTTACCTTGCCTCCCGGCACTGCCAACACACATTCTCAGGCTCACTCAGGCTCTCACTCTCACTCCCAGCACAGACCAACTCCCAAAGTGCAAACCTCCAAGCGATTTCTGACGCACGCTACATCTAAGGGCTTAGAGATGTGGCTGGTCCTCACCTTCCCTTGACACCGCTTTCACAGCCAAACACACTCTGCCCATCTGCCTTTGCCTCAACTCGCACCACTCCCAACACACTCTCACTCGCGGCACACACCACCTCCCAAAGTGCCAACAACCAAGCGATTTCTGACGCACGCTACATCTAAGGGCTTAGAGCAGATGCTGGTCCTCACCTTCCCTTGACACCGCTTTCACAGCCAAACACACTCTGGCCATCTGCCTTTGCCTCAACTCCCACCACTCCCAACACACTCTCACTCTCGGCACACACCACCTCCCAAAGTGCCAGCACCCAAGCGATTTCTGACGCACGCTACATCTAAGGGCTCAGAGCTGTTGCTGGTCATCACCTTCCCTTCACAGCGCTTTCACAGCCAAACACACTCTGCCCATCTAGCCTGGCTTTGCCTCCCAGCACTCCCAACACACATTCTCAGGCGCAATCTAACTCTCACTCCTGGCACAGACCACCTCCCAAAGTGCAGACGTGCAAGCCATTTCTCCCCTAGGATAGGCCTAAGGGCTTAGAGCTGTGGCTGGTCCTTTACCTTCCCTTGACACCGCTTTCACAGCCAAACACACTCTGGGAATCTGCCCTGGCTTTGCCTCCCAGCACTCCCAACACACATTCTCAGGTGCAATCTCACTGTCACTCCCGGCACAGACCACCTCCCATAGTGACAACACGCAAGCCATTTCTCCCAGGCGACAGGCCTAAGGGCTTAGAGCTGTTGCTGGTCCTCACCTTCCCTTGACACCGCTTTCACAGACAAACACATTCTGCCCATCTGCCTTTGCCTTGCCTCACAGCACTCCCAACACACAGTCTCACTCTTGGCACGGACCACCTCCCAAAGTGCCAACACCCAAGCTATTTCGGAGGCACGCTACATGTAAGGGCTTAGAGCTGTTGCTGGTCCTCACCTTCCCTTGACACCGCTTTCACAGCCAAACACACTCTGGCCATCTACCCTGGCTTGCCTCCCAGCACTCCCAACACACATTCTCAGGTTCAATCTCACTCTCACTCCCGGCACAGACCACTTCCCAAAGTGCAAACACCCAAGCCATTTCTCCCATACGATAGGCCTAAGGGCTTAGAGCTGATGCTGGTCCTCACATTCCCTTGACACCGCTTTCACAGCCAAACACACTCTGGCCATCTACCTTTGCCTTGCCTCCCAGCACTCCCAACACACTCTCACTCTCGGCACACACTACCTCCCAAAGTGCCAACAACCAAGCGAGTTCTGACGCACGCTACATCTAAGGGCTTAGAGCTGTTGCTGGTCCTCACCTTCCCTTGACACCACTTTCACAGCCAAACACACTCTGCCCATCTGCCTTTACCTTGCCTCCCGGCACTGCCAACACACATTCTCAGGCTCACTCAGGCTCTCACTCTCACTCCCAGCACAGACCAACTCCCAAAGTGCAAACCTCCAAGCGATTTCTGACGCACGCTACATCTAAGGGCTTAGAGATGTGGCTGGTCCTCACCTTCCCTTGACACCGCTTTCACAGCCAAACACACTCTGCCCATCTGCCTTTGCCTCAACTCGCACCACTCCCAACACACTCTCACTCGCGGCACACACCACCTCCCAAAGTGCCAACAACCAAGCGATTTCTGACGCACGCTACATCTAAGGGCTTAGAGCAGATGCTGGTCCTCACCTTCCCTTGACACCGCTTTCACAGCCAAACACACTCTGCCCATCTGCCTTTGCCTTGCCTCCCAGCACTCCCAACACACATTCTCAGGCTCACTCTCACTCTCACTAACGGAACAGACCACTTCCCAAAGTGCAAACGTCCAAGCCATTTCTCCCATACGATAGGCCTAAGGGCTTAGCGCTGTTGCTGGTCCTCACCTTCCCTTGACACCGCTTTCACAGCCAAACACACTCTGCCCATCTGCCTTTGCCTCAACTCCCACCACTCCCAACACACTCTCACTCTCGGCACACACCACCTCCCAAAGTGCCAACAACCAAGCGATTTCTGACGCACGCTACATCTAAGGGCTTAGAGCTGTTGCTGGTCCTCACCTTCCCTTGACACCGCTTTCACAGCCAAACACACTCTGCCCATCTGCCTTTACCTTGCCTCCCGGCACTGCCAACACACATTCTCAGGCTCACTCAGGCTCTCACTCTCACTCCCAGCACAGACCAACTCCCAAAGTGCAAACCTCCAAGCGATTTCTGACGCACGCTACATCTAAGGGCTTAGAGATGTGGCTGGTCCTCACCTTCCCTTGAAACCGCTTTCACAGCCAAACACACTCTGCCCATCTGCCTTTGCCTCAACTGGCACCACTCCCAACACACTCTCACTCGCGGCACACACCACCTCCCAAAGTGCCAACAACCAAGCGATTTCTGACGCACGCTACATCTAAGGGCTTAGAGCAGATGCTGGTCCTCACCTTCCCTTGACACCGCTTTCACAGCCAAACACACTCTGCCCATCTGCCTTTGCCTCAACTCCCACCACTCCCAACACACTCTCACTCTCGGCACACACCACCTCCCAAAGTGCCAGCACCCAAGCGGTTTCTGACACACGCTACATCTAAGGGCTCAGAGCTTTTGCTGGTCATCACCTTCCCTTCACAGCGCTTTCACAGCCAAACACACTCTGCCCATCTAGCCTGGCTTTGCCTCCCAGCACTCCCAACACACATTCTCAGGCGCAATCTAACTCTCACTCCTGGCACAGACCACCTCCCAAAGTGCAGACGTGCAAGCCATTTCTCCCCTAGGATAGGCCTAAGGGCTTAGAGCTGTGGCTGGTCCTTACCTTCCCTTGACACCGCTTTCACAGCCAAACACACTCTGGCCATCTACCTTTGCCTTGCCTCCCAGCACTCCCAACACACTCTCACTCTCGGCACACACTACCTCCCAAAGTGCCAACAACCAAGCGAGTTCTGACGCACGCTACATCTAAGGGCTTAGAGCTGTTGCTGGTCCTCACCTTCCCTTGACACCACTTTCACAGCCAAACACACTCTGCCCATCTGCCTTTACCTTGCCTCCCGGCACTGCCAACACACATTCTCAGGCTCACTCAGGCTCTCACTCTCACTCCCAGCACAGACCAACTCCCAAAGTGCAAACCTCCAAGCGATTTCTGACGCACGCTACATCTAAGGGCTTAGAGATGTGGCTGGTCCTCACCTTCCCTTGACACCGCTTTCACAGCCAAACACACTCTGCCCATCTGCCTTTGCCTCAACTCGCACCACTCCCAACACACTCTCACTCGCGGCACACACCACCTCCCAAAGTGCCAACAACCAAGCGATTTCTGACGCACGCTACATCTAAGGGCTTAGAGCAGATGCTGGTCCTCACCTTCCCTTGACACCGCTTTCACAGCCAAACACACTCTGCCCATCTGCCTTTGCCTTGCCTCCCAGCACTCCCAACACACATTCTCAGGCTCACTCTCACTCTCACTAACGGAACAGACCACTTCCCAAAGTGCAAACGTCCAAGCCATTTCTCCCATACGATAGGCCTAAGGGCTTAGCGCTGTTGCTGGTCCTCACCTTCCCTTGACACCGCTTTCACAGCCAAACACACTCTGCCCATCTGCCTTTGCCTCAACTCCCACCACTCCCAACACACTCTCACTCTCGGCACACACCACCTCCCAAAGTGCCAACAACCAAGCGATTTCTGACGCACGCTACATCTAAGGGCTTAGAGCTGTTGCTGGTCCTCACCTTCCCTTGACACCGCTTTCACAGCCAAACACACTCTGCCCATCTGCCTTTACCTTGCCTCCCGGCACTGCCAACACACATTCTCAGGCTCACTCAGGCTCTCACTCTCACTCCCAGCACAGACCAACTCCCAAAGTGCAAACCTCCAAGCGATTTCTGACGCACGCTACATCTAAGGGCTTAGAGATGTGGCTGGTCCTCACCTTCCCTTGAAACCGCTTTCACAGCCAAACACACTCTGCCCATCTGCCTTTGCCTCAACTGGCACCACTCCCAACACACTCTCACTCGCGGCACACACCACCTCCCAAAGTGCCAACAACCAAGCGATTTCTGACGCACGCTACATCTAAGGGCTTAGAGCAGATGCTGGTCCTCACCTTCCCTTGACACCGCTTTCACAGCCAAACACACTCTGCCCATCTGCCTTTGCCTCAACTCCCACCACTCCCAACACACTCTCACTCTCGGCACACACCACCTCCCAAAGTGCCAGCACCCAAGCGGTTTCTGACACACGCTACATCTAAGGGCTCAGAGCTTTTGCTGGTCATCACCTTCCCTTCACAGCGCTTTCACAGCCAAACACACTCTGCCCATCTAGCCTGGCTTTGCCTCCCAGCACTCCCAACACACATTCTCAGGCGCAATCTAACTCTCACTCCTGGCACAGACCACCTCCCAAAGTGCAGACGTGCAAGCCATTTCTCCCCTAGGATAGGCCTAAGGGCTTAGAGCTGTGGCTGGTCCTTACCTTCCCTTGACACCGCTTTCACAGCCAAACACACTCTGGGAATCTGCCCTGGCTTTGCCTCCCAGCACTCCCAACACACATTCTCAGGTGCAATCTCACTCTCACTCCCGGCACAGACCACCTCCCATAGTGACAACACGCAAGCCATTTCTCCCAGGCGACAGGCCTAAGGGCTTAGAGCTGTTGCTGGTCCTCACCTTCCCTTGACACCGCTTTCACAGACAAACACACTCTGCCCATCTGCCTTTGCCTTGCCTCACAGCACTCCCAACACACAGTCTCACTCTTGGCACAGACCACCTCCCAAAGTGCCAACACCCAAGCTATTTCGGAGGCACGCTACATGTAAGGGCTTAGAGCTGTTGCTGGTCCTCACCTTCCCTTGACACCGCTTTCACAGCCAAACACACTCTGGCCATCTACCCTGGCTTTGCCTCCCAGCACTCCCAACACACATTCTCAGGTTCAATCTCACTCTCACTCCCGGCACAGACCACCTCCCAAAGTGCAAACACCCAAGCCATTTCTCCCATACGATAGGCCTAAGGGCTTAGAGCTGATGCTGGTCCTCACATTCCCTTCACACCGCTTTCACAGCCAAACACACTCTGCCCATCTGCCTTTGCCTTGCCTCCCAGCACTCCCAACACACTCTCACTCTCGGCACACACTACCTCCCAAAGTGCCAACAACCAAGCGAGTTCTGACGCACGCTACATCTAAGGGCTTAGAGCTGTTGCTGGTCCTCACCTTCCCTTGACACCACTTTCACAGCCAAACACACTCTGCCCATCTGCCTTTACCTTGCCTCCCGGCACTGCCAACACACATTCTCAGGCTCACTCAGGCTCTCACTCTCACTCCCAGCACAGACCAACTCCCAAAGTGCAAACCTCCAAGCTATTTCTGACGCACGCTACATCTAAGGGCTTAGAGATGTGGCTGGTCCTCACCTTCCCTTGACACCGCTTTCACAGCCAAACACACTCTGCCCATCTGCCTTTGCCTCAACTCGCACCACTCCCAACACACTCTCACTCGCGGCACACACCACCTCCCAAAGTGCCAACAACCAAGCGAGTTCTGACGCACGCTACATCTAAGGGCTTAGAGCAGATGCTGGTCCTCACCTTCCCTTGACACCGCTTTCACAGCCAAACACACTCTGCCCATCTGCCTTTGCCTTGCCTCCCAGCACTCCCAACACACATTCTCAGGCTCACTCTCACTCTCACTAACGGAACAGACCACTTCCCAAAGTGCAAACGTCCAAGCCATTTCTCCCATACGATAGGCCTAAGGGCTTAGAGCTGTTGCTGGTCCTCACCTTCCCTTGACACCGCTTTCACAGCCAAACACACTCTGCCCATCTGCCTTTGCCTCAACTCGCACCACTCCCAACACACTCTCACTCTCGGCACACACCACCTCCCAAAGTGCCAACAACCAAGCGATTTCTGACGCACGCTACATCTAAGGGCTTAGAGCTGTTGCTGGTCCTCACCTTCCCTTGACACCGCTTTCACAGCCAAACACACTCTGCCCATCTGCCTTTACCTTGCCTCCCGGCACTGCCAACACACATTCTCAGGCTCACTCAGGCTCTCACTCTCACTCCCAGCACAGACCAACTCCCAAAGTGCAAACCTCCAAGCGATTTCTGACGCACGCTACATCTAAGGGCTTAGAGATGTGGCTGGTCCTCACCTTCCCTTGACACCGCTTTCACAGCCAAACACACTCTGCCCATCTGCCTTTGCCTCAACTCGCACCACTCCCAACACACTCTCACTCGCGGCACACACCACCTCCCAAAGTGCCAACAACCAAGCGATTTCTGACGCACGCTACATCTAAGGGCTTAGAGCAGATGCTGGTCCTCACCTTCCCTTGACACCGCTTTCACAGCCAAACACACTCTGCCCATCTGCCTTTGCCTCAACTCCCACCACTCCCAACACACTCTCACTCTCGGCACACACCACCTCCCAAAGTGCCAGCACCCAAGCGGTTTCTGACACACGCTACATCTAAGGGCTCAGAGCTTTTGCTGGTCATCACCTTCCCTTCACAGCGCTTTCACAGCCAAACACACTCTGCCCATCTAGCCTGGCTTTGCCTCCCAGCACTCCCAACACACATTCTCAGGCGCAATCTAACTCTCACTCCTGGCACAGACCACCTCCCAAAGTGCAGACGTGCAAGCCATTTCTCCCCTAGGATAGGCCTAAGGGCTTAGAGCTGTGGCTGGTCCTTACCTTCCCTTGACACCGCTTTCACAGCCAAACACACTCTGGGAATCTGCCCTGGCTTTGCCTCCCAGCACTCCCAACACACATTCTCAGGTGCAATCTCACTGTCACTCCCGGCACAGACCACCTCCCATAGTGACAACACGCAAGCCATTTCTCCCAGGCGACAGGCCTAAGGGCTTAGAGCTGTTGCTGGTCCTCACCTTCCCTTGACACCGCTTTCACAGACAAACACATTCTGCCCATCTGCCTTTGCCTTGCCTCACAGCACTCCCAACACACAGTCTCACTCTTGGCACAGACCACCTCCCAAAGTGCCAACACCCAAGCTATTTCGGAGGCACGCTACATGTAAGGGCTTAGAGCTGTTGCTGGTCCTCACCTTCCCTTGACACCGCTTTCACAGCCAAACACACTCTGCCCATCTACCCTGGCTTTGCCTCCCAGCACTCCCAACACACATTCTCAGGTTCAATCTCACTCTCACTCCCGGCACAGACCACTTCCCAAAGTGCAACACCCAAGCCATTTCTCCCATACGATAGGCCTAAGGGCTTAGAGCTGATGCTGGTCCTCACATTCCCTTCACACCGCTTTCACAGCCAAACACACTCTGGCCATCTACCTTTGCCTTGCCTCCCAGCACTCCCAACACACTCTCACTCTCGGCACACACTACCTCCCAAAGTGCCAACAACCAAGCGAGTTCTGACGCACGCTACATCTAAGGGCTTAGAGCTGTTGCTGGTCCTCACCTTCCCTTGACACCACTTTCACAGCCAAACACACTCTGCCCATGAATCTGCCCTGGCTTTGCCTCCCAGCACTCCCAACACACATTCTCAGGTGCAATCTCACTCTCACTCCCGGCACAGACCACCTCCCATAGTGACAACACGCAAGCCATTTCTCCCAGGCGACAGGCCTAAGGGCTTAGAGCTGTTGCTGGTCCTCACCTTCCCTTGACACCGCTTTCACAGACAAACACACTCTGCCCATCTGCCTTTGCCTTGCCTCACAGCACTCCCAACACACAGTCTCACTCTTGGCACAGACCACCTCCCAAAGTGCCAACACCCAAGCTATTTCGGAGGCACGCTACATGTAAGGGCTTAGAGCTGTTGCTGGTCCTCACCTTCCCTTGACACCGCTTTCACAGCCAAACACACTCTGGCCATCTACCCTGGCTTTGCCTCCCAGCACTCCCAACACACATTCTCAGGTTCAATCTCACTCTCACTCCCGGCACAGACCACCTCCCAAAGTGCAAACACCCAAGCCATTTCTCCCATACGATAGGCCTAAGGGCTTAGAGCTGATGCTGGTCCTCACATTCCCTTCACACCGCTTTCACAGCCAAACACACTCTGCCCATCTGCCTTTGCCTTGCCTCCCAGCACTCCCAACACACTCTCACTCTCGGCACACACTACCTCCCAAAGTGCCAACAACCAAGCGAGTTCTGACGCACGCTACATCTAAGGGCTTAGAGCTGTTGCTGGTCCTCACCTTCCCTTGACACCGCTTTCACAGCCAAACACACTCTGCCCATCTGCCTTTACCTTGCCTCCCGGCACTGCCAACACACATTCTCAGGCTCACTCAGGCTCTCACTCTCACTCCCAGCACAGACCAACTCCCAAAGTGCAAACCTCCAAGCGATTTCTGACGCACGCTACATCTAAGGGCTTAGAGATGTGGCTGGTCCTCACCTTCCCTTGACACCGCTTTCACAGCCAAACACACTCTGCCCATCTGCCTTTGCCTCAACTCGCACCACTCCCAACACACTCTCACTCGCGGCACACACCACCTCCCAAAGTGCCAACAACCAAGCGATTTCTGACGCACGCTACATCTAAGGGCTTAGAGCAGATGCTGGTCCTCACCTTCCCTTGACACCGCTTTCACAGCCAAACACACTCTGCCCATCTGCCTTTGCCTTGCCTCCCAGCACTCCCAACACACATTCTCAGGCTCACTCTCACTCTCACTAACGGAACAGACCACTTCCCAAAGTGCAAACGTCCAAGCCATTTCTCCCATACGATAGGCCTAAGGGCTTAGAGCTGTTGCTGGTCCTCACCTTCCCTTGACACCGCTTTCACAGCCAAACACACTCTGCCCATCTGCCTTTGCCTCAACTCCCACCACTCCCAACACACTCTCACTCTCGGCACACACCACCTCCCAAAGTGCCAACAACCAAGCGATTTCTGACGCACGCTACATCTAAGGGCTTAGAGCTGTTGCTGGTCCTCACCTTCCCTTGACACCGCTTTCACAGCCAAACACACTCTGCCCATCTGCCTTTACCTTGCCTCCCGGCACTGCCAACACACATTCTCAGGCTCACTCAGGCTCTCACTCTCACTCCCAGCACAGACCAACTCCCAAAGTGCAAACCTCCAAGCGATTTCTGACGCACGCTACATCTAAGGGCTTAGAGATGTGGCTGGTCCTCACCTTCCCTTGACACCGCTTTCACAGCCAAACACACTCTGCCCATCTGCCTTTGCCTCAACTCGCACCACTCCCAACACACTCTCACTCGCGGCACACACCACCTCCCAAAGTGCCAACAACCAAGCGATTTCTGACGCACGCTACATCTAAGGGCTTAGAGCAGATGCTGGTCCTCACCTTCCCTTGACACCGCTTTCACAGCCAAACACACTCTGCCCATCTGCCTTTGCCTCAACTCCCACCACTCCCAACACACTCTCACTCTCGGCACACACCACCTCCCAAAGTGCCAGCACCCAAGCGGTTTCTGACACACGCTACATCTAAGGGCTCAGAGCTTTTGCTGGTCATCACCTTCCCTTCACAGCGCTTTCACAGCCAAACACACTCTGCCCATCTAGCCTGGCTTTGCCTCCCAGCACTCCCAACACACATTCTCAGGCGCAATCTAACTCTCACTCCTGGCACAGACCACCTCCCAAAGTGCAGACGTGCAAGCCATTTCTCCCCTAGGATAGGCCTAAGGGCTTAGAGCTGTGGCTGGTCCTTACCTTCCCTTGACACCGCTTTCACAGCCAAACACACTCTGGGAATCTGCCCTGGCTTTGCCTCCCAGCACTCCCAACACACATTCTCAGGTGCAATCTCACTGTCACTCCCGGCACAGACCACCTCCCATAGTGACAACACGCAAGCCATTTCTCCCAGGCGACAGGCCTAAGGGCTTAGAGCTGTTGCTGGTCCTCACCTTCCCTTGACACCGCTTTCACAGACAAACACATTCTGCCCATCTGCCTTTGCCTTGCCTCACAGCACTCCCAACACACAGTCTCACTCTTGGCACAGACCACCTCCCAAAGTGCCAACACCAAAGCTATTTCGGAGGCACGCTACATGTAAGGGCTTAGAGCTGTTGCTGGTCCTCACCTTCCCTTGACACCGCTTTCACAGCCAAACACACTCTGGCCATCTACCCTGGCTTTGCCTCCCAGCACTCCCAACACACATTCTCAGGTTCAATCTCACTCTCACTCCCGGTACAGACCACTTCCCAAAGTGCAAACACCCAAGCCATTTCTCCCATACGATAGGCCTAAGGGCTTAGAGTTGATGCTGGTCCTCACATTCCCTTCACACCACTTTCACAGCCAAACACACTCTGGCCATCTACCTTTGCCTTGCCTCCCAGCACTCCCAACACACTCTCACTCTCGGCACACACTACCTCCCAAAGTGCCAACAACCAAGCGAGTTCTGACGCACGCTACATCTAAGGGCTTAGAGCTGTTGCTGGTCCTCACCTTCCCTTGACACCACTTTCACAGCCAAACACACTCTGGCCATCTGCCTTTACCTTGCCTCCCGGCACTGCCAACACACATTCTCAGGCTCACTCAGGCTCTCACTCTCACTCCCAGCACAGACCAACTCCCAAAGTGCAAACCTCCAAGCGATTTCTGACGCACGCTACATCTAAGGGCTTAGAGATGTGGCTGGTCCTCACCTTCCCTTGACACCGCTTTCACAGCCAAACACACTCTGCCCATCTGCCTTTGCCTCAACTCGCACCACTCCCAACACACTCTCACTCGCGGCACACACCACCTCCCAAAGTGCCAACAACCAAGCGATTTCTGACGCACGCTACATCTAAGGGCTTAGAGCAGATGCTGGTCCTCACCTTCCCTTGACACCGCTTTCACAGCCAAACACACTCTGCCCATCTGCCTTTGCCTTGCCTCCCACCACTCCCAACACACATTCTCAGGCTCACTCTCACTCTCACTAACGGAACAGACCACTTCCCAAAGTGCAAACGTCCAAGCCATTTCTCCCATACGATAGGCCTAAGGGCTTAGAGCTGTTGCTGGTCCTCACCTTCCCTTGACACCGCTTTCACAGCCAAACACACTCTGCCCATCTGCCTTTGCCTCAACTCGCACCACTCCCAACACACTCTCACTCTCGGCACACACCACCTCCCAAAGTGCCAACAACCAAGCGATTTCTGACGCACGCTACATCTAAGGGCTTAGAGCTGTTGCTGGTCCTCACCTTCCCTTGACACCGCTTTCACAGCCAAACACACTCTGCCCATCTGCCTTTACCTTGCCTCCCGGCACTGCCAACACACATTCTCAGGCTCACTCAGGCTCTCACTCTCACTCCCAGCACAGACCAACTCCCAAAGTGCAAACCTCCAAGCGATTTCTGACGCACGCTACATCTAAGGGCTTAGAGATGTGGCTGGTCCTCACCTTCCCTTGACACCGCTTTCACAGCCAAACACACTCTGCCCATCTGCCTTTGCCTCAACTCGCACCACTCCCAACACACTCTCACTCGCGGCACACACCACCTCCCAAAGTGCCAACAACCAAGCGATTTCTGACGCACGCTACATCTAAGGGCTTAGAGCAGATGCTGGTCCTCACCTTCCCTTGACACCGCTTTCACAGCCAAACACACTCTGCCCATCTGCCTTTGCCTCAACTCCCACCACTCCCAACACACTCTCACTCTCGGCACACACCACCTCCCAAAGTGCCAGCACCCAAGCGGTTTCTGACACACGCTACATCTAAGGGCTCAGAGCTTTTGCTGGTCATCACCTTCCCTTCACAGCGCTTTCACAGCCAAACACACTCTGCCCATCTAGCCTGGCTTTGCCTCCCAGCACTCCCAACACACATTCTCAGGCGCAATCTAACTCTCACTCCTGGCACAGACCACCTCCCAAAGTGCAGACGTGCAAGCCATTTCTCCCCTAGGATAGGCCTAAGGGCTTAGAGCTGTGGCTGGTCCTTACCTTCCCTTGACACCGCTTTCACAGCCAAACACACTCTGGGAATCTGCCCTGGCTTTGCCTCCCAGCACTCCCAACACACATTCTCAGGTGCAATCTCACTGTCACTCCCGGCACAGACCACCTCCCATAGTGACAACACGCAAGCCATTTCTCCCAGGCGACAGGCCTAAGGGCTTAGAGCTGTTGCTGGTCCTCACCTTCCCTTGACACCGCTTTCACAGACAAACACATTCTGCCCATCTGCCTTTGCCTTGCCTCACAGCACTCCCAACACACAGTCTCACTCTTGGCACAGACCACCTCCCAAAGTGCCAACACCCAAGCTATTTCGGAGGCACTCTACATGTAAGGGCTTAGAGCTGTTGCTGGTCCTCACCTTCCCTTGACACCGCTTTCACAGCCAAACACACTCTGGCCATCTACCCTGGCTTTGCCTCCCAGCACTCCCAACACACATTCTCAGGTTCAATCTCACTCTCACTCCTGGCACAGACCACCTCCCAAAGTGCAAACACCCAAGCCATTTCTCCCATACGATAGGCCTAAGGGCTTAGAGCTGTTGCTGGTCCTCACCTTCCCTTGACACCGCTTTCACAGCCAAACACACTCTGCCCATCTGCCTTTGCCTTGCCTCCCAGCACTCCCAACACACTCTCACTACCGGCACAGACCACCTGCCAAAGTGCAAACACCCAAGCGATTTCTGACACACGCTACATCTAAGGGCTTAGAGCTGTTGATGGTCATCACCTTCCCTTGACACCGCTTTCACAGCCAAACACACTCTGCCCATCGGCCTTTGCCTTGCCTCCCAGCACTCCCAACACACATTCTCAGGCTCAATCTCACTCTCACTCCCGGCACAGACCACTTCCCAAAGTGCAAACACCCAAGCCATTTCTCCCATACGATAGGCCTAAGGGCTTAGAGCTGATGCTGGTCCTCACATTCCCTTCACACCGCTTTCACAGCCAAACACACTCTGGGCATCTGCCTTTGCCTTGCCTACCAGCACTCCCAACACACATTCTCAGGCTCACTCTCACTCTCACTACCGGCACAGACCACCTCCCAAAGTGCAAACGTCCAAGCCATTTCTCCCATACGATAGGCCTAAGGGCTTAGAGCTGATGCTGGTCCTCACCTTCCCTTGACACCGCTTTCACAGCCAAACACACTCTGCCCATCTGCCTTTACCTTGCCTCCCGGCACTGCCAACACACATTCTCAGGCTCACTCAGGCTCTCACTCTCACTCCCAGCACAGACCAACTCCCAAAGTGCAAACGTCCAAGCGATTTCTGACGCTCGCTACCTCTAAGGGCTTAGAGGTGTGGCTGGTCCTCACCTTCCCTTGACACCGCTTTCACAGCCAAACACACTCTGCCCATCTGCCTTTACCTTGCCTCCCGGCACTCCCAACACACTCTCACTCTCGGCACCCACCACCTCCCAAAGTGCCAACAACCAAGCGAGTTCTGACGCACGCTACATCTAAGGGCTTAGAGCAGATGCTGGTCCTCACCTTCCCTTGACACCGCTTTCACAGCCAAACACACTCTGCCCATCTGCCTTTGCCTTGCCTCCCAGCACTCCCAACACACATTCTCAGGCTCACTCTCACTCTCACTAACGGAACAGACCACTTCCCAAAGTGCAAACGTCCAAGCCATTTCTCCCATACGATAGGCCTAAGGGCTTAGAGCTGTTGCTGGTCCTCACCTTCCCTTGACACCGCTTTCACAGCCAAACACACTCTGCCCATCTGCCTTTGCCTTGCCTCCCGGCAATCCCAACACACTCTCACTCTCGGCACACACTACCTCCCAAAGTGCCAACAACCAAGCGAGTTCTGACGCACGCTACATCTAAGGGCTTAGAGCTGTTGCTGGTCCTCACCTTCCCTTGACACCGCTTTCACAGCCAAACACACTCTGCCCATCTGCCTTTACCTTGCCTCCCGGCACTGCCAACACACATTCTCAGGCTCACTCAGGCTCTCACTCTCACTCCCAGCACAGACCAACTCCCAAAGTGCAAACCTCCAAGCGATTTCTGACGCACGCTACATCTAAGGGCTTAGAGATGTGGCTGGTCCTCACCTTCCCTTGACACCGCTTTCACAGCCAAACACACTCTGGCCATCTGCCTTTGCCTCAACTCCCACCACTCCCAACACACTCTCACTCTCGGCACACACCACCTCCCAAAGTGCCAGCACCCAAGCGATTTCTGACGCACGCTACATCTAAGGGCTCAGAGCTGTTGCTGGTCATCACCTTCCCTTCACAGCGCTTTCACAGCCAAACACACTCTGCCCATCTAGCCTGGCTTTGCCTCCCAGCACTCCCAACACACATTCTCAGGCGCAATCTAACTCTCACTCCTGGCACAGACCACCTCCCAAAGTGCAGACGTGCAAGCCATTTCTCCCCTAGGATAGGCCTAAGGGCTTAGAGCTGTGGCTGGTCCTTACCTTCCCTTGACACCGCTTTCACAGCCAAACACACTCTGGGAATCTGCCCTGGCTTTGCCTCCCAGCACTCCCAACACACATTCTCAGGTGCAATCTCACTGTCACTCCCGGCACAGACCACCTCCCATAGTGACAACACGCAAGCCATTTCTCCCAGGCGACAGGCCTAAGGGCTTAGAGCTGTTGCTGGTCCTCACCTTCCCTTGACACCGCTTTCACAGACAAACACATTCTGCCCATCTGCCTTTGCCTTGCCTCACAGCACTCCCAACACACAGTCTCACTCTTGGCACAGACCACCTCCCAAAGTGCCAACACCCAAGCTATTTCGGAGGCACGCTACATGTAAGGGCTTAGAGCTGTTGCTGGTCCTCACCTTCCCTTGACACCGCTTTCACAGCCAAACACACTCTGGCCATCTACCCTGGCTTGCCTCCCAGCACTCCCAACACACATTCTCAGGTTCAATCTCACTCTCACTCCCGGCACAGACCACTTCCCAAAGTGCAAACACCCAAGCCATTTCTCCCATACGATAGGCCTAAGGGCTTAGAGCTGATGCTGGTCCTCACATTCCCTTGACACCGCTTTCACAGCCAAACACACTCTGGCCATCTACCTTTGCCTTGCCTCCCAGCACTCCCAACACACTCTCACTCTCGGCACACACTACCTCCCAAAGTGCCAACAACCAAGCGAGTTCTGACGCACGCTACATCTAAGGGCTTAGAGCTGTTGCTGGTCCTCACCTTCCCTTGACACCACTTTCACAGCCAAACACACTCTGGCCATCTGCCTTTACCTTGCCTCCCGGCACTGCCAACACACATTCTCAGGCTCACTCAGGCTCTCACTCTCACTCCCAGCACAGACCAACTCCCAAAGTGCAAACCTCCAAGCGATTTCTGACGCACGCTACATCTAAGGGCTTAGAGATGTGGCTGGTCCTCACCTTCCCTTGACACCGCTTTCACAGCCAAACACACTCTGCCCATCTGCCTTTGCCTCAACTCGCACCACTCCCAACACACTCTCACTCGCGGCACACACCACCTCCCAAAGTGCCAACAACCAAGCGATTTCTGACGCACGCTACATCTAAGGGCTTAGAGCAGATGCTGGTCCTCACCTTCCCTTGACACCGCTTTCACAGCCAAACACACTCTGCCCATCTGCCTTTGCCTTGCCTCCCAGCACTCCCAACACACATTCTCAGGCTCACTCTCACTCTCACTAACGGAACAGACCACTTCCCAAAGTGCAAACGTCCAAGCCATTTCTCCCATACGATAGGCCTAAGGGCTTAGAGCTGTTGCTGGTCCTCACCTTCCCTTGACACCGCTTTCACAGCCAAACACACTCTGCCCATCTGCCTTTGCCTCAACTCCCACCACTCCCAACACACTCTCACTCTCGGCACACACCACCTCCCAAAGTGCCAACAACCAAGCGATTTCTGACGCACGCTACATCTAAGGGCTTAGAGCTGTTGCTGGTCCTCACCTTCCCTTGACACCGCTTTCACAGCCAAACACACTCTGCCCATCTGCCTTTGCCTCAACTCCCACCACTCCCAACACACTCTCACTCTCGGCACACACCACCTCCCAAAGTGCCAGCACCCAAGCGGTTTCTGACACACGCTACATCTAAGGGCTTAGAGCTGTTGCTGGTCCTCACCTTCCCTTGACACCGCTTTCACAGCCAAACACACTCTGCCCATCTGCCTTTACCTTGCCTCCCGGCACTGCCAACACACATTCTCAGGCTCACTCAGGCTCTCACTCTCACTCCCAGCACAGACCAACTCCCAAAGTGCAAACCTCCAAGCGATTTCTGACGCACGCTACATCTAAGGGCTTAGAGATGTGGCTGGTCCTCACCTTCCCTTGACACCGCTTTCACAGCCAAACACACTCTGCCCATCTGCCTTTGCCTCAACTCGCACCACTCCCAACACACTCTCACTCGCGGCACACACCACCTCCCAAAGTGCCAACAACCAAGCGATTTCTGACGCACGCTACATCTAAGGGCTTAGAGCAGATGCTGGTCCTCACCTTCCCTTGACACCGCTTTCACAGCCAAACACACTCTGCCCATCTGCCTTTGCCTCAACTCCCACCACTCCCAACACACTCTCACTCTCGGCACACACCACCTCCCAAAGTGCCAGCACCCAAGCGGTTTCTGACACACGCTACATCTAAGGGCTCAGAGCTTTTGCTGGTCATCACCTTCCCTTCACAGCGCTTTCACAGCCAAACACACTCTGCCCATCTAGCCTGGCTTTGCCTCCCAGCACTCCCAACACACATTCTCAGGCGCAATCTAACTCTCACTCCTGGCACAGACCACCTCCCAAAGTGCAGACGTGCAAGCCATTTCTCCCCTAGGATAGGCCTAAGGGCTTAGAGCTGTGGCTGGTCCTTACCTTCCCTTGACACCGCTTTCACAGCCAAACACACTCTGGGAATCTGCCCTGGCTTTGCCTCCCAGCACTCCCAACACACATTCTCAGGTGCAATCTCACTGTCACTCCCGGCACAGACCACCTCCCATAGTGACAACACGCAAGCCATTTCTCCCAGGCGACAGGCCTAAGGGCTTAGAGCTGTTGCTGGTCCTCACCTTCCCTTGACACCGCTTTCACAGACAAACACATTCTGCCCATCTGCCTTTGCCTTGCCTCACAGCACTCCCAACACACAGTCTCACTCTTGGCACAGACCACCTCCCAAAGTGCCAACACCCAAGCTATTTCGGAGGCACTCTACATGTAAGGGCTTAGAGCTGTTGCTGGTCCTCACCTTCCCTTGACACCGCTTTCACAGCCAAACACACTCTGGCCATCTACCCTGGCTTTGCCTCCCAGCACTCCCAACACACATTCTCAGGTTCAATCTCACTCTCACTCCTGGCACAGACCACCTCCCAAAGTGCAAACACCCAAGCCATTTCTCCCATACGATAGGCCTAAGGGCTTAGAGCTGTTGCTGGTCCTCACCTTCCCTTGACACCGCTTTCACAGCCAAACACACTCTGCCCATCTGCCTTTGCCTTGCCTCCCAGCACTCCCAACACACTCTCACTACCGGCACAGACCACCTGCCAAAGTGCAAACACCCAAGCGATTTCTGACACACGCTACATCTAAGGGCTTAGAGCTGTTGATGGTCATCACCTTCCCTTGACACCGCTTTCACAGCCAAACACACTCTGCCCATCGGCCTTTGCCTTGCCTCCCAGCACTCCCAACACACATTCTCAGGCTCAATCTCACTCTCACTCCCGGCACAGACCACTTCCCAAAGTGCAAACACCCAAGCCATTTCTCCCATACGATAGGCCTAAGGGCTTAGAGCTGATGCTGGTCCTCACATTCCCTTCACACCGCTTTCACAGCCAAACACACTCTGGGCATCTGCCTTTGCCTTGCCTACCAGCACTCCCAACACACATTCTCAGGCTCACTCTCACTCTCACTACCGGCACAGACCACCTCCCAAAGTGCAAACGTCCAAGCCATTTCTCCCATACGATAGGCCTAAGGGCTTAGAGCTGATGCTGGTCCTCACCTTCCCTTGACACCGCTTTCACAGCCAAACACACTCTGCCCATCTGCCTTTACCTTGCCTCCCGGCACTGCCAACACACATTCTCAGGCTCACTCAGGCTCTCACTCTCACTCCCAGCACAGACCAACTCCCAAAGTGCAAACGTCCAAGCGATTTCTGACGCTCGCTACCTCTAAGGGCTTAGAGGTGTGGCTGGTCCTCACCTTCCCTTGACACCGCTTTCACAGCCAAACACACTCTGCCCATCTGCCTTTACCTTGCCTCCCGGCACTCCCAACACACTCTCACTCTCGGCACCCACCACCTCCCAAAGTGCCAACAACCAAGCGAGTTCTGACGCACGCTACATCTAAGGGCTTAGAGCAGATGCTGGTCCTCACCTTCCCTTGACACCGCTTTCACAGCCAAACACACTCTGCCCATCTGCCTTTGCCTTGCCTCCCAGCACTCCCAACACACATTCTCAGGCTCACTCTCACTCTCACTAACGGAACAGACCACTTCCCAAAGTGCAAACGTCCAAGCCATTTCTCCCATACGATAGGCCTAAGGGCTTAGAGCTGTTGCTGGTCCTCACCTTCCCTTGACACCGCTTTCACAGCCAAACACACTCTGCCCATCTGCCTTTGCCTTGCCTCCCGGCAATCCCAACACACTCTCACTCTCGGCACACACTACCTCCCAAAGTGCCAACAACCAAGCGAGTTCTGACGCACGCTACATCTAAGGGCTTAGAGCTGTTGCTGGTCCTCACCTTCCCTTGACACCGCTTTCACAGCCAAACACACTCTGCCCATCTGCCTTTACCTTGCCTCCCGGCACTGCCAACACACATTCTCAGGCTCACTCAGGCTCTCACTCTCACTCCCAGCACAGACCAACTCCCAAAGTGCAAACCTCCAAGCGATTTCTGACGCACGCTACATCTAAGGGCTTAGAGATGTGGCTGGTCCTCACCTTCCCTTGACACCGCTTTCACAGCCAAACACACTCTGCCCATCTGCCTTTGCCTCAACTCGCACCACTCCCAACACACTCTCACTCGCGGCACACACCACCTCCCAAAGTGCCAACAACCAAGCGATTTCTGACGCACGCTACATCTAAGGGCTTAGAGCAGATGCTGGTCCTCACCTTCCCTTGACACCGCTTTCACAGCCAAACACACTCTGGCCATCTGCCTTTGCCTCAACTCCCACCACTCCCAACACACTCTCACTCTCGGCACACACCACCTCCCAAAGTGCCAGCACCCAAGCGATTTCTGACGCACGCTACATCTAAGGGCTCAGAGCTGTTGCTGGTCATCACCTTCCCTTCACAGCGCTTTCACAGCCAAACACACTCTGCCCATCTAGCCTGGCTTTGCCTCCCAGCACTCCCAACACACATTCTCAGGCGCAATCTAACTCTCACTCCTGGCACAGACCACCTCCCAAAGTGCAGACGTGCAAGCCATTTCTCCCCTAGGATAGGCCTAAGGGCTTAGAGCTGTGGCTGGTCCTTACCTTCCCTTGACACCGCTTTCACAGCCAAACACACTCTGGGAATCTGCCCTGGCTTTGCCTCCCAGCACTCCCAACACACATTCTCAGGTGCAATCTCACTCTCACTCCCGGCACAGACCACCTCCCATAGTGACAACACGCAAGCCATTTCTCCCAGGCGACAGGCCTAAGGGCTTAGAGCTGTTGCTGGTCCTCACCTTCCCTTGACACCGCTTTCACAGACAAACACATTCTGCCCATCTGCCTTTGCCTTGCCTCACAGCACTCCCAACACACAGTCTCACTCTTGGCACAGACCACCTCCCAAAGTGCCAACACCCAAGCTATTTCGGAGGCACGCTACATGTAAGGGCTTAGAGCTGTTGCTGGTCCTCACCTTCCCTTGACACCGCTTTCACAGCCAAACACACTCTGCCCATCTACCCTGGCTTGCCTCCCAGCACTCCCAACACACATTCTCAGGTTCAATCTCACTCTCACTCCCGGCACAGACCACTTCCCAAAGTGCAAACACCCAAGCCATTTCTCCCATACGATAGGCCTAAGGGCTTAGAGCTGATGCTGGTCCTCACATTCCCTTGACACCGCTTTCACAGCCAAACACACTCTGGCCATCTACCTTTGCCTTGCCTCCCAGCACTCCCAACACACTCTCACTCTCGGCACACACTACCTCCCAAAGTGCCAACAACCAAGCGAGTTCTGACGCACGCTACATCTAAGGGCTTAGAGCTGTTGCTGGTCCTCACCTTCCCTTGACACCACTTTCACAGCCAAACACACTCTGGCCATCTGCCTTTACCTTGCCTCCCGGCACTGCCAACACACATTCTCAGGCTCACTCAGGCTCTCACTCTCACTCCCAGCACAGACCAACTCCCAAAGTGCAAACCTCCAAGCGATTTCTGACGCACGCTACATCTAAGGGCTTAGAGATGTGGCTGGTCCTCACCTTCCCTTGACACCGCTTTCACAGCCAAACACACTCTGCCCATCTGCCTTTGCCTCAACTCGCACCACTCCCAACACACTCTCACTCGCGGCACACACCACCTCCCAAAGTGCCAACAACCAAGCGATTTCTGACGCACGCTACATCTAAGGGCTTAGAGCAGATGCTGGTCCTCACCTTCCCTTGACACCGCTTTCACAGCCAAACACACTCTGCCCATCTGCCTTTGCCTTGCCTCCCAGCACTCCCAACACACATTCTCAGGCTCACTCTCACTCTCACTAACGGAACAGACCACTTCCCAAAGTGCAAACGTCCAAGCCATTTCTCCCATACGATAGGCCTAAGGGCTTAGAGCTGTTGCTGGTCCTCACCTTCCCTTGACACCGCTTTCACAGCCAAACACACTCTGCCCATCTGCCTTTGCCTCAACTCCCACCACTCCCAACACACTCTCACTCTCGGCACACACCACCTCCCAAAGTGCCAACAACCAAGCGATTTCTGACGCACGCTACATCTAAGGGCTTAGAGCTGTTGCTGGTCCTCACCTTCCCTTGACACCGCTTTCACAGCCAAACACACTCTGCCCATCTGCCTTTGCCTCAACTCCCACCACTCCCAACACACTCTCACTCTCGGCACACACCACCTCCCAAAGTGCCAGCACCCAAGCGGTTTCTGACACACGCTACATCTAAGGGCTCAGAGCTTTTGCTGGTCATCACCTTCCCTTCACAGCGCTTTCACAGCCAAACACACTCTGCCCATCTAGCCTGGCTTTGCCTCCCAGCACTCCCAACACACATTCTCAGGCGCAATCTAACTCTCACTCCTGGCACAGACCACCTCCCAAAGTGCAGATGTGCAAGCCATTTCTCCCCTAGGATAGGGCTAAGGGCTTAGAGCTGTGGCTGGTCCTTACCTTCCCTTGACACCGCTTTCACAGCCAAACACACTCTGGGAATCTGCCCTGGCTTTGCCTCCCAGCACTCCCAACACACATTCTCAGGTGCAATCTCACTGTCACTCCCGGCACAGACCACCTCCCATAGTGACAACACGCAAGCCATTTCTCCCAGGCGACAGGCCTAAGGGCTTAGAGCTGTTGCTGGTCCTCACCTTCCCTTGACACCGCTTTCACAGACAAACACACTCTGCCCATCTGCCTTTGCCTTGCCTCACAGCACTCCCAACACACAGTCTCACTCTTGGCACAGACCACCTCCCAAAGTGCCAACACCCAAGCTATTTCGGAGGCACGCTACATGTAAGGGCTTAGAGCTGTTGCTGGTCCTCACCTTCCCTTGACACCGCTTTCACAGCCAAACACACTCTGGCCATCTACCCTGGCTTTGCCTCCCAGCACTCCCAACACACATTCTCAGGTTCAATCTCACTCTCACTCCCGGCACAGACCACCTCCCAAAGTGCAAACACCCAAGCCATTTCTCCCATACGATAGGCCTAAGGGCTTAGAGCTGATGCTGGTCCTCACATTCCCTTCACACCGCTTTCACAGCCAAACACACTCTGCCCATCTGCCTTTGCCTTGCCTCCCAGCACTCCCAACACACTCTCACTCTCGGCACACACTACCTCCCAAAGTGCCAACAACCAAGCGAGTTCTGACGCACGCTACATCTAAGGGCTTAGAGCTGTTGCTGGTCCTCACCTTCCCTTGACACCGCTTTCACAGCCAAACACACTCTGCCCATCTGCCTTTACCTTGCCTCCCGGCACTGCCAACACACATTCTCAGGCTCACTCAGGCTCTCACTCTCACTCCCAGCACAGACCAACTCCCAAAGTGCAAACCTCCAAGCGATTTCTGACGCACGCTACATCTAAGGGCTTAGAGATGTGGCTGGTCCTCACCTTCCCTTGACACCGCTTTCACAGCCAAACACACTCTGCCCATCTGCCTTTGCCTCAACTCGCACCACTCCCAACACACTCTCACTCGCGGCACACACCACCTCCCAAAGTGCCAACAACCAAGCGATTTCTGACGCACGCTACATCTAAGGGCTTAGAGCAGATGCTGGTCCTCACCTTCCCTTGACACCGCTTTCACAGCCAAACACACTCTGCCCATCTGCCTTTGCCTCAACTCCCACCACTCCCAACACACTCTCACTCTCGGCACACACCACCTCCCAAAGTGCCAACAACCAAGCGGTTTCTGACACACGCTACATCTAAGGGCTCAGAGCTTTTGCTGGTCATCACCTTCCCTTCACAGCGCTTTCACAGCCAAACACACTCTGCCCATCTAGCCTGGCTTTGCCTCCCAGCACTCCCAACACACATTCTCAGGCGCAATCTAACTCTCACTCCTGGCACAGACCACCTCCCAAAGTGCAGACGTGCAAGCCATTTCTCCCCTAGGATAGGCCTAAGGGCTTAGAGCTGTGGCTGGTCCTTACCTTCCCTTGACACCGCTTTCACAGCCAAACACACTCTGGGAATCTGCCCTGGCTTTGCCTCCCAGCACTCCCAACACACATTCTCAGGTGCAATCTCACTGTCACTCCCGGCACAGACCACCTCCCATAGTGACAACACGCAAGCCATTTCTCCCAGGCGACAGGCCTAAGGGCTTAGAGCTGTTGCTGGTCCTCACCTTCCCTTGACACCGCTTTCACAGACAAACACATTCTGCCCATCTGCCTTTGCCTTGCCTCACAGCACTCCCAACACACAGTCTCACTCTTGGCACAGACCACCTCCCAAAGTGCCAACACCCAAGCTATTTCGGAGGCACTCTACATGTAAGGGCTTAGAGCTGTTGCTGGTCCTCACCTTCCCTTGACACCGCTTTCACAGCCAAACACACTCTGGCCATCTACCCTGGCTTTGCCTCCCAGCACTCCCAACACACATTCTCAGGTTCAATCTCACTCTCACTCCTGGCACAGACCACCTCCCAAAGTGCAAACACCCAAGCCATTTCTCCCATACGATAGGCCTAAGGGCTTAGAGCTGTTGCTGGTCCTCACCTTCCCTTGACACCGCTTTCACAGCCAAACACACTCTGCCCATCTGCCTTTGCCTTGCCTCCCAGCACTCCCAACACACTCTCACTACCGGCACAGACCACCTGCCAAAGTGCAAACACCCAAGCGATTTCTGACACACGCTACATCTAAGGGCTTAGAGCTGTTGATGGTCATCACCTTCCCTTGACACCGCTTTCACAGCCAAACACACTCTGCCCATCGGCCTTTGCCTTGCCTCCCAGCACTCCCAACACACATTCTCAGGCTCAATCTCACTCTCACTCCCGGCACAGACCACTTCCCAAAGTGCAAACACCCAAGCCATTTCTCCCATACGATAGGCCTAAGGGCTTAGAGCTGATGCTGGTCCTCACATTCCCTTCACACCGCTTTCACAGCCAAACACACTCTGGGCATCTGCCTTTGCCTTGCCTACCAGCACTCCCAACACACATTCTCAGGCTCACTCTCACTCTCACTACCGGCACAGACCACCTCCCAAAGTGCAAACGTCCAAGCCATTTCTCCCATACGATAGGCCTAAGGGCTTAGAGCTGATGCTGGTCCTCACCTTCCCTTGACACCGCTTTCACAGCCAAACACACTCTGCCCATCTGCCTTTACCTTGCCTCCCGGCACTGCCAACACACATTCTCAGGCTCACTCAGGCTCTCACTCTCACTCCCAGCACAGACCAACTCCCAAAGTGCAAACGTCCAAGCGATTTCTGACGCTCGCTACCTCTAAGGGCTTAGAGGTGTGGCTGGTCCTCACCTTCCCTTGACACCGCTTTCACAGCCAAACACACTCTGCCCATCTGCCTTTACCTTGCCTCCCGGCACTCCCAACACACTCTCACTCTCGGCACCCACCACCTCCCAAAGTGCCAACAACCAAGCGAGTTCTGACGCACGCTACATCTAAGGGCTTAGAGCAGATGCTGGTCCTCACCTTCCCTTGACACCGCTTTCACAGCCAAACACACTCTGCCCATCTGCCTTTGCCTTGCCTCCCAGCACTCCCAACACACATTCTCAGGCTCACTCTCACTCTCACTAACGGAACAGACCACTTCCCAAAGTGCAAACGTCCAAGCCATTTCTCCCATACGATAGGCCTAAGGGCTTAGAGCTGTTGCTGGTCCTCACCTTCCCTTGACACCGCTTTCACAGCCAAACACACTCTGCCCATCTGCCTTTGCCTTGCCTCCCGGCAATCCCAACACACTCTCACTCTCGGCACACACTACCTCCCAAAGTGCCAACAACCAAGCGAGTTCTGACGCACGCTACATCTAAGGGCTTAGAGCTGTTGCTGGTCCTCACCTTCCCTTGACACCGCTTTCACAGCCAAACACACTCTGCCCATCTGCCTTTACCTTGCCTCCCGGCACTGCCAACACACATTCTCAGGCTCACTCAGGCTCTCACTCTCACTCCCAGCACAGACCAACTCCCAAAGTGCAAACCTCCAAGCGATTTCTGACGCACGCTACATCTAAGGGCTTAGAGATGTGGCTGGTCCTCACCTTCCCTTGACACCGCTTTCACAGCCAAACACACTCTGCCCATCTGCCTTTGCCTCAACTCGCACCACTCCCAACACACTCTCACTCGCGGCACACACCACCTCCCAAAGTGCCAACAACCAAGCGATTTCTGACGCACGCTACATCTAAGGGCTTAGAGCAGATGCTGGTCCTCACCTTCCCTTGACACCGCTTTCACAGCCAAACACACTCTGGCCATCTGCCTTTGCCTCAACTCCCACCACTCCCAACACACTCTCACTCTCGGCACACACCACCTCCCAAAGTGCCAGCACCCAAGCGATTTCTGACGCACGCTACATCTAAGGGCTCAGAGCTGTTGCTGGTCATCACCTTCCCTTCACAGCGCTTTCACAGCCAAACACACTCTGCCCATCTAGCCTGGCTTTGCCTCCCAGCACTCCCAACACACATTCTCAGGCGCAATCTAACTCTCACTCCTGGCACAGACCACCTCCCAAAGTGCAGACGTGCAAGCCATTTCTCCCCTAGGATAGGCCTAAGGGCTTAGAGCTGTGGCTGGTCCTTACCTTCCCTTGACACCGCTTTCACAGCCAAACACACTCTGGGAATCTGCCCTGGCTTTGCCTCCCAGCACTCCCAACACACATTCTCAGGTGCAATCTCACTGTCACTCCCGGCACAGACCACCTCCCATAGTGACAACACGCAAGCCATTTCTCCCAGGCGACAGGCCTAAGGGCTTAGAGCTGTTGCTGGTCCTCACCTTCCCTTGACACCGCTTTCACAGACAAACACATTCTGCCCATCTGCCTTTGCCTTGCCTCACAGCACTCCCAACACACAGTCTCACTCTTGGCACAGACCACCTCCCAAAGTGCCAACACCCAAGCTATTTCGGAGGCACGCTACATGTAAGGGCTTAGAGCTGTTGCTGGTCCTCACCTTCCCTTGACACCGCTTTCACAGCCAAACACACTCTGCCCATCTACCCTGGCTTGCCTCCCAGCACTCCCAACACACATTCTCAGGTTCAATCTCACTCTCACTCCCGGCACAGACCACTTCCCAAAGTGCAAACACCCAAGCCATTTCTCCCATACGATAGGCCTAAGGGCTTAGAGCTGATGCTGGTCCTCACATTCCCTTGACACCGCTTTCACAGCCAAACACACTCTGGCCATCTACCTTTGCCTTGCCTCCCAGCACTCCCAACACACTCTCACTCTCGGCACACACTACCTCCCAAAGTGCCAACAACCAAGCGAGTTCTGACGCACGCTACATCTAAGGGCTTAGAGCTGTTGCTGGTCCTCACCTTCCCTTGACACCACTTTCACAGCCAAACACACTCTGCCCATCTGCCTTTACCTTGCCTCCCGGCACTGCCAACACACATTCTCAGGCTCACTCAGGCTCTCACTCTCACTCCCAGCACAGACCAACTCCCAAAGTGCAAACCTCCAAGCGATTTCTGACGCACGCTACATCTAAGGGCTTAGAGATGTGGCTGGTCCTCACCTTCCCTTGACACCGCTTTCACAGCCAAACACACTCTGCCCATCTGCCTTTGCCTCAACTCGCACCACTCCCAACACACTCTCACTCGCGGCACACACCACCTCCCAAAGTGCCAACAACCAAGCGATTTCTGACGCACGCTACATCTAAGGGCTTAGAGCAGATGCTGGTCCTCACCTTCCCTTGACACCGCTTTCACAGCCAAACACACTCTGCCCATCTGCCTTTGCCTTGCCTCCCAGCACTCCCAACACACATTCTCAGGCTCACTCTCACTCTCACTAACGGAACAGACCACTTCCCAAAGTGCAAACGTCCAAGCCATTTCTCCCATACGATAGGCCTAAGGGCTTAGAGCTGTTGCTGGTCCTCACCTTCCCTTGACACCGCTTTCACAGCCAAACACACTCTGCCCATCTGCCTTTGCCTCAACTCCCACCACTCCCAACACACTCTCACTCTCGGCACACACCACCTCCCAAAGTGCCAACAACCAAGCGATTTCTGACGCACGCTACATCTAAGGGCTTAGAGCTGTTGCTGGTCCTCACCTTCCCTTGACACCGCTTTCACAGCCAAACACACTCTGCCCATCTGCCTTTGCCTCAACTCCCACCACTCCCAACACACTCTCACTCTCGGCACACACCACCTCCCAAAGTGCCAGCACCCAAGCGGTTTCTGACACACGCTACATCTAAGGGCTCAGAGCTTTTGCTGGTCATCACCTTCCCTTCACAGCGCTTTCACAGCCAAACACACTCTGCCCATCTAGCCTGGCTTTGCCTCCCAGCACTCCCAACACACATTCTCAGGCGCAATCTAACTCTCACTCCTGGCACAGACCACCTCCCAAAGTGCAGATGTGCAAGCCATTTCTCCCCTAGGATAGGGCTAAGGGCTTAGAGCTGTGGCTGGTCCTTACCTTCCCTTGACACCGCTTTCACAGCCAAACACACTCTGGGAATCTGCCCTGGCTTTGCCTCCCAGCACTCCCAACACACATTCTCAGGTGCAATCTCACTGTCACTCCCGGCACAGACCACCTCCCATAGTGACAACACGCAAGCCATTTCTCCCAGGCGACAGGCCTAAGGGCTTAGAGCTGTTGCTGGTCCTCACCTTCCCTTGACACCGCTTTCACAGACAAACACACTCTGCCCATCTGCCTTTGCCTTGCCTCACAGCACTCCCAACACACAGTCTCACTCTTGGCACAGACCACCTCCCAAAGTGCCAACACCCAAGCTATTTCGGAGGCACGCTACATGTAAGGGCTTAGAGCTGTTGCTGGTCCTCACCTTCCCTTGACACCGCTTTCACAGCCAAACACACTCTGGCCATCTACCCTGGCTTTGCCTCCCAGCACTCCCAACACACATTCTCAGGTTCAATCTCACTCTCACTCCCGGCACAGACCACCTCCCAAAGTGCAAACACCCAAGCCATTTCTCCCATACGATAGGCCTAAGGGCTTAGAGCTGATGCTGGTCCTCACATTCCCTTCACACCGCTTTCACAGCCAAACACACTCTGCCCATCTGCCTTTGCCTTGCCTCCCAGCACTCCCAACACACTCTCACTCTCGGCACACACTACCTCCCAAAGTGCCAACACCCAAGCGAGTTCTGACGCACGCTACATCTAAGGGCTTAGAGCTGTTGCTGGTCCTCACCTTCCCTTGACACCGCTTTCACAGCCAAACACACTCTGCCCATCTGCCTTTACCTTGCCTCCCGGCACTGCCAACACACATTCTCAGGCTCACTCAGGCTCTCACTCTCACTCCCAGCACAGACCAACTCCCAAAGTGCAAACCTCCAAGCGATTTCTGACGCACGCTACATCTAAGGGCTTAGAGATGTGGCTGGTCCTCACCTTCCCTTGACACCGCTTTCACAGCCAAACACACTCTGCCCATCTGCCTTTGCCTCAACTCGCACCACTCCCAACACACTCTCACTCGCGGCACACACCACCTCCCAAAGTGCCAACAACCAAGCGATTTCTGACGCACGCTACATCTAAGGGCTTAGAGCAGATGCTGGTCCTCACCTTCCCTTGACACCGCTTTCACAGCCAAACACACTCTGCCCATCTGCCTTTGCCTTGCCTCCCAGCACTCCCAACACACATTCTCAGGCTCACTCTCACTCTCACTAACGGAACAGACCACTTCCCAAAGTGCAAACGTCCAAGCCATTTCTCCCATACGATAGGCCTAAGGGCTTAGAGCTGTTGCTGGTCCTCACCTTCCCTTGACACCGCTTTCACAGCCAAACACACTCTGCCCATCTGCCTTTGCCTCAACTCCCACCACTCCCAACACACTCTCACTCTCGGCACACACCACCTCCCAAAGTGCCAACAACCAAGCGATTTCTGACGCACGCTACATCTAAGGGCTTAGAGCTGTTGCTGGTCCTCACCTTCCCTTGACACCGCTTTCACAGCCAAACACACTCTGCCCATCTGCCTTTACCTTGCCTCCCGGCACTGCCAACACACATTCTCAGGCTCACTCAGGCTCTCACTCTCACTCCCAGCACAGACCAACTCCCAAAGTGCAAACCTCCAAGCGATTTCTGACGCACGCTACATCTAAGGGCTTAGAGATGTGGCTGGTCCTCACCTTCCCTTGACACCGCTTTCACAGCCAAACACACTCTGCCCATCTGCCTTTGCCTCAACTCGCACCACTCCCAACACACTCTCACTCGCGGCACACACCACCTCCCAAAGTGCCAACAACCAAGCGATTTCTGACGCACGCTACATCTAAGGGCTTAGAGCAGATGCTGGTCCTCACCTTCCCTTGACACCGCTTTCACAGCCAAACACACTCTGGCCATCTGCCTTTGCCTCAACTCCCACCACTCCCAACACACTCTCACTCTCGGCACACACCACCTCCCAAAGTGCCAGCACCCAAGCGATTTCTGACGCACGCTACATCTAAGGGCTCAGAGCTGTTGCTGGTCATCACCTTCCCTTCACAGCGCTTTCACAGCCAAACACACTCTGCCCATCTAGCCTGGCTTTGCCTCCCAGCACTCCCAACACACATTCTCAGGCGCAATCTAACTCTCACTCCTGGCACAGACCACCTCCCAAAGTGCAGACGTGCAAGCCATTTCTCCCCTAGGATAGGCCTAAGGGCTTAGAGCTGTGGCTGGTCCTTACCTTCCCTTGACACCGCTTTCACAGCCAAACACACTCTGGGAATCTGCCCTGGCTTTGCCTCCCAGCACTCCCAACACACATTCTCAGGTGCAATCTCACTGTCACTCCCGGCACAGACCACCTCCCATAGTGACAACACGCAAGCCATTTCTCCCAGGCGACAGGCCTAAGGGCTTAGAGCTGTTGCTGGTCCTCACCTTCCCTTGACACCGCTTTCACAGACAAACACATTCTGCCCATCTGCCTTTGCCTTGCCTCACAGCACTCCCAACACACAGTCTCACTCTTGGCACAGACCACCTCCCAAAGTGCCAACACCCAAGCTATTTCGGAGGCACGCTACATGTAAGGGCTTAGAGCTGTTGCTGGTCCTCACCTTCCCTTGACACCGCTTTCACAGCCAAACACACTCTGCCCATCTACCCTGGCTTGCCTCCCAGCACTCCCAACACACATTCTCAGGTTCAATCTCACTCTCACTCCCGGCACAGACCACTTCCCAAAGTGCAAACACCCAAGCCATTTCTCCCATACGATAGGCCTAAGGGCTTAGAGCTGATGCTGGTCCTCACATTCCCTTGACACCGCTTTCACAGCCAAACACACTCTGGCCATCTACCTTTGCCTTGCCTCCCAGCACTCCCAACACACTCTCACTCTCGGCACACACTACCTCCCAAAGTGCCAACAACCAAGCGAGTTCTGACGCACGCTACATCTAAGGGCTTAGAGCTGTTGCTGGTCCTCACCTTCCCTTGACACCACTTTCACAGCCAAACACACTCTGCCCATCTGCCTTTACCTTGCCTCCCGGCACTGCCAACACACATTCTCAGGCTCACTCAGGCTCTCACTCTCACTCCCAGCACAGACCAACTCCCAAAGTGCAAACCTCCAAGCGATTTCTGACGCACGCTACATCTAAGGGCTTAGAGATGTGGCTGGTCCTCACCTTCCCTTGACACCGCTTTCACAGCCAAACACACTCTGCCCATCTGCCTTTGCCTCAACTCGCACCACTCCCAACACACTCTCACTCGCGGCACACACCACCTCCCAAAGTGCCAACAACCAAGCGATTTCTGACGCACGCTACATCTAAGGGCTTAGAGCAGATGCTGGTCCTCACCTTCCCTTGACACCGCTTTCACAGCCAAACACACTCTGCCCATCTGCCTTTGCCTTGCCTCCCAGCACTCCCAACACACATTCTCAGGCTCACTCTCACTCTCACTAACGGAACAGACCACTTCCCAAAGTGCAAACGTCCAAGCCATTTCTCCCATACGATAGGCCTAAGGGCTTAGAGCTGTTGCTGGTCCTCACCTTCCCTTGACACCGCTTTCACAGCCAAACACACTCTGCCCATCTGCCTTTGCCTCAACTCCCACCACTCCCAACACACTCTCACTCTCGGCACACACCACCTCCCAAAGTGCCAACAACCAAGCGATTTCTGACGCACGCTACATCTAAGGGCTTAGAGCTGTTGCTGGTCCTCACCTTCCCTTGACACCGCTTTCACAGCCAAACACACTCTGCCCATCTGCCTTTGCCTCAACTCCCACCACTCCCAACACACTCTCACTCTCGGCACACACCACCTCCCAAAGTGCCAGCACCCAAGCGGTTTCTGACACACGCTACATCTAAGGGCTCAGAGCTTTTGCTGGTCATCACCTTCCCTTCACAGCGCTTTCACAGCCAAACACACTCTGCCCATCTAGCCTGGCTTTGCCTCCCAGCACTCCCAACACACATTCTCAGGCGCAATCTAACTCTCACTCCTGGCACAGACCACCTCCCAAAGTGCAGATGTGCAAGCCATTTCTCCCCTAGGATAGGGCTAAGGGCTTAGAGCTGTGGCTGGTCCTTACCTTCCCTTGACACCGCTTTCACAGCCAAACACACTCTGGGAATCTGCCCTGGCTTTGCCTCCCAGCACTCCCAACACACATTCTCAGGTGCAATCTCACTGTCACTCCCGGCACAGACCACCTCCCATAGTGACAACACGCAAGCCATTTCTCCCAGGCGACAGGCCTAAGGGCTTAGAGCTGTTGCTGGTCCTCACCTTCCCTTGACACCGCTTTCACAGACAAACACACTCTGCCCATCTGCCTTTGCCTTGCCTCACAGCACTCCCAACACACAGTCTCACTCTTGGCACAGACCACCTCCCAAAGTGCCAACACCCAAGCTATTTCGGAGGCACGCTACATGTAAGGGCTTAGAGCTGTTGCTGGTCCTCACCTTCCCTTGACACCGCTTTCACAGCCAAACACACTCTGGCCATCTACCCTGGCTTTGCCTCCCAGCACTCCCAACACACATTCTCAGGTTCAATCTCACTCTCACTCCCGGCACAGACCACCTCCCAAAGTGCAAACACCCAAGCCATTTCTCCCATACGATAGGCCTAAGGGCTTAGAGCTGATGCTGGTCCTCACATTCCCTTCACACCGCTTTCACAGCCAAACACACTCTGCCCATCTGCCTTTGCCTTGCCTCCCAGCACTCCCAACACACTCTCACTCTCGGCACACACTACCTCCCAAAGTGCCAACACCCAAGCGAGTTCTGACGCACGCTACATCTAAGGGCTTAGAGCTGTTGCTGGTCCTCACCTTCCCTTGACACCGCTTTCACAGCCAAACACACTCTGCCCATCTGCCTTTACCTTGCCTCCCGGCACTGCCAACACACATTCTCAGGCTCACTCAGGCTCTCACTCTCACTCCCAGCACAGACCAACTCCCAAAGTGCAAACCTCCAAGCGATTTCTGACGCACGCTACATCTAAGGGCTTAGAGATGTGGCTGGTCCTCACCTTCCCTTGACACCGCTTTCACAGCCAAACACACTCTGCCCATCTGCCTTTGCCTCAACTCGCACCACTCCCAACACACTCTCACTCGCGGCACACACCACCTCCCAAAGTGCCAACAACCAAGCGATTTCTGACGCACGCTACATCTAAGGGCTTAGAGCAGATGCTGGTCCTCACCTTCCCTTGACACCGCTTTCACAGCCAAACACACTCTGCCCATCTGCCTTTGCCTTGCCTCCCAGCACTCCCAACACACATTCTCAGGCTCACTCTCACTCTCACTAACGGAACAGACCACTTCCCAAAGTGCAAACGTCCAAGCCATTTCTCCCATACGATAGGCCTAAGGGCTTAGAGCTGTTGCTGGTCCTCACCTTCCCTTGACACCGCTTTCACAGCCAAACACACTCTGCCCATCTGCCTTTGCCTCAACTCGCACCACTCCCAACACACTCTCACTCTCGGCACACACCACCTCCCAAAGTGCCAACAACCAAGCGATTTCTGACGCACGCTACATCTAAGGGCTTAGAGCTGTTGCTGGTCCTCACCTTCCCTTGACACCGCTTTCACAGCCAAACACACTCTGCCCATCTGCCTTTACCTTGCCTCCCGGCACTGCCAACACACATTCTCAGGCTCACTCAGGCTCTCACTCTCACTCCCAGCACAGACCAACTCCCAAAGTGCAAACCTCCAAGCGATTTCTGACGCACGCTACATCTAAGGGCTTAGAGATGTGGCTGGTCCTCACCTTCCCTTGACACCGCTTTCACAGCCAAACACACTCTGCCCATCTGCCTTTGCCTCAACTCGCACCACTCCCAACACACTCTCACTCGCGGCACACACCACCTCCCAAAGTGCCAACAACCAAGCGATTTCTGACGCACGCTACATCTAAGGGCTTAGAGCAGATGCTGGTCCTCACCTTCCCTTGACACCGCTTTCACAGCCAAACACACTCTGCCCATCTGCCTTTGCCTCAACTCCCACCACTCCCAACACACTCTCACTCTCGGCACACACCACCTCCCAAAGTGCCAGCACCCAAGCGGTTTCTGACACACGCTACATCTAAGGGCTCAGAGCTTTTGCTGGTCATCACCTTCCCTTCACAGCGCTTTCACAGCCAAACACACTCTGCCCATCTAGCCTGGCTTTGCCTCCCAGCACTCCCAACACACATTCTCAGGCGCAATCTAACTCTCACTCCTGGCACAGACCACCTCCCAAAGTGCAGACGTGCAAGCCATTTCTCCCCTAGGATAGGCCTAAGGGCTTAGAGCTGTGGCTGGTCCTTACCTTCCCTTGACACCGCTTTCACAGCCAAACACACTCTGGGAATCTGCCCTGGCTTTGCCTCCCAGCACTCCCAACACACATTCTCAGGTGCAATCTCACTGTCACTCCCGGCACAGACCACCTCCCATAGTGACAACACGCAAGCCATTTCTCCCAGGCGACAGGCCTAAGGGCTTAGAGCTGTTGCTGGTCCTCACCTTCCCTTGACACCGCTTTCACAGACAAACACATTCTGCCCATCTGCCTTTGCCTTGCCTCACAGCACTCCCAACACACAGTCTCACTCTTGGCACAGACCACCTCCCAAAGTGCCAACACCAAAGCTATTTCGGAGGCACGCTACATGTAAGGGCTTAGAGCTGTTGCTGGTCCTCACCTTCCCTTGACACCGCTTTCACAGCCAAACACACTCTGGCCATCTACCCTGGCTTTGCCTCCCAGCACTCCCAACACACATTCTCAGGTTCAATCTCACTCTCACTCCCGGTACAGACCACTTCCCAAAGTGCAAACACCCAAGCCATTTCTCCCATACGATAGGCCTAAGGGCTTAGAGTTGATGCTGGTCCTCACATTCCCTTCACACCACTTTCACAGCCAAACACACTCTGGCCATCTACCTTTGCCTTGCCTCCCAGCACTCCCAACACACTCTCACTCTCGGCACACACTACCTCCCAAAGTGCCAACAACCAAGCGAGTTCTGACGCACGCTACATCTAAGGGCTTAGAGCTGTTGCTGGTCCTCACCTTCCCTTGACACCACTTTCACAGCCAAACACACTCTGGCCATCTGCCTTTACCTTGCCTCCCGGCACTGCCAACACACATTCTCAGGCTCACTCAGGCTCTCACTCTCACTCCCAGCACAGACCAACTCCCAAAGTGCAAACCTCCAAGCGATTTCTGACGCACGCTACATCTAAGGGCTTAGAGATGTGGCTGGTCCTCACCTTCCCTTGACACCGCTTTCACAGCCAAACACACTCTGCCCATCTGCCTTTGCCTCAACTCGCACCACTCCCAACACACTCTCACTCGCGGCACACACCACCTCCCAAAGTGCCAACAACCAAGCGATTTCTGACGCACGCTACATCTAAGGGCTTAGAGCAGATGCTGGTCCTCACCTTCCCTTGACACCGCTTTCACAGCCAAACACACTCTGCCCATCTGCCTTTGCCTTGCCTCCCACCACTCCCAACACACATTCTCAGGCTCACTCTCACTCTCACTAACGGAACAGACCACTTCCCAAAGTGCAAACGTCCAAGCCATTTCTCCCATACGATAGGCCTAAGGGCTTAGAGCTGTTGCTGGTCCTCACCTTCCCTTGACACCGCTTTCACAGCCAAACACACTCTGCCCATCTGCCTTTGCCTCAACTCGCACCACTCCCAACACACTCTCACTCTCGGCACACACCACCTCCCAAAGTGCCAACAACCAAGCGATTTCTGACGCACGCTACATCTAAGGGCTTAG
Organism: Pelecanus crispus; assembly: GCF_030463565.1. Taxonomy (NCBI): domain Eukaryota; kingdom Metazoa; phylum Chordata; class Aves; order Pelecaniformes; family Pelecanidae; genus Pelecanus; species Pelecanus crispus. The sequence goes on along the minus strand of NW_027461491.1, from coordinate 110,345 downwards.
AGCTGTTGCTGGTCCTCACCTTCCCTTGACACCGCTTTCACAGCCAAACACACTCTGCCCATCTGCCTTTACCTTGCCTCCCGGCACTCCCAACACACATTCTCAGGCTCACTCAGGCTCTCACTCTCACTCCCAGCACAGACCAACTCCCAAAGTGCAAACCTCCAAGCGATTTCTGACGCACGCTACATCTAAGGGCTTAGAGATGTGGCTGGTCCTCACCTTCCCTTGACACCGCTTTCACAGCCAAACACACTCTGCCCATCTGCCTTTGCCTCAACTCGCACCACTCCCAACACACTCTCACTCGCGGCACACACCACCTCCCAAAGTGCCAACAACCAAGCGATTTCTGACGCACGCTACATCTAAGGGCTTAGAGCAGATGCTGGTCCTCACCTTCCCTTGACACCGCTTTCACAGCCAAACACACTCTGCCCATCTGCCTTTGCCTCAACTCCCACCACTCCCAACACACTCTCACTCTCGGCACACACCACCTCCCAAAGTGCCAGCACCCAAGCGGTTTCTGACACACGCTACATCTAAGGGCTCAGAGCTTTTGCTGGTCATCACCTTCCCTTCACAGCGCTTTCACAGCCAAACACACTCTGCCCATCTAGCCTGGCTTTGCCTCCCAGCACTCCCAACACACATTCTCAGGCGCAATCTAACTCTCACTCCTGGCACAGACCACCTCCCAAAGTGCAGACGTGCAAGCCATTTCTCCCCTAGGATAGGCCTAAGGGCTTAGAGCTGTGGCTGGTCCTTACCTTCCCTTGACACCGCTTTCACAGCCAAACACACTCTGGGAATCTGCCCTGGCTTTGCCTCCCAGCACTCCCAACACACATTCTCAGGTGCAATCTCACTGTCACTCCCGGCACAGACCACCTCCCATAGTGACAACACGCAAGCCATTTCTCCCAGGCGACAGGCCTAAGGGCTTAGAGCTGTTGCTGGTCCTCACCTTCCCTTGACACCGCTTTCACAGACAAACACATTCTGCCCATCTGCCTTTGCCTTGCCTCACAGCACTCCCAACACACAGTCTCACTCTTGGCACAGACCACCTCCCAAAGTGCCAACACCCAAGCTATTTCGGAGGCACTCTACATGTAAGGGCTTAGAGCTGTTGCTGGTCCTCACCTTCCCTTGACACCGCTTTCACAGCCAAACACACTCTGGCCATCTACCCTGGCTTTGCCTCCCAGCACTCCCAACACACATTCTCAGGTTCAATCTCACTCTCACTCCTGGCACAGACCACCTCCCAAAGTGCAAACACCCAAGCCATTTCTCCCATACGATAGGCCTAAGGGCTTAGAGCTGTTGCTGGTCCTCACCTTCCCTTGACACCGCTTTCACAGCCAAACACACTCTGCCCATCTGCCTTTGCCTTGCCTCCCAGCACTCCCAACACACTCTCACTACCGGCACAGACCACCTGCCAAAGTGCAAACACCCAAGCGATTTCTGACACACGCTACATCTAAGGGCTTAGAGCTGTTGATGGTCATCACCTTCCCTTGACACCGCTTTCACAGCCAAACACACTCTGCCCATCGGCCTTTGCCTTGCCTCCCAGCACTCCCAACACACATTCTCAGGCTCAATCTCACTCTCACTCCCGGCACAGACCACTTCCCAAAGTGCAAACACCCAAGCCATTTCTCCCATACGATAGGCCTAAGGGCTTAGAGCTGATGCTGGTCCTCACATTCCCTTCACACCGCTTTCACAGCCAAACACACTCTGGGCATCTGCCTTTGCCTTGCCTACCAGCACTCCCAACACACATTCTCAGGCTCACTCTCACTCTCACTACCGGCACAGACCACCTCCCAAAGTGCAAACGTCCAAGCCATTTCTCCCATACGATAGGCCTAAGGGCTTAGAGCTGATGCTGGTCCTCACCTTCCCTTGACACCGCTTTCACAGCCAAACACACTCTGCCCATCTGCCTTTACCTTGCCTCCCGGCACTGCCAACACACATTCTCAGGCTCACTCAGGCTCTCACTCTCACTCCCAGCACAGACCAACTCCCAAAGTGCAAACCTCCAAGCGATTTCTGACGCTCGCTACCTCTAAGGGCTTAGAGGTGTGGCTGGTCCTCACCTTCCCTTGACACCGCTTTCACAGCCAAACACACTCTGCCCATCTGCCTTTACCTTGCCTCCCGGCACTCCCAACACACTCTCACTCTCGGCACCCACCACCTCCCAAAGTGTCAACAACCAAGCGAGTTCTGACGCACGCTACATCTAAGGGCTTAGAGCAGATGCTGGTCCTCACCTTCCCTTGACACCGCTTTCACAGCCAAACACACTCTGCCCATCTGCCTTTGCCTTGCCTCCCAGCACTCCCAACACACATTCTCAGGCTCACTCTCACTCTCACTAACGGAACAGACCACTTCCCAAAGTGCAAACGTCCAAGCCATTTCTCCCATACGATAGGCCTAAGGGCTTAGAGCTGTTGCTGGTCCTCACCTTCCCTTGACACCGCTTTCACAGCCAAACACACTCTGCCCATCTGCCTTTGCCTTGCCTCCCGGCAATCCCAACACACTCTCACTCTCGGCACACACTACCTCCCAAAGTGCCAACAACCAAGCGAGTTCTGACGCACGCTACATCTAAGGGCTTAGAGCTGTTGCTGGTCCTCACCTTCCCTTGACACCGCTTTCACAGCCAAACACACTCTGCCCATCTGCCTTTACCTTGCCTCCCGGCACTGCCAACACACATTCTCAGGCTCACTCAGGCTCTCACTCTCACTCCCAGCACAGACCAACTCCCAAAGTGCAAACCTCCAAGCGATTTCTGACGCACGCTACATCTAAGGGCTTAGAGATGTGGCTGGTCCTCACCTTCCCTTGACACCGCTTTCACAGCCAAACACACTCTGCCCATCTGCCTTTGCCTCAACTCGCACCACTCCCAACACACTCTCACTCGCGGCACACACCACCTCCCAAAGTGCCAACAACCAAGCGATTTCTGACGCACGCTACATCTAAGGGCTTAGAGCAGATGCTGGTCCTCACCTTCCCTTGACACCGCTTTCACAGCCAAACACACTCTGCCCATCTGCCTTTGCCTTGCCTCCCAGCACTCCCAACACACATTCTCAGGCTCACTCTCACTCTCACTAACGGAACAGACCACTTCCCAAAGTGCAAACGTCCAAGCCATTTCTCCCATACGATAGGCCTAAGGGCTTAGAGCTGTTGCTGGTCCTCACCTTCCCTTGACACCGCTTTCACAGCCAAACACACTCTGCCCATCTGCCTTTGCCTCAACTCCCACCACTCCCAACACACTCTCACTCTCGGCACACACCACCTCCCAAAGTGCCAACAACCAAGCGATTTCTGACGCACGCTACATCTAAGGGCTTAGAGCTGTTGCTGGTCCTCACCTTCCCTTGACACCGCTTTCACAGCCAAACACACTCTGCCCATCTGCCTTTACCTTGCCTCCCGGCACTGCCAACACACATTCTCAGGCTCACTCAGGCTCTCACTCTCACTCCCAGCACAGACCAACTCCCAAAGTGCAAACCTCCAAGCGATTTCTGACGCACGCTACATCTAAGGGCTTAGAGATGTGGCTGGTCCTCACCTTCCCTTGACACCGCTTTCACAGCCAAACACACTCTGCCCATCTGCCTTTGCCTCAACTCGCACCACTCCCAACACACTCTCACTCGCGGCACACACCACCTCCCAAAGTGCCAACAACCAAGCGATTTCTGACGCACGCTACATCTAAGGGCTTAGAGCAGATGCTGGTCCTCACCTTCCCTTGACACCGCTTTCACAGCCAAACACACTCTGCCCATCTGCCTTTGCCTCAACTCCCACCACTCCCAACACACTCTCACTCTCGGCACACACCACCTCCCAAAGTGCCAGCACCCAAGCGGTTTCTGACACACGCTACATCTAAGGGCTCAGAGCTTTTGCTGGTCATCACCTTCCCTTCACAGCGCTTTCACAGCCAAACACACTCTGCCCATCTAGCCTGGCTTTGCCTCCCAGCACTCCCAACACACATTCTCAGGCGCAATCTAACTCTCACTCCTGGCACAGACCACCTCCCAAAGTGCAGACGTGCAAGCCATTTCTCCCCTAGGATAGGCCTAAGGGCTTAGAGCTGTGGCTGGTCCTTACCTTCCCTTGACACCGCTTTCACAGCCAAACACACTCTGGGAATCTGCCCTGGCTTTGCCTCCCAGCACTCCCAACACACATTCTCAGGTGCAATCTCACTGTCACTCCCGGCACAGACCACCTCCCATAGTGACAACACGCAAGCCATTTCTCCCAGGCGACAGGCCTAAGGGCTTAGAGCTGTTGCTGGTCCTCACCTTCCCTTGACACCGCTTTCACAGACAAACACACTCTGCCCATCTGCCTTTGCCTTGCCTCACAGCACTCCCAACACACAGTCTCACTCTTGGCACAGACCACCTCCCAAAGTGCCAACACCCAAGCTATTTCGGAGGCACGCTACATGTAAGGGCTTAGAGCTGTTGCTGGTCCTCACCTTCCCTTGACACCGCTTTCACAGCCAAACACACTCTGCCCATCTACCCTGGCTTTGCCTCCCAGCACTCCCAACACACATTCTCAGGTTCAATCTCACTCTCACTCCCGGCACAGACCACCTCCCAAAGTGCAAACACCCAAGCCATTTCTCCCATACGATAGGCCTAAGGGCTTAGAGCTGATGCTGGTCCTCACATTCCCTTCACACCGCTTTCACAGCCAAACACACTCTGCCCATCTGCCTTTGCCTTGCCTCCCAGCACTCCCAACACACTCTCACTCTCGGCACACACTACCTCCCAAAGTGCCAACAACCAAGCGAGTTCTGACGCACGCTACATCTAAGGGCTTAGAGCTGTTGCTGGTCCTCACCTTCCCTTGACACCACTTTCACAGCCAAACACACTCTGGCCATCTGCCTTTACCTTGCCTCCCGGCACTGCCAACACACATTCTCAGGCTCACTCAGGCTCTCACTCTCACTCCCAGCACAGACCAACTCCCAAAGTGCAAACCTCCAAGCGATTTCTGACGCACGCTACATCTAAGGGCTTAGAGATGTGGCTGGTCCTCACCTTCCCTTGACACCGCTTTCACAGCCAAACACACTCTGCCCATCTGCCTTTGCCTCAACTCGCACCACTCCCAACACACTCTCACTCGCGGCACACACCACCTCCCAAAGTGCCAACAACCAAGCGATTTCTGACGCACGCTACATCTAAGGGCTTAGAGCAGATGCTGGTCCTCACCTTCCCTTGACACCGCTTTCACAGCCAAACACACTCTGCCCATCTGCCTTTGCCTTGCCTCCCAGCACTCCCAACACACATTCTCAGGCTCACTCTCACTCTCACTAACGGAACAGACCACTTCCCAAAGTGCAAACGTCCAAGCCATTTCTCCCATACGATAGGCCTAAGGGCTTAGAGCTGTTGCTGGTCCTCACCTTCCCTTGACACCGCTTTCACAGCCAAACACACTCTGCCCATCTGCCTTTGCCTCAACTCCCACCACTCCCAACACACTCTCACTCTCGGCACACACCACCTCCCAAAGTGCCAACAACCAAGCGAGTTCTGACGCACGCTACATCTAAGGGCTTAGAGCAGATGCTGGTCCTCACCTTCCCTTGACACCGCTTTCACAGCCAAACACACTCTGCCCATCTGCCTTTGCCTTGCCTCCCAGCACTCCCAACACACATTCTCAGGCTCACTCTCACTCTCACTAACGGAACAGACCACTTCCCAAAGTGCAAACGTCCAAGCCATTTCTCCCATACGATAGGCCTAAGGGCTTAGAGCTGTTGCTGGTCCTCACCTTCCCTTGACACCGCTTTCACAGCCAAACACACTCTGCCCATCTGCCTTTGCCTTGCCTCCCGGCAATCCCAACACACTCTCACTCTCGGCACACACTACCTCCCAAAGTGCCAACAACCAAGCGAGTTCTGACGCACGCTACATCTAAGGGCTTAGAGCTGTTGCTGGTCCTCACCTTCCCTTGACACCGCTTTCACAGCCAAACACACTCTGCCCATCTGCCTTTACCTTGCCTCCCGGCACTGCCAACACACATTCTCAGGCTCACTCAGGCTCTCACTCTCACTCCCAGCACAGACCAACTCCCAAAGTGCAAACCTCCAAGCGATTTCTGACGCACGCTACATCTAAGGGCTTAGAGATGTGGCTGGTCCTCACCTTCCCTTGACACCGCTTTCACAGCCAAACACACTCTGCCCATCTGCCTTTGCCTCAACCCGCACCACTCCCAACACACTCTCACTCGCGGCACACACCACCTCCCAAAGTGCCAACAACCAAGCGATTTCTGACGCACGCTACATCTAAGGGCTTAGAGCAGATGCTGGTCCTCACCTTCCCTTGACACCGCTTTCACAGCCAAACACACTCTGCCCATCTGCCTTTGCCTCAACTCCCACCACTCCCAACACACTCTCACTCTCGGCACACACCACCTCCCAAAGTGCCAGCACCCAAGCGATTTCTGACGCACGCTACATCTAAGGGCTCAGAGCTGTTGCTGGTCATCACCTTCCCTTCACAGCGCTTTCACAGCCAAACACACTCTGCCCATCTAGCCTGGCTTTGCCTCCCAGCACTCCCAACACACATTCTCAGGCGCAATCTAACTCTCACTCCTGGCACAGACCACCTCCCAAAGTGCAGACGTGCAAGCCATTTCTCCCCTAGGATAGGCCTAAGGGCTTAGAGCTGTGGCTGGTCCTTACCTTCCCTTGACACCGCTTTCACAGCCAAACACACTCTGGGAATCTGCCCTGGCTTTGCCTCCCAGCACTCCCAACACACATTCTCAGGTGCAATCTCACTGTCACTCCCGGCACAGACCACCTCCCATAGTGACAACACGCAAGCCATTTCTCCCAGGCGACAGGCCTAAGGGCTTAGAGCTGTTGCTGGTCCTCACCTTCCCTTGACACCGCTTTCACAGACAAACACATTCTGCCCATCTGCCTTTGCCTTGCCTCACAGCACTCCCAACACACAGTCTCACTCTTGGCACAGACCACCTCCCAAAGTGCCAACACCCAAGCTATTTCGGAGGCACGCTACATGTAAGGGCTTAGAGCTGTTGCTGGTCCTCACCTTCCCTTGACACCGCTTTCACAGCCAAACACACTCTGGCCATCTACCCTGGCTTTGCCTCCCAGCACTCCCAACACACATTCTCAGGTTCAATCTCACTCTCACTCCCGGCACAGACCACCTCCCAAAGTGCAAACACCCAAGCCATTTCTCCCATACGATAGGCCTAAGGGCTTAGAGCTGATGCTGGTCCTCACATTCCCTTCACACCGCTTTCACAGCCAAACACACTCTGCCCATCTGCCTTTGCCTTGCCTCCCAGCACTCCCAACACACTCTCACTCTCGGCACACACTACCTCCCAAAGTGCCAACAACCAAGCGAGTTCTGACGCACGCTACATCTAAGGGCTTAGAGCTGTTGCTGGTCCTCACCTTCCCTTGACACCACTTTCACAGCCAAACACACTCTGGCCATCTGCCTTTACCTTGCCTCCCGGCACTGCCAACACACATTCTCAGGCTCACTCAGGCTCTCACTCTCACTCCCAGCACAGACCAACTCCCAAAGTGCAAACCTCCAAGCGATTTCTGACGCACGCTACATCTAAGGGCTTAGAGATGTGGCTGGTCCTCACCTTCCCTTGACACCGCTTTCACAGCCAAACACACTCTGGCCATCTGCCTTTGCCTCAACTCGCACCACTCCCAACACACTCTCACTCGCGGCACACACCACCTCCCAAAGTGCCAACAACCAAGCGATTTCTGACGCACGCTACATCTAAGGGCTTAGAGCAGATGCTGGTCCTCACCTTCCCTTGACACCGCTTTCACAGCCAAACACACTCTGCCCATCTGCCTTTGCCTTGCCTCCCAGCACTCCCAACACACATTCTCAGGCTCACTCTCACTCTCACTAACGGAACAGACCACTTCCCAAAGTGCAAACGTCCAAGCCATTTCTCCCATACGATAGGCCTAAGGGCTTAGAGCTGTTGCTGGTCCTCACCTTCCCTTGACACCGCTTTCACAGCCAAACACACTCTGCCCATCTGCCTTTGCCTCAACTCCCACCACTCCCAACACACTCTCACTCTCGGCACACACCACCTCCCAAAGTGCCAACAACCAAGCGATTTCTGACGCACGCTACATCTAAGGGCTTAGAGCTGTTGCTGGTCCTCACCTTCCCTTGACACCGCTTTCACAGCCAAACACACTCTGCCCATCTGCCTTTACCTTGCCTCCCGGCACTGCCAACACACATTCTCAGGCTCACTCAGGCTCTCACTCTCACTCCCAGCACAGACCAACTCCCAAAGTGCAAACCTCCAAGCGATTTCTGACGCACGCTACATCTAAGGGCTTAGAGATGTGGCTGGTCCTCACCTTCCCTTGACACCGCTTTCACAGCCAAACACACTCTGCCCATCTGCCTTTGCCTCAACTCGCACCACTCCCAACACACTCTCACTCGCGGCACACACCACCTCCCAAAGTGCCAACAACCAAGCGATTTCTGACGCACGCTACATCTAAGGGCTTAGAGCAGATGCTGGTCCTCACCTTCCCTTGACACCGCTTTCACAGCCAAACACACTCTGCCCATCTGCCTTTGCCTCAACTCCCACCACTCCCAACACACTCTCACTCTCGGCACACACCACCTCCCAAAGTGCCAGCACCCAAGCGGTTTCTGACACACGCTACATCTAAGGGCTCAGAGCTTTTGCTGGTCATCACCTTCCCTTCACAGCGCTTTCACAGCCAAACACACTCTGCCCATCTAGCCTGGCTTTGCCTCCCAGCACTCCCAACACACATTCTCAGGCGCAATCTAACTCTCACTCCTGGCACAGACCACCTCCCAAAGTGCAGACGTGCAAGCCATTTATCCCCTAGGATAGGCCTAAGGGCTTAGAGCTGTGGCTGGTCCTTACCTTCCCTTGACACCGCTTTCACAGCCAAACACACTCTGGGAATCTGCCCTGGCTTTGCCTCCCAGCACTCCCAACACACATTCTCAGGTGCAATCTCACTGTCACTCGCGGCACAGACCACCTCCCATAGTGACAACACGCAAGCCATTTCTCCCAGGCGACAGGCCTAAGGGCTTAGAGCTGTTGCTGGTCCTCACCTTCCCTTGACACCGCTTTCACAGACAAACACATTCTGCCCATCTGCCTTTGCCTTGCCTCACAGCACTCCCAACACACAGTCTCACTCTTGGCACAGACCACCTCCCAAAGTGCCAACACCCAAGCTATTTCGGAGGCACGCTACATGTAAGGGCTTAGAGCTGTTGCTGGTCCTCACCTTCCCTTGACACCGCTTTCACAGCCAAACACACTCTGCCCATCTACCCTGGCTTTGCCTCCCAGCACTCCCAACACACATTCTCAGGTTCAATCTCACTCTCACTCCTGGCACAGACCACCTCCCAAAGTGCAAACACCCAAGCCATTTCTCCCATACGATAGGCCTAAGGGCTTAGAGCTGATGCTGGTCTTCACCTTCCCTTGACACCGCTTTCACAGCCAAACACACTCTGCCCATCTACCTTTGCCTTGCCTCCCAGCACTCCCAACACACATTCTCAGGCTCACTCTCACTCTCACTAACGGAACAGACCACTTCCCAAAGTGCAAACGTCCAAGCCATTTCTCCCATACGATAGGCCTAAGGGCTTAGAGCTGTTGCTGGTCCTCACCTTCCCTTGACACCGCTTTCACAGCCAAACACACTCTGCCCATCTGCCTTTGCCTCAACTCCCACCACTCCCAACACACTCTCACTCTCGGCACACACCACCTCCCAAAGTGCCAACAACCAAGCGATTTCTGACGCACGCTACATCTAAGGGCTTAGAGCTGTTGCTGGTCCTCACCTTCCCTTGACACCGCTTTCACAGCCAAACACACTCTGCCCATCTGCCTTTACCTTGCCTCCCGGCACTGCCAACACACATTCTCAGGCTCACTCAGGCTCTCACTCTCACTCCCAGCACAGACCAACTCCCAAAGTGCAAACCTCCAAGCGATTTCTGACGCACGCTACATCTAAGGGCTTAGAGATGTGGCTGGTCCTCACCTTCCCTTGACACCGCTTTCACAGCCAAACACACTCTGGCCATCTACCTTTGCCTTGCCTCCCAGCACTCCCAACACACTCTCACTCTCGGCACAGACCACCTCCCAAAGTGCCAACAACCAAGCGAGTTCTGACGCACGCTACATCTAAGGGCTTAGAGCTGTTGCTGGTCCTCACCTTCCCTTGACACCGCTTTCACAGCCAAACACACGCTGGCCATCTGCCTTTACCTTACCTCCCGGCACTGCCAACACACATTCTCAGGCTCACTCAGGCTCTCACTCTCACTCCCAGCACAGACCAACTCCCAAAGTGCAAACGTCCAAGCGATTTCTGACGCTCGCTACCTCTAAGGGCTTAGAGGTGTGGCTGGTCCTCACCTTCCCTTGACACCGCTTTCACAGCCAAACACACTCTGCCCATCTGCCTTTACCTTGCCTCCCGGCACTCCCAACACACTCTCACTCTCGGCACCCACCACCTCCCAAAGTGCCAACAACCAAGCGAGTTCTGACGCACGCTACATCTAAGGGCTTAGAGCAGATGCTGGTCCTCACCTTCCCTTGACACCGCTTTCACAGCCAAACACACTCTGGCCATCTGCCTTTGCCTTGCCTCCCAGCACTCCCAACACACATTCTCAGGCTCACTCTCACTCTCACTAACGGAACAGACCACTTCCCAAAGTGCAAACGTCCAAGCCATTTCTCCCATACGATAGGCCTAAGGGCTTAGAGCTGTTGCTGGTCCTCACCTTCCCTTGACACCGCTTTCACAGCCAAACACACTCTGCCCATCTGCCTTTGCCTTGCCTCCCGGCAATCCCAACACACTCTCACTCTCGGCACACACTACCTCCCAAAGTGCCAACAACCAAGCGAGTTCTGACGCACGCTACATCTAAGGGCTTAGAGCTGTTGCTGGTCCTCACCTTCCCTTGACACCGCTTTCACAGCCAAACACACTCTGCCCATCTGCCTTTACCTTGCCTCCCGGCACTGCCAACACACATTCTCAGGCTCACTCAGGCTCTCACTCTCACTCCCAGCACAGACCAACTCCCAAAGTGCAAACCTCCAAGCGATTTCTGACGCACGCTACATCTAAGGGCTTAGAGATGTGGCTGGTCCTCACCTTCCCTTGACACCGCTTTCACAGCCAAACACACTCTGCCCATCTGCCTTTGCCTCAACCCGCACCACTCCCAACACACTCTCACTCGCGGCACACACCACCTCCCAAAGTGCCAACAACCAAGCGATTTCTGACGCACGCTACATCTAAGGGCTTAGAGCAGATGCTGGTCCTCACCTTCCCTTGACACCGCTTTCACAGCCAAACACACTCTGCCCATCTGCCTTTGCCTCAACTCCCACCACTCCCAACACACTCTCACTCTCGGCACACACCACCTCCCAAAGTGCCAGCACCCAAGCGATTTCTGACGCACGCTACATCTAAGGGCTCAGAGCTGTTGCTGGTCATCACCTTCCCTTCACAGCGCTTTCACAGCCAAACACACTCTGCCCATCTAGCCTGGCTTTGCCTCCCAGCACTCCCAACACACATTCTCAGGCGCAATCTAACTCTCACTCCTGGCACAGACCACCTCCCAAAGTGCAGACGTGCAAGCCATTTCTCCCCTAGGATAGGCCTAAGGGCTTAGAGCTGTGGCTGGTCCTTACCTTCCCTTGACACCGCTTTCACAGCCAAACACACTCTGGGAATCTGCCCTGGCTTTGCCTCCCAGCACTCCCAACACACATTCTCAGGTGCAATCTCACTGTCACTCCCGGCACAGACCACCTCCCATAGTGACAACACGCAAGCCATTTCTCCCAGGCGACAGGCCTAAGGGCTTAGAGCTGTTGCTGGTCCTCACCTTCCCTTGACACCGCTTTCACAGACAAACACATTCTGCCCATCTGCCTTTGCCTTGCCTCACAGCACTCCCAACACACAGTCTCACTCTTGGCACAGACCACCTCCCAAAGTGCCAACACCCAAGCTATTTCGGAGGCACGCTACATGTAAGGGCTTAGAGCTGTTGCTGGTCCTCACCTTCCCTTGACACCGCTTTCACAGCCAAACACACTCTGGCCATCTACCCTGGCTTTGCCTCCCAGCACTCCCAACACACATTCTCAGGTTCAATCTCACTCTCACTCCCGGCACAGACCACCTCCCAAAGTGCAAACACCCAAGCCATTTCTCCCATACGATAGGCCTAAGGGCTTAGAGCTGATGCTGGTCCTCACATTCCCTTCACACCGCTTTCACAGCCAAACACACTCTGCCCATCTGCCTTTGCCTTGCCTCCCAGCACTCCCAACACACTCTCACTCTCGGCACACACTACCTCCCAAAGTGCCAACAACCAAGCGAGTTCTGACGCACGCTACATCTAAGGGCTTAGAGCTGTTGCTGGTCCTCACCTTCCCTTGACACCACTTTCACAGCCAAACACACTCTGGCCATCTGCCTTTACCTTGCCTCCCGGCACTGCCAACACACATTCTCAGGCTCACTCAGGCTCTCACTCTCACTCCCAGCACAGACCAACTCCCAAAGTGCAAACCTCCAAGCGATTTCTGACGCACGCTACATCTAAGGGCTTAGAGATGTGGCTGGTCCTCACCTTCCCTTGACACCGCTTTCACAGCCAAACACACTCTGCCCATCTGCCTTTGCCTCAACTCGCACCACTCCCAACACACTCTCACTCGCGGCACACACCACCTCCCAAAGTGCCAACAACCAAGCGATTTCTGACGCACGCTACATCTAAGGGCTTAGAGCAGATGCTGGTCCTCACCTTCCCTTGACACCGCTTTCACAGCCAAACACACTCTGCCCATCTGCCTTTGCCTTGCCTCCCAGCACTCCCAACACACATTCTCAGGCTCACTCTCACTCTCACTAACGGAACAGACCACTTCCCAAAGTGCAAACGTCCAAGCCATTTCTCCCATACGATAGGCCTAAGGGCTTAGAGCTGTTGCTGGTCCTCACCTTCCCTTGACACCGCTTTCACAGCCAAACACACTCTGCCCATCTGCCTTTGCCTCAACTCCCACCACTCCCAACACACTCTCACTCTCGGCACACACCACCTCCCAAAGTGCCAACAACCAAGCGATTTCTGACGCACGCTACATCTAAGGGCTTAGAGCTGTTGCTGGTCCTCACCTTCCCTTGACACCGCTTTCACAGCCAAACACACTCTGCCCATCTGCCTTTACCTTGCCTCCCGGCACTGCCAACACACATTCTCAGGCTCACTCAGGCTCTCACTCTCACTCCCAGCACAGACCAACTCCCAAAGTGCAAACCTCCAAGCGATTTCTGACGCACGCTACATCTAAGGGCTTAGAGATGTGGCTGGTCCTCACCTTCCCTTGACACCGCTTTCACAGCCAAACACACTCTGCCCATCTGCCTTTGCCTCAACTCGCACCACTCCCAACACACTCTCACTCGCGGCACACACCACCTCCCAAAGTGCCAACAACCAAGCGATTTCTGACGCACGCTACATCTAAGGGCTTAGAGCAGATGCTGGTCCTCACCTTCCCTTGACACCGCTTTCACAGCCAAACACACTCTGCCCATCTGCCTTTGCCTCAACTCCCACCACTCCCAACACACTCTCACTCTCGGCACACACCACCTCCCAAAGTGCCAGCACCCAAGCGGTTTCTGACACACGCTACATCTAAGGGCTCAGAGCTTTTGCTGGTCATCACCTTCCCTTCACAGCGCTTTCACAGCCAAACACACTCTGCCCATCTAGCCTGGCTTTGCCTCCCAGCACTCCCAACACACATTCTCAGGCGCAATCTAACTCTCACTCCTGGCACAGACCACCTCCCAAAGTGCAGACGTGCAAGCCATTTATCCCCTAGGATAGGCCTAAGGGCTTAGAGCTGTGGCTGGTCCTTACCTTCCCTTGACACCGCTTTCACAGCCAAACACACTCTGGGAATCTGCCCTGGCTTTGCCTCCCAGCACTCCCAACACACATTCTCAGGTGCAATCTCACTGTCACTCGCGGCACAGACCACCTCCCATAGTGACAACACGCAAGCCATTTCTCCCAGGCGACAGGCCTAAGGGCTTAGAGCTGTTGCTGGTCCTCACCTTCCCTTGACACCGCTTTCACAGACAAACACATTCTGCCCATCTGCCTTTGCCTTGCCTCACAGCACTCCCAACACACAGTCTCACTCTTGGCACAGACCACCTCCCAAAGTGCCAACACCCAAGCTATTTCGGAGGCACGCTACATGTAAGGGCTTAGAGCTGTTGCTGGTCCTCACCTTCCCTTGACACCGCTTTCACAGCCAAACACACTCTGCCCATCTACCCTGGCTTTGCCTCCCAGCACTCCCAACACACATTCTCAGGTTCAATCTCACTCTCACTCCTGGCACAGACCACCTCCCAAAGTGCAAACACCCAAGCCATTTCTCCCATACGATAGGCCTAAGGGCTTAGAGCTGATGCTGGTCTTCACCTTCCCTTGACACCGCTTTCACAGCCAAACACACTCTGCCCATCTACCTTTGCCTTGCCTCCCAGCACTCCCAACACACTCTCACTACCGGCACAGACCACCTGCCAAAGTGCAAACACCCAAGCGATTTCTGACACACGCTACATCTAAGGGCTTAGAGCTGTTGATGGTCCTCACCTTCCCTTGACACCGCTTTCACAGCCAAACACACTCTGCCCATCGGCCTTTGCCTTGCCTCCCAGCACTCCCAACACACATTCTCAGACTCAATCTCACTCTCACTCCCAGCACAGACCACCTCCCAAAGTGCAAACGTCCAAGCCATTTCTCCCATACGATAGGCCTAAGGGCTTAGAGCTGATGCTGGTCCTCACATTCCCTTCACACCGCTTTCACAGCCAAACACACTCTGGCCATCTGCCTTTGCCTTGCCTACCAGCACTCCCAACACACATTCTCAGGCTCACTCTCACTCTCACTACCGGCACAGACCACCTCCCAAAGTGCAAACGTCCAAGCCATTTCTCCCATACGATAGGCCTAAGGGCTTAGAGCTGATGCTGGTCCTCACCTTCCCTTGACACCGCTTTCACAGCCAAACACACTCTGGCCATCTACCTTTGCCTTGCCTCCCAGCACTCCCAACACACTCTCACTCTCGTCACAGACCACCTCCCAAAGTGCCAACAACCAAGCGAGTTCTGACGCACGCTACATCTAAGGGCTTAGAGCTGTTGCTGGTCCTCACCTTCCCTTGACACCGCTTTCACAGCCAAACACACGCTGGCCATCTGCCTTTACCTTACCTCCCGGCACTGCCAACACACATTCTCAGGCTCACTCAGGCTCTCACTCTCACTCCCAGCACAGACCAACTCCCAAAGTGCAAACGTCCAAGCGATTTCTGACGCTCGCTACCTCTAAGGGCTTAGAGGTGTGGCTGGTCCTCACCTTCCCTTGACACCGCTTTCACAGCCAAACACACTCTGCCCATCTGCCTTTACCTTGCCTCCCGGCACTCCCAACACACTCTCACTCTCGGCACCCACCACCTCCCAAAGTGCCAACAACCAAGCGAGTTCTGACGCACGCTACATCTAAGGGCTTAGAGCTGTTGCTGGTCCTCACCTTCCCTTGACACCGCTTTCACAGCCAAACACACTCTGGCCATCTGCCTTTGCCTTGCCTCCCAGCACTCCCAACACACATTCTCAGGCTCACTCTCACTCTCACTAACGGAACAGACCACTTCCCAAAGTGCAAACGTCCAAGCCATTTCTCCCATACGATAGGCCTAAGGGCTTAGAGCTGTTGCTGGTCCTCACCTTCCCTTGACACCGCTTTCACAGCCAAACACACTCTGCCCATCTGCCTTTGCCTCAACTCCCACCACTCCCAACACACTCTCACTCTCGGCACACACCACCTCCCAAAGTGCCAACAACCAAGCGATTTCTGACGCACGCTACATCTAAGGGCTTAGAGCTGTTGCTGGTCCTCACCTTCCCTTGACACCGCTTTCACAGCCAAACACACTCTGCCCATCTGCCTTTGCCTCAACTCCCACCACTCCCAACACACTCTCACTCTCGGCACACACCACCTCCCAAAGTGCCAGCACCCAAGCGGTTTCTGACACACGCTACATCTAAGGGCTCAGAGCTTTTGCTGGTCATCACCTTCCCTTCACAGCGCTTTCACAGCCAAACACACTCTGCCCATCTAGCCTGGCTTTGCCTCCCAGCACTCCCAACACACATTCTCAGGCGCAATCTAACTCTCACTCCTGGCACAGACCACCTCCCAAAGTGCAGATGTGCAAGCCATTTCTCCCCTAGGATAGGGCTAAGGGCTTAGAGCTGTGGCTGGTCCTTACCTTCCCTTGACACCGCTTTCACAGCCAAACACACTCTGGGAATCTGCCCTGGCTTTGCCTCCCAGCACTCCCAACACACATTCTCAGGTGCAATCTCACTGTCACTCCCGGCACAGACCACCTCCCATAGTGACAACACGCAAGCCATTTCTCCCAGGCGACAGGCCTAAGGGCTTAGAGCTGTTGCTGGTCCTCACCTTCCCTTGACACCGCTTTCACAGACAAACACATTCTGCCCATCTGCCTTTGCCTTGCCTCACAGCACTCCCAACACACAGTCTCACTCTTGGCACAGACCACCTCCCAAAGTGCCAACACCCAAGCTATTTCGGAGGCACGCTACATGTAAGGGCTTAGAGCTGTTGCTGGTCCTCACCTTCCCTTGACACCGCTTTCACAGCCAAACACACTCTGGCCATCTACCCTGGCTTTGCCTCCCAGCACTCCCAACACACATTCTCAGGTTCAATCTCACTCTCACTCCCGGCACAGACCACCTCCCAAAGTGCAAACACCCAAGCCATTTCTCCCATACGATAGGCCTAAGGGCTTAGAGCTGATGCTGGTCCTCACATTCCCTTCACACCGCTTTCACAGCCAAACACACTCTGCCCATCTGCCTTTGCCTTGCCTCCCAGCACTCCCAACACACTCTCACTCTCGGCACACACTACCTCCCAAAGTGCCAACAACCAAGCGAGTTCTGACGCACGCTACATCTAAGGGCTTAGAGCTGTTGCTGGTCCTCACCTTCCCTTGACACCGCTTTCACAGCCAAACACACTCTGCCCATCTGCCTTTACCTTGCCTCCCGGCACTGCCAACACACATTCTCAGGCTCACTCAGGCTCTCACTCTCACTCCCAGCACAGACCAACTCCCAAAGTGCAAACCTCCAAGCGATTTCTGACGCACGCTACATCTAAGGGCTTAGAGATGTGGCTGGTCCTCACCTTCCCTTGACACCGCTTTCACAGCCAAACACACTCTGCCCATCTGCCTTTGCCTCAACTCGCACCACTCCCAACACACTCTCACTCGCGGCACACACCACCTCCCAAAGTGCCAACAACCAAGCGATTTCTGACGCACGCTACATCTAAGGGCTTAGAGCAGATGCTGGTCCTCACCTTCCCTTGACACCGCTTTCACAGCCAAACACACTCTGCCCATCTGCCTTTGCCTTGCCTCCCAGCACTCCCAACACACATTCTCAGGCTCACTCTCACTCTCACTAACGGAACAGACCACTTCCCAAAGTGCAAACGTCCAAGCCATTTCTCCCATACGATAGGCCTAAGGGCTTAGAGCTGTTGCTGGTCCTCACCTTCCCTTGACACCGCTTTCACAGCCAAACACACTCTGCCCATCTGCCTTTGCCTCAACTCCCACCACTCCCAACACACTCTCACTCTCGGCACACACCACCTCCCAAAGTGCCAACAACCAAGCGATTTCTGACGCACGCTACATCTAAGGGCTTAGAGCTGTTGCTGGTCCTCACCTTCCCTTGACACCGCTTTCACAGCCAAACACACTCTGCCCATCTGCCTTTACCTTGCCTCCCGGCACTGCCAACACACATTCTCAGGCTCACTCAGGCTCTCACTCTCACTCCCAGCACAGACCAACTCCCAAAGTGCAAACCTCCAAGCGATTTCTGACGCACGCTACATCTAAGGGCTTAGAGATGTGGCTGGTCCTCACCTTCCCTTGACACCGCTTTCACAGCCAAACACACTCTGCCCATCTGCCTTTGCCTCAACCCGCACCACTCCCAACACACTCTCACTCGCGGCACACACCACCTCCCAAAGTGCCAACAACCAAGCGATTTCTGACGCACGCTACATCTAAGGGCTTAGAGCAGATGCTGGTCCTCACCTTCCCTTGACACCGCTTTCACAGCCAAACACACTCTGCCCATCTGCCTTTGCCTCAACTCCCACCACTCCCAACACACTCTCACTCTCGGCACACACCACCTCCCAAAGTGCCAGCACCCAAGCGATTTCTGACGCACGCTACATCTAAGGGCTCAGAGCTGTTGCTGGTCATCACCTTCCCTTCACAGCGCTTTCACAGCCAAACACACTCTGCCCATCTAGCCTGGCTTTGCCTCCCAGCACTCCCAACACACATTCTCAGGCGCAATCTAACTCTCACTCCTGGCACAGACCACCTCCCAAAGTGCAGACGTGCAAGCCATTTCTCCCCTAGGATAGGCCTAAGGGCTTAGAGCTGTGGCTGGTCCTTACCTTCCCTTGACACCGCTTTCACAGCCAAACACACTCTGGGAATCTGCCCTGGCTTTGCCTCCCAGCACTCCCAACACACATTCTCAGGTGCAATCTCACTGTCACTCCCGGCACAGACCACCTCCCATAGTGACAACACGCAAGCCATTTCTCCCAGGCGACAGGCCTAAGGGCTTAGAGCTGTTGCTGGTCCTCACCTTCCCTTGACACCGCTTTCACAGACAAACACATTCTGCCCATCTGCCTTTGCCTTGCCTCACAGCACTCCCAACACACAGTCTCACTCTTGGCACAGACCACCTCCCAAAGTGCCAACACCAAAGCTATTTCGGAGGCACGCTACATGTAAGGGCTTAGAGCTGTTGCTGGTCCTCACCTTCCCTTGACACCGCTTTCACAGCCAAACACACTCTGGCCATCTACCCTGGCTTTGCCTCCCAGCACTCCCAACACACATTCTCAGGTTCAATCTCACTCTCACTCCCGGTACAGACCACTTCCCAAAGTGCAAACACCCAAGCCATTTCTCCCATACGATAGGCCTAAGGGCTTAGAGTTGATGCTGGTCCTCACATTCCCTTCACACCACTTTCACAGCCAAACACACTCTGGCCATCTACCTTTGCCTTGCCTCCCAGCACTCCCAACACACTCTCACTCTCGGCACACACTACCTCCCAAAGTGCCAACAACCAAGCGAGTTCTGACGCACGCTACATCTAAGGGCTTAGAGCTGTTGCTGGTCCTCACCTTCCCTTGACACCACTTTCACAGCCAAACACACTCTGGCCATCTGCCTTTACCTTGCCTCCCGGCACTGCCAACACACATTCTCAGGCTCACTCAGGCTCTCACTCTCACTCCCAGCACAGACCAACTCCCAAAGTGCAAACCTCCAAGCGATTTCTGACGCACGCTACATCTAAGGGCTTAGAGATGTGGCTGGTCCTCACCTTCCCTTGACACCGCTTTCACAGCCAAACACACTCTGCCCATCTGCCTTTGCCTCAACTCGCACCACTCCCAACACACTCTCACTCGCGGCACACACCACCTCCCAAAGTGCCAACAACCAAGCGATTTCTGACGCACGCTACATCTAAGGGCTTAGAGCAGATGCTGGTCCTCACCTTCCCTTGACACCGCTTTCACAGCCAAACACACTCTGCCCATCTGCCTTTGCCTTGCCTCCCACCACTCCCAACACACATTCTCAGGCTCACTCTCACTCTCACTAACGGAACAGACCACTTCCCAAAGTGCAAACGTCCAAGCCATTTCTCCCATACGATAGGCCTAAGGGCTTAGAGCTGTTGCTGGTCCTCACCTTCCCTTGACACCGCTTTCACAGCCAAACACACTCTGGCCATCTGCCTTTGCCTCAACTCCCACCACTCCCAACACACTCTCACTCTCGGCACACACCACCTCCCAAAGTGCCAACAACCAAGCGATTTCTGACGCACGCTACATCTAAGGGCTTAGAGCTGTTGCTGGTCCTCACCTTCCCTTGACACCGCTTTCACAGCCAAACACACTCTGCCCATCTGCCTTTACCTTGCCTCCCGGCACTGCCAACACACATTCTCAGGCTCACTCAGGCTCTCACTCTCACTCCCAGCACAGACCAACTCCCAAAGTGCAAACCTCCAAGCGATTTCTGACGCACGCTACATCTAAGGGCTTAGAGATGTGGCTGGTCCTCACCTTCCCTTGACACCGCTTTCACAGCCAAACACACTCTGCCCATCTGCCTTTGCCTCAACTCGCACCACTCCCAACACACTCTCACTCGCGGCACACACCACCTCCCAAAGTGCCAACAACCAAGCGATTTCTGACGCACGCTACATCTAAGGGCTTAGAGCAGATGCTGGTCCTCACCTTCCCTTGACACCGCTTTCACAGCCAAACACACTCTGCCCATCTGCCTTTGCCTCAACTCCCACCACTCCCAACACACTCTCACTCTCGGCACACACCACCTCCCAAAGTGCCAGCACCCAAGCGGTTTCTGACACACGCTACATCTAAGGGCTCAGAGCTTTTGCTGGTCATCACCTTCCCTTCACAGCGCTTTCACAGCCAAACACACTCTGCCCATCTAGCCTGGCTTTGCCTCCCAGCACTCCCAACACACATTCTCAGGCGCAATCTAACTCTCACTCCTGGCACAGACCACCTCCCAAAGTGCAGACGTGCAAGCCATTTATCCCCTAGGATAGGCCTAAGGGCTTAGAGCTGTGGCTGGTCCTTACCTTCCCTTGACACCGCTTTCACAGCCAAACACACTCTGGGAATCTGCCCTGGCTTTGCCTCCCAGCACTCCCAACACACATTCTCAGGTGCAATCTCACTGTCACTCGCGGCACAGACCACCTCCCATAGTGACAACACGCAAGCCATTTCTCCCAGGCGACAGGCCTAAGGGCTTAGAGCTGTTGCTGGTCCTCACCTTCCCTTGACACCGCTTTCACAGACAAACACATTCTGCCCATCTGCCTTTGCCTTGCCTCACAGCACTCCCAACACACAGTCTCACTCTTGGCACAGACCACCTCCCAAAGTGCCAACACCCAAGCTATTTCGGAGGCACGCTACATGTAAGGGCTTAGAGCTGTTGCTGGTCCTCACCTTCCCTTGACACCGCTTTCACAGCCAAACACACTCTGCCCATCTACCCTGGCTTTGCCTCCCAGCACTCCCAACACACATTCTCAGGTTCAATCTCACTCTCACTCCTGGCACAGACCACCTCCCAAAGTGCAAACACCCAAGCCATTTCTCCCATACGATAGGCCTAAGGGCTTAGAGCTGATGCTGGTCTTCACCTTCCCTTGACACCGCTTTCACAGCCAAACACACTCTGCCCATCTACCTTTGCCTTGCCTCCCAGCACTCCCAACACACTCTCACTACCGGCACAGACCACCTGCCAAAGTGCAAACACCCAAGCGATTTCTGACACACGCTACATCTAAGGGCTTAGAGCTGTTGATGGTCCTCACCTTCCCTTGACACCGCTTTCACAGCCAAACACACTCTGCCCATCGGCCTTTGCCTTGCCTCCCAGCACTCCCAACACACATTCTCAGACTCAATCTCACTCTCACTCCCAGCACAGACCACCTCCCAAAGTGCAAACGTCCAAGCCATTTCTCCCATACGATAGGCCTAAGGGCTTAGAGCTGATGCTGGTCCTCACATTCCCTTCACACCGCTTTCACAGCCAAACACACTCTGGCCATCTGCCTTTGCCTTGCCTACCAGCACTCCCAACACACATTCTCAGGCTCACTCTCACTCTCACTACCGGCACAGACCACCTCCCAAAGTGCAAACGTCCAAGCCATTTCTCCCATACGATAGGCCTAAGGGCTTAGAGCTGATGCTGGTCCTCACCTTCCCTTGACACCGCTTTCACAGCCAAACACACTCTGGCCATCTACCTTTGCCTTGCCTCCCAGCACTCCCAACACACTCTCACTCTCGGCACAGACCACCTCCCAAAGTGCCAACAACCAAGCGAGTTCTGACGCACGCTACATCTAAGGGCTTAGAGCTGTTGCTGGTCCTCACCTTCCCTTGACACCGCTTTCACAGCCAAACACACGCTGGCCATCTGCCTTTACCTTACCTCCCGGCACTGCCAACACACATTCTCAGGCTCACTCAGGCTCTCACTCTCACTCCCAGCACAGACCAACTCCCAAAGTGCAAACGTCCAAGCGATTTCTGACGCTCGCTACCTCTAAGGGCTTAGAGGTGTGGCTGGTCCTCACCTTCCCTTGACACCGCTTTCACAGCCAAACACACTCTGCCCATCTGCCTTTACCTTGCCTCCCGGCACTCCCAACACACTCTCACTCTCGGCACCCACCACCTCCCAAAGTGCCAACAACCAAGCGAGTTCTGACGCACGCTACATCTAAGGGCTTAGAGCAGATGCTGGTCCTCACCTTCCCTTGACACCGCTTTCACAGCCAAACACACTCTGGCCATCTGCCTTTGCCTTGCCTCCCAGCACTCCCAACACACATTCTCAGGCTCACTCTCACTCTCACTAACGGAACAGACCACTTCCCAAAGTGCAAACGTCCAAGCCATTTCTCCCATACGATAGGCCTAAGGGCTTAGAGCTGTTGCTGGTCCTCACCTTCCCTTGACACCGCTTTCACAGCCAAACACACTCTGCCCATCTGCCTTTGCCTCAACTCCCACCACTCCCAACACACTCTCACTCTCGGCACACACCACCTCCCAAAGTGCCAACAACCAAGCGATTTCTGACGCACGCTACATCTAAGGGCTTAGAGCTGTTGCTGGTCCTCACCTTCCCTTGACACCGCTTTCACAGCCAAACACACTCTGCCCATCTGCCTTTGCCTCAACTCCCACCACTCCCAACACACTCTCACTCTCGGCACACACCACCTCCCAAAGTGCCAGCACCCAAGCGGTTTCTGACACACGCTACATCTAAGGGCTCAGAGCTTTTGCTGGTCATCACCTTCCCTTCACAGCGCTTTCACAGCCAAACACACTCTGCCCATCTAGCCTGGCTTTGCCTCCCAGCACTCCCAACACACATTCTCAGGCGCAATCTAACTCTCACTCCTGGCACAGACCACCTCCCAAAGTGCAGATGTGCAAGCCATTTCTCCCCTAGGATAGGGCTAAGGGCTTAGAGCTGTGGCTGGTCCTTACCTTCCCTTGACACCGCTTTCACAGCCAAACACACTCTGGGAATCTGCCCTGGCTTTGCCTCCCAGCACTCCCAACACACATTCTCAGGTGCAATCTCACTGTCACTCCCGGCACAGACCACCTCCCATAGTGACAACACGCAAGCCATTTCTCCCAGGCGACAGGCCTAAGGGCTTAGAGCTGTTGCTGGTCCTCACCTTCCCTTGACACCGCTTTCACAGACAAACACACTCTGCCCATCTGCCTTTGCCTTGCCTCACAGCACTCCCAACACACAGTCTCACTCTTGGCACAGACCACCTCCCAAAGTGCCAACACCCAAGCTATTTCGGAGGCACGCTACATGTAAGGGCTTAGAGCTGTTGCTGGTCCTCACCTTCCCTTGACACCGCTTTCACAGCCAAACACACTCTGGCCATCTACCCTGGCTTTGCCTCCCAGCACTCCCAACACACATTCTCAGGTTCAATCTCACTCTCACTCCCGGCACAGACCACCTCCCAAAGTGCAAACACCCAAGCCATTTCTCCCATACGATAGGCCTAAGGGCTTAGAGCTGATGCTGGTCCTCACATTCCCTTCACACCGCTTTCACAGCCAAACACACTCTGCCCATCTGCCTTTGCCTTGCCTCCCAGCACTCCCAACACACTCTCACTCTCGGCACACACTACCTCCCAAAGTGCCAACAACCAAGCGAGTTCTGACGCACGCTACATCTAAGGGCTTAGAGCTGTTGCTGGTCCTCACCTTCCCTTGACACCGCTTTCACAGCCAAACACACTCTGCCCATCTGCCTTTACCTTGCCTCCCGGCACTGCCAACACACATTCTCAGGCTCACTCAGGCTCTCACTCTCACTCCCAGCACAGACCAACTCCCAAAGTGCAAACCTCCAAGCGATTTCTGACGCACGCTACATCTAAGGGCTTAGAGATGTGGCTGGTCCTCACCTTCCCTTGACACCGCTTTCACAGCCAAACACACTCTGCCCATCTGCCTTTGCCTCAACTCGCACCACTCCCAACACACTCTCACTCGCGGCACACACCACCTCCCAAAGTGCCAACAACCAAGCGATTTCTGACGCACGCTACATCTAAGGGCTTAGAGCAGATGCTGGTCCTCACCTTCCCTTGACACCGCTTTCACAGCCAAACACACTCTGCCCATCTGCCTTTGCCTTGCCTCCCAGCACTCCCAACACACATTCTCAGGCTCACTCTCACTCTCACTAACGGAACAGACCACTTCCCAAAGTGCAAACGTCCAAGCCATTTCTCCCATACGATAGGCCTAAGGGCTTAGAGCTGTTGCTGGTCCTCACCTTCCCTTGACACCGCTTTCACAGCCAAACACACTCTGCCCATCTGCCTTTGCCTCAACTCCCACCACTCCCAACACACTCTCACTCTCGGCACACACCACCTCCCAAAGTGCCAACAACCAAGCGATTTCTGACGCACGCTACATCTAAGGGCTTAGAGCTGTTGCTGGTCCTCACCTTCCCTTGACACCGCTTTCACAGCCAAACACACTCTGCCCATCTGCCTTTACCTTGCCTCCCGGCACTGCCAACACACATTCTCAGGCTCACTCAGGCTCTCACTCTCACTCCCAGCACAGACCAACTCCCAAAGTGCAAACCTCCAAGCGATTTCTGACGCACGCTACATCTAAGGGCTTAGAGATGTGGCTGGTCCTCACCTTCCCTTGACACCGCTTTCACAGCCAAACACACTCTGCCCATCTGCCTTTGCCTCAACTCGCACCACTCCCAACACACTCTCACTCGCGGCACACACCACCTCCCAAAGTGCCAACAACCAAGCGATTTCTGACGCACGCTACATCTAAGGGCTTAGAGCAGATGCTGGTCCTCACCTTCCCTTGACACCGCTTTCACAGCCAAACACACTCTGCCCATCTGCCTTTGCCTCAACTCCCACCACTCCCAACACACTCTCACTCTCGGCACACACCACCTCCCAAAGTGCCAGCACCCAAGCGGTTTCTGACACACGCTACATCTAAGGGCTCAGAGCTTTTGCTGGTCATCACCTTCCCTTCACAGCGCTTTCACAGCCAAACACACTCTGCCCATCTAGCCTGGCTTTGCCTCCCAGCACTCCCAACACACATTCTCAGGCGCAATCTAACTCTCACTCCTGGCACAGACCACCTCCCAAAGTGCAGACGTGCAAGCCATTTCTCCCCTAGGATAGGCCTAAGGGCTTAGAGCTGTGGCTGGTCCTTACCTTCCCTTGACACCGCTTTCACAGCCAAACACACTCTGGGAATCTGCCCTGGCTTTGCCTCCCAGCACTCCCAACACACATTCTCAGGCTCAATCTCACTCTCACTCCCGGCACAGACCACCTCCCATAGTGACAACACGCAAGCCATTTCTCCCAGGCGACAGGCCTAAGGGCTTAGAGCTGTTGCTGGTCCTCACCTTCCCTTGACACCGCTTTCACAGACAAACACATTCTGCCCATCTGCCTTTGCCTTGCCTCACAGCACTCCCAACACACAGTCTCACTCTTGGCACAGACCACCTCCCAAAGTGCCAACACCAAAGCTATTTCGGAGGCACGCTACATGTAAGGGCTTAGAGCTGTTGCTGGTCCTCACCTTCCCTTGACACCGCTTTCACAGCCAAACACACTCTGGCCATCTACCCTGGCTTTGCCTCCCAGCACTCCCAACACACATTCTCAGGTTCAATCTCACTCTCACTCCCGGTACAGACCACTTCCCAAAGTGCAAACACCCAAGCCATTTCTCCCATACGATAGGCCTAAGGGCTTAGAGTTGATGCTGGTCCTCACATTCCCTTCACACCACTTTCACAGCCAAACACACTCTGGCCATCTACCTTTGCCTTGCCTCCCAGCACTCCCAACACACTCTCACTCTCGGCACACACTACCTCCCAAAGTGCCAACAACCAAGCGAGTTCTGACGCACGCTACATCTAAGGGCTTAGAGCTGTTGCTGGTCCTCACCTTCCCTTGACACCACTTTCACAGCCAAACACACTCTGGCCATCTGCCTTTACCTTGCCTCCCGGCACTGCCAACACACATTCTCAGGCTCACTCAGGCTCTCACTCTCACTCCCAGCACAGACCAACTCCCAAAGTGCAAACCTCCAAGCGATTTCTGACGCACGCTACATCTAAGGGCTTAGAGATGTGGCTGGTCCTCACCTTCCCTTGACACCGCTTTCACAGCCAAACACACTCTGCCCATCTGCCTTTGCCTCAACTCGCACCACTCCCAACACACTCTCACTCGCGGCACACACCACCTCCCAAAGTGCCAACAACCAAGCGATTTCTGACGCACGCTACATCTAAGGGCTTAGAGCAGATGCTGGTCCTCACCTTCCCTTGACACCGCTTTCACAGCCAAACACACTCTGCCCATCTGCCTTTGCCTTGCCTCCCACCACTCCCAACACACATTCTCAGGCTCACTCTCACTCTCACTAACGGAACAGACCACTTCCCAAAGTGCAAACGTCCAAGCCATTTCTCCCATACGATAGGCCTAAGGGCTTAGAGCTGTTGCTGGTCCTCACCTTCCCTTGACACCGCTTTCACAGCCAAACACACTCTGCCCATCTGCCTTTGCCTCAACTCGCACCACTCCCAACACACTCTCACTCTCGGCACACACCACCTCCCAAAGTGCCAACAACCAAGCGATTTCTGACGCACGCTACATCTAAGGGCTTAGAGCTGTTGCTGGTCCTCACCTTCCCTTGACACCGCTTTCACAGCCAAACACACTCTGCCCATCTGCCTTTACCTTGCCTCCCGGCACTGCCAACACACATTCTCAGGCTCACTCAGGCTCTCACTCTCACTCCCAGCACAGACCAACTCCCAAAGTGCAAACCTCCAAGCGATTTCTGACGCACGCTACATCTAAGGGCTTAGAGATGTGGCTGGTCCTCACCTTCCCTTGACACCGCTTTCACAGCCAAACACACTCTGCCCATCTGCCTTTGCCTCAACTCGCACCACTCCCAACACACTCTCACTCGCGGCACACACCACCTCCCAAAGTGCCAACAACCAAGCGATTTCTGACGCACGCTACATCTAAGGGCTTAGAGCAGATGCTGGTCCTCACCTTCCCTTGACACCGCTTTCACAGCCAAACACACTCTGCCCATCTGCCTTTGCCTCAACTCCCACCACTCCCAACACACTCTCACTCTCGGCACACACCACCTCCCAAAGTGCCAGCACCCAAGCGGTTTCTGACACACGCTACATCTAAGGGCTCAGAGCTTTTGCTGGTCATCACCTTCCCTTCACAGCGCTTTCACAGCCAAACACACTCTGCCCATCTAGCCTGGCTTTGCCTCCCAGCACTCCCAACACACATTCTCAGGCGCAATCTAACTCTCACTCCTGGCACAGACCACCTCCCAAAGTGCAGACGTGCAAGCCATTTCTCCCCTAGGATAGGCCTAAGGGCTTAGAGCTGTGGCTGGTCCTTACCTTCCCTTGACACCGCTTTCACAGCCAAACACACTCTGGGAATCTGCCCTGGCTTTGCCTCCCAGCACTCCCAACACACATTCTCAGGTGCAATCTCACTGTCACTCCCGGCACAGACCACCTCCCATAGTGACAACACGCAAGCCATTTCTCCCAGGCGACAGGCCTAAGGGCTTAGAGCTGTTGCTGGTCCTCACCTTCCCTTGACACCGCTTTCACAGACAAACACATTCTGCCCATCTGCCTTTGCCTTGCCTCACAGCACTCCCAACACACAGTCTCACTCTTGGCACAGACCACCTCCCAAAGTGCCAACACCCAAGCTATTTCGGAGGCACTCTACATGTAAGGGCTTAGAGCTGTTGCTGGTCCTCACCTTCCCTTGACACCGCTTTCACAGCCAAACACACTCTGGCCATCTACCCTGGCTTTGCCTCCCAGCACTCCCAACACACATTCTCAGGTTCAATCTCACTCTCACTCCTGGCACAGACCACCTCCCAAAGTGCAAACACCCAAGCCATTTCTCCCATACGATAGGCCTAAGGGCTTAGAGCTGTTGCTGGTCCTCACCTTCCCTTGACACCGCTTTCACAGCCAAACACACTCTGCCCATCTGCCTTTGCCTTGCCTCCCAGCACTCCCAACACACTCTCACTACCGGCACAGACCACCTGCCAAAGTGCAAACACCCAAGCGATTTCTGACACACGCTACATCTAAGGGCTTAGAGCTGTTGATGGTCATCACCTTCCCTTGACACCGCTTTCACAGCCAAACACACTCTGCCCATCGGCCTTTGCCTTGCCTCCCAGCACTCCCAACACACATTCTCAGGCTCAATCTCACTCTCACTCCCGGCACAGACCACTTCCCAAAGTGCAAACACCCAAGCCATTTCTCCCATACGATAGGCCTAAGGGCTTAGAGCTGATGCTGGTCCTCACATTCCCTTCACACCGCTTTCACAGCCAAACACACTCTGGGCATCTGCCTTTGCCTTGCCTACCAGCACTCCCAACACACATTCTCAGGCTCACTCTCACTCTCACTACCGGCACAGACCACCTCCCAAAGTGCAAACGTCCAAGCCATTTCTCCCATACGATAGGCCTAAGGGCTTAGAGCTGATGCTGGTCCTCACCTTCCCTTGACACCGCTTTCACAGCCAAACACACTCTGCCCATCTGCCTTTACCTTGCCTCCCGGCACTGCCAACACACATTCTCAGGCTCACTCAGGCTCTCACTCTCACTCCCAGCACAGACCAACTCCCAAAGTGCAAACGTCCAAGCGATTTCTGACGCTCGCTACCTCTAAGGGCTTAGAGGTGTGGCTGGTCCTCACCTTCCCTTGACACCGCTTTCACAGCCAAACACACTCTGCCCATCTGCCTTTACCTTGCCTCCCGGCACTCCCAACACACTCTCACTCTCGGCACCCACCACCTCCCAAAGTGCCAACAACCAAGCGAGTTCTGACGCACGCTACATCTAAGGGCTTAGAGCAGATGCTGGTCCTCACCTTCCCTTGACACCGCTTTCACAGCCAAACACACTCTGCCCATCTGCCTTTGCCTTGCCTCCCAGCACTCCCAACACACATTCTCAGGCTCACTCTCACTCTCACTAACGGAACAGACCACTTCCCAAAGTGCAAACGTCCAAGCCATTTCTCCCATACGATAGGCCTAAGGGCTTAGAGCTGTTGCTGGTCCTCACCTTCCCTTGACACCGCTTTCACAGCCAAACACACTCTGCCCATCTGCCTTTGCCTTGCCTCCCGGCAATCCCAACACACTCTCACTCTCGGCACACACTACCTCCCAAAGTGCCAACAACCAAGCGAGTTCTGACGCACGCTACATCTAAGGGCTTAGAGCTGTTGCTGGTCCTCACCTTCCCTTGACACCGCTTTCACAGCCAAACACACTCTGCCCATCTGCCTTTACCTTGCCTCCCGGCACTGCCAACACACATTCTCAGGCTCACTCAGGCTCTCACTCTCACTCCCAGCACAGACCAACTCCCAAAGTGCAAACCTCCAAGCGATTTCTGACGCACGCTACATCTAAGGGCTTAGAGATGTGGCTGGTCCTCACCTTCCCTTGACACCGCTTTCACAGCCAAACACACTCTGCCCATCTGCCTTTGCCTCAACTCGCACCACTCCCAACACACTCTCACTCGCGGCACACACCACCTCCCAAAGTGCCAACAACCAAGCGATTTCTGACGCACGCTACATCTAAGGGCTTAGAGCAGATGCTGGTCCTCACCTTCCCTTGACACCGCTTTCACAGCCAAACACACTCTGCCCATCTGCCTTTGCCTTGCCTCCCAGCACTCCCAACACACATTCTCAGGCTCACTCTCACTCTCACTAACGGAACAGACCACTTCCCAAAGTGCAAACGTCCAAGCCATTTCTCCCATACGATAGGCCTAAGGGCTTAGAGCTGTTGCTGGTCCTCACCTTCCCTTGACACCGCTTTCACAGCCAAACACACTCTGCCCATCTGCCTTTGCCTCAACTCCCACCACTCCCAACACACTCTCACTCTCGGCACACACCACCTCCCAAAGTGCCAACAACCAAGCGATTTCTGACGCACGCTACATCTAAGGGCTTAGAGCTGTTGCTGGTCCTCACCTTCCCTTGACACCGCTTTCACAGCCAAACACACTCTGCCCATCTGCCTTTACCTTGCCTCCCGGCACTGCCAACACACATTCTCAGGCTCACTCAGGCTCTCACTCTCACTCCCAGCACAGACCAACTCCCAAAGTGCAAACCTCCAAGCGATTTCTGACGCACGCTACATCTAAGGGCTTAGAGATGTGGCTGGTCCTCACCTTCCCTTGACACCGCTTTCACAGCCAAACACACTCTGCCCATCTGCCTTTGCCTCAACTCGCACCACTCCCAACACACTCTCACTCGCGGCACACACCACCTCCCAAAGTGCCAACAACCAAGCGATTTCTGACGCACGCTACATCTAAGGGCTTAGAGCAGATGCTGGTCCTCACCTTCCCTTGACACCGCTTTCACAGCCAAACACACTCTGCCCATCTGCCTTTGCCTCAACTCCCACCACTCCCAACACACTCTCACTCTCGGCACACACCACCTCCCAAAGTGCCAGCACCCAAGCGGTTTCTGACACACGCTACATCTAAGGGCTCAGAGCTTTTGCTGGTCATCACCTTCCCTTCACAGCGCTTTCACAGCCAAACACACTCTGCCCATCTAGCCTGGCTTTGCCTCCCAGCACTCCCAACACACATTCTCAGGCGCAATCTAACTCTCACTCCTGGCACAGACCACCTCCCAAAGTGCAGACGTGCAAGCCATTTCTCCCCTAGGATAGGCCTAAGGGCTTAGAGCTGTGGCTGGTCCTTACCTTCCCTTGACACCGCTTTCACAGCCAAACACACTCTGGGAATCTGCCCTGGCTTTGCCTCCCAGCACTCCCAACACACATTCTCAGGTGCAATCTCACTGTCACTCCCGGCACAGACCACCTCCCATAGTGACAACACGCAAGCCATTTCTCCCAGGCGACAGGCCTAAGGGCTTAGAGCTGTTGCTGGTCCTCACCTTCCCTTGACACCGCTTTCACAGACAAACACACTCTGCCCATCTGCCTTTGCCTTGCCTCACAGCACTCCCAACACACAGTCTCACTCTTGGCACAGACCACCTCCCAAAGTGCCAACACCAAAGCTATTTCGGAGGCACGCTACATGTAAGGGCTTAGAGCTGTTGCTGGTCCTCACCTTCCCTTGACACCGCTTTCACAGCCAAACACACTCTGCCCATCTACCCTGGCTTTGCCTCCCAGCACTCCCAACACACATTCTCAGGTTCAATCTCACTCTCACTCCCGGCACAGACCACCTCCCAAAGTGCAAACACCCAAGCCATTTCTCCCATACGATAGGCCTAAGGGCTTAGAGCTGATGCTGGTCCTCACATTCCCTTCACACCGCTTTCACAGCCAAACACACTCTGCCCATCTGCCTTTGCCTTGCCTCCCAGCACTCCCAACACACTCTCACTCTCGGCACACACTACCTCCCAAAGTGCCAACAACCAAGCGAGTTCTGACGCACGCTACATCTAAGGGCTTAGAGCTGTTGCTGGTCCTCACCTTCCCTTGACACCACTTTCACAGCCAAACACACTCTGGCCATCTGCCTTTACCTTGCCTCCCGGCACTGCCAACACACATTCTCAGGCTCACTCAGGCTCTCACTCTCACTCCCAGCACAGACCAACTCCCAAAGTGCAAACCTCCAAGCGATTTCTGACGCACGCTACATCTAAGGGCTTAGAGATGTGGCTGGTCCTCACCTTCCCTTGACACCGCTTTCACAGCCAAACACACTCTGCCCATCTGCCTTTGCCTCAACTCGCACCACTCCCAACACACTCTCACTCGCGGCACACACCACCTCCCAAAGTGCCAACAACCAAGCGATTTCTGACGCACGCTACATCTAAGGGCTTAGAGCAGATGCTGGTCCTCACCTTCCCTTGACACCGCTTTCACAGCCAAACACACTCTGCCCATCTGCCTTTGCCTTGCCTCCCAGCACTCCCAACACACATTCTCAGGCTCACTCTCACTCTCACTAACGGAACAGACCACTTCCCAAAGTGCAAACGTCCAAGCCATTTCTCCCATACGATAGGCCTAAGGGCTTAGAGCTGTTGCTGGTCCTCACCTTCCCTTGACACCGCTTTCACAGCCAAACACACTCTGCCCATCTGCCTTTGCCTCAACTCCCACCACTCCCAACACACTCTCACTCTCGGCACACACCACCTCCCAAAGTGCCAACAACCAAGCGATTTCTGACGCACGCTACATCTAAGGGCTTAGAGCAGATGCTGGTCCTCACCTTCCCTTGACACCGCTTTCACAGCCAAACACACTCTGCCCATCTGCCTTTGCCTTGCCTCCCAGCACTCCCAACACACATTCTCAGGCTCACTCTCACTCTCACTAACGGAACAGACCACTTCCCAAAGTGCAAACGTCCAAGCCATTTCTCCCATACGATAGGCCTAAGGGCTTAGAGCTGTTGCTGGTCCTCACCTTCCCTTGACACCGCTTTCACAGCCAAACACACTCTGCCCATCTGCCTTTGCCTCAACTCCCACCACTCCCAACACACTCTCACTCTCGGCACACACCACCTCCCAAAGTGCCAACAACCAAGCGATTTCTGACGCACGCTACATCTAAGGGCTTAGAGCTGTTGCTGGTCCTCACCTTCCCTTGACACCGCTTTCACAGCCAAACACACTCTGCCCATCTGCCTTTACCTTGCCTCCCGGCACTGCCAACACACATTCTCAGGCTCACTCAGGCTCTCACTCTCACTCCCAGCACAGACCAACTCCCAAAGTGCAAACCTCCAAGCGATTTCTGACGCACGCTACATCTAAGGGCTTAGAGATGTGGCTGGTCCTCACCTTCCCTTGACACCGCTTTCACAGCCAAACACACTCTGGCCATCTACCTTTGCCTTGCCTCCCAGCACTCCCAACACACTCTCACTCTCGGCACAGACCACCTCCCAAAGTGCCAACAACCAAGCGAGTTCTGACGCACGCTACATCTAAGGGCTTAGAGCTGTTGCTGGTCCTCACCTTCCCTTGACACCGCTTTCACAGCCAAACACACTCTGGCCATCTGCCTTTGCCTTGCCTCCCAGCACTCCCAACACACATTCTCAGGCTCACTCTCACTCTCACTAACGGAACAGACCACTTCCCAAAGTGCAAACGTCCAAGCCATTTCTCCCATACGATAGGCCTAAGGGCTTAGAGCTGTTGCTGGTCCTCACCTTCCCTTGACACCGCTTTCACAGCCAAACACACTCTGCCCATCTGCCTTTGCCTTGCCTCCCGGCAATCCCAACACACTCTCACTCTCGGCACACACTACCTCCCAAAGTGCCAACAACCAAGCGAGTTCTGACGCACGCTACATCTAAGGGCTTAGAGCTGTTGCTGGTCCTCACCTTCCCTTGACACCGCTTTCACAGCCAAACACACTCTGCCCATCTGCCTTTACCTTGCCTCCCGGCACTGCCAACACACATTCTCAGGCTCACTCAGGCTCTCACTCTCACTCCCAGCACAGACCAACTCCCAAAGTGCAAACCTCCAAGCGATTTCTGACGCACGCTACATCTAAGGGCTTAGAGATGTGGCTGGTCCTCACCTTCCCTTGACACCGCTTTCACAGCCAAACACACTCTGCCCATCTGCCTTTGCCTCAACCCGCACCACTCCCAACACACTCTCACTCGCGGCACACACCACCTCCCAAAGTGCCAACAACCAAGCGATTTCTGACGCACGCTACATCTAAGGGCTT
This sequence comes from Pelecanus crispus, assembly GCF_030463565.1. Taxonomy (NCBI): domain Eukaryota; kingdom Metazoa; phylum Chordata; class Aves; order Pelecaniformes; family Pelecanidae; genus Pelecanus; species Pelecanus crispus. The sequence continues at coordinate 75,856 of NW_027461491.1, read as the reverse complement.
AGAGCAGATGCTGGTCCTCACCTTCCCTTGACACCGCTTTCACAGCCAAACACACTCTGCCCATCTGCCTTTGCCTCAACTCCCACCACTCCCAACACACTCTCACTCTCGGCACACACCACCTCCCAAAGTGCCAGCACCCAAGCGATTTCTGACGCACGCTACATCTAAGGGCTCAGAGCTGTTGCTGGTCATCACCTTCCCTTCACAGCGCTTTCACAGCCAAACACACTCTGCCCATCTAGCCTGGCTTTGCCTCCCAGCACTCCCAACACACATTCTCAGGCGCAATCTAACTCTCACTCCTGGCACAGACCACCTCCCAAAGTGCAGACGTGCAAGCCATTTCTCCCCTAGGATAGGCCTAAGGGCTTAGAGCTGTGGCTGGTCCTTACCTTCCCTTGACACCGCTTTCACAGCCAAACACACTCTGGGAATCTGCCCTGGCTTTGCCTCCCAGCACTCCCAACACACATTCTCAGGTGCAATCTCACTGTCACTCCCGGCACAGACCACCTCCCATAGTGACAACACGCAAGCCATTTCTCCCAGGCGACAGGCCTAAGGGCTTAGAGCTGTTGCTGGTCCTCACCTTCCCTTGACACCGCTTTCACAGACAAACACATTCTGCCCATCTGCCTTTGCCTTGCCTCACAGCACTCCCAACACACAGTCTCACTCTTGGCACAGACCACCTCCCAAAGTGCCAACACCCAAGCTATTTCGGAGGCACGCTACATGTAAGGGCTTAGAGCTGTTGCTGGTCCTCACCTTCCCTTGACACCGCTTTCACAGCCAAACACACTCTGGCCATCTACCCTGGCTTTGCCTCCCAGCACTCCCAACACACATTCTCAGGTTCAATCTCACTCTCACTCCCGGCACAGACCACCTCCCAAAGTGCAAACACCCAAGCCATTTCTCCCATACGATAGGCCTAAGGGCTTAGAGCTGATGCTGGTCCTCACATTCCCTTCACACCGCTTTCACAGCCAAACACACTCTGCCCATCTGCCTTTGCCTTGCCTCCCAGCACTCCCAACACACTCTCACTCTCGGCACACACTACCTCCCAAAGTGCCAACAACCAAGCGAGTTCTGACGCACGCTACATCTAAGGGCTTAGAGCTGTTGCTGGTCCTCACCTTCCCTTGACACCACTTTCACAGCCAAACACACTCTGGCCATCTGCCTTTACCTTGCCTCCCGGCACTGCCAACACACATTCTCAGGCTCACTCAGGCTCTCACTCTCACTCCCAGCACAGACCAACTCCCAAAGTGCAAACCTCCAAGCGATTTCTGACGCACGCTACATCTAAGGGCTTAGAGATGTGGCTGGTCCTCACCTTCCCTTGACACCGCTTTCACAGCCAAACACACTCTGCCCATCTGCCTTTGCCTCAACTCGCACCACTCCCAACACACTCTCACTCGCGGCACACACCACCTCCCAAAGTGCCAACAACCAAGCGATTTCTGACGCACGCTACATCTAAGGGCTTAGAGCAGATGCTGGTCCTCACCTTCCCTTGACACCGCTTTCACAGCCAAACACACTCTGCCCATCTGCCTTTGCCTTGCCTCCCAGCACTCCCAACACACATTCTCAGGCTCACTCTCACTCTCACTAACGGAACAGACCACTTCCCAAAGTGCAAACGTCCAAGCCATTTCTCCCATACGATAGGCCTAAGGGCTTAGAGCTGTTGCTGGTCCTCACCTTCCCTTGACACCGCTTTCACAGCCAAACACACTCTGCCCATCTGCCTTTGCCTCAACTCCCACCACTCCCAACACACTCTCACTCTCGGCACACACCACCTCCCAAAGTGCCAACAACCAAGCGATTTCTGACGCACGCTACATCTAAGGGCTTAGAGCTGTTGCTGGTCCTCACCTTCCCTTGACACCGCTTTCACAGCCAAACACACTCTGCCCATCTGCCTTTACCTTGCCTCCCGGCACTGCCAACACACATTCTCAGGCTCACTCAGGCTCTCACTCTCACTCCCAGCACAGACCAACTCCCAAAGTGCAAACCTCCAAGCGATTTCTGACGCACGCTACATCTAAGGGCTTAGAGATGTGGCTGGTCCTCACCTTCCCTTGACACCGCTTTCACAGCCAAACACACTCTGCCCATCTGCCTTTGCCTCAACTCGCACCACTCCCAACACACTCTCACTCGCGGCACACACCACCTCCCAAAGTGCCAACAACCAAGCGATTTCTGACGCACGCTACATCTAAGGGCTTAGAGCAGATGCTGGTCCTCACCTTCCCTTGACACCGCTTTCACAGCCAAACACACTCTGCCCATCTGCCTTTGCCTCAACTCCCACCACTCCCAACACACTCTCACTCTCGGCACACACCACCTCCCAAAGTGCCAGCACCCAAGCGGTTTCTGACACACGCTACATCTAAGGGCTCAGAGCTTTTGCTGGTCATCACCTTCCCTTCACAGCGCTTTCACAGCCAAACACACTCTGCCCATCTAGCCTGGCTTTGCCTCCCAGCACTCCCAACACACATTCTCAGGCGCAATCTAACTCTCACTCCTGGCACAGACCACCTCCCAAAGTGCAGACGTGCAAGCCATTTATCCCCTAGGATAGGCCTAAGGGCTTAGAGCTGTGGCTGGTCCTTACCTTCCCTTGACACCGCTTTCACAGCCAAACACACTCTGGGAATCTGCCCTGGCTTTGCCTCCCAGCACTCCCAACACACATTCTCAGGTGCAATCTCACTGTCACTCGCGGCACAGACCACCTCCCATAGTGACAACACGCAAGCCATTTCTCCCAGGCGACAGGCCTAAGGGCTTAGAGCTGTTGCTGGTCCTCACCTTCCCTTGACACCGCTTTCACAGACAAACACATTCTGCCCATCTGCCTTTGCCTTGCCTCACAGCACTCCCAACACACAGTCTCACTCTTGGCACAGACCACCTCCCAAAGTGCCAACACCCAAGCTATTTCGGAGGCACGCTACATGTAAGGGCTTAGAGCTGTTGCTGGTCCTCACCTTCCCTTGACACCGCTTTCACAGCCAAACACACTCTGCCCATCTACCCTGGCTTTGCCTCCCAGCACTCCCAACACACATTCTCAGGTTCAATCTCACTCTCACTCCTGGCACAGACCACCTCCCAAAGTGCAAACACCCAAGCCATTTCTCCCATACGATAGGCCTAAGGGCTTAGAGCTGATGCTGGTCTTCACCTTCCCTTGACACCGCTTTCACAGCCAAACACACTCTGCCCATCTACCTTTGCCTTGCCTCCCAGCACTCCCAACACACTCTCACTACCGGCACAGACCACCTGCCAAAGTGCAAACACCCAAGCGATTTCTGACACACGCTACATCTAAGGGCTTAGAGCTGTTGATGGTCCTCACCTTCCCTTGACACCGCTTTCACAGCCAAACACACTCTGCCCATCGGCCTTTGCCTTGCCTCCCAGCACTCCCAACACACATTCTCAGACTCAATCTCACTCTCACTCCCAGCACAGACCACCTCCCAAAGTGCAAACGTCCAAGCCATTTCTCCCATACGATAGGCCTAAGGGCTTAGAGCTGATGCTGGTCCTCACATTCCCTTCACACCGCTTTCACAGCCAAACACACTCTGGCCATCTGCCTTTGCCTTGCCTACCAGCACTCCCAACACACATTCTCAGGCTCACTCTCACTCTCACTACCGGCACAGACCACCTCCCAAAGTGCAAACGTCCAAGCCATTTCTCCCATACGATAGGCCTAAGGGCTTAGAGCTGATGCTGGTCCTCACCTTCCCTTGACACCGCTTTCACAGCCAAACACACTCTGGCCATCTACCTTTGCCTTGCCTCCCAGCACTCCCAACACACTCTCACTCTCGGCACAGACCACCTCCCAAAGTGCCAACAACCAAGCGAGTTCTGACGCACGCTACATCTAAGGGCTTAGAGCTGTTGCTGGTCCTCACCTTCCCTTGACACCGCTTTCACAGCCAAACACACGCTGGCCATCTGCCTTTACCTTACCTCCCGGCACTGCCAACACACATTCTCAGGCTCACTCAGGCTCTCACTCTCACTCCCAGCACAGACCAACTCCCAAAGTGCAAACGTCCAAGCGATTTCTGACGCTCGCTACCTCTAAGGGCTTAGAGGTGTGGCTGGTCCTCACCTTCCCTTGACACCGCTTTCACAGCCAAACACACTCTGCCCATCTGCCTTTACCTTGCCTCCCGGCACTCCCAACACACTCTCACTCTCGGCACCCACCACCTCCCAAAGTGCCAACAACCAAGCGAGTTCTGACGCACGCTACATCTAAGGGCTTAGAGCAGATGCTGGTCCTCACCTTCCCTTGACACCGCTTTCACAGCCAAACACACTCTGGCCATCTGCCTTTGCCTTGCCTCCCAGCACTCCCAACACACATTCTCAGGCTCACTCTCACTCTCACTAACGGAACAGACCACTTCCCAAAGTGCAAACGTCCAAGCCATTTCTCCCATACGATAGGCCTAAGGGCTTAGAGCTGTTGCTGGTCCTCACCTTCCCTTGACACCGCTTTCACAGCCAAACACACTCTGCCCATCTGCCTTTGCCTTGCCTCCCGGCAATCCCAACACACTCTCACTCTCGGCACACACTACCTCCCAAAGTGCCAACAACCAAGCGAGTTCTGACGCACGCTACATCTAAGGGCTTAGAGCTGTTGCTGGTCCTCACCTTCCCTTGACACCGCTTTCACAGCCAAACACACTCTGCCCATCTGCCTTTACCTTGCCTCCCGGCACTGCCAACACACATTCTCAGGCTCACTCAGGCTCTCACTCTCACTCCCAGCACAGACCAACTCCCAAAGTGCAAACCTCCAAGCGATTTCTGACGCACGCTACATCTAAGGGCTTAGAGATGTGGCTGGTCCTCACCTTCCCTTGACACCGCTTTCACAGCCAAACACACTCTGCCCATCTGCCTTTGCCTCAACCCGCACCACTCCCAACACACTCTCACTCGCGGCACACACCACCTCCCAAAGTGCCAACAACCAAGCGATTTCTGACGCACGCTACATCTAAGGGCTTAGAGCAGATGCTGGTCCTCACCTTCCCTTGACACCGCTTTCACAGCCAAACACACTCTGCCCATCTGCCTTTGCCTCAACTCCCACCACTCCCAACACACTCTCACTCTCGGCACACACCACCTCCCAAAGTGCCAGCACCCAAGCGATTTCTGACGCACGCTACATCTAAGGGCTCAGAGCTGTTGCTGGTCATCACCTTCCCTTCACAGCGCTTTCACAGCCAAACACACTCTGCCCATCTAGCCTGGCTTTGCCTCCCAGCACTCCCAACACACATTCTCAGGCGCAATCTAACTCTCACTCCTGGCACAGACCACCTCCCAAAGTGCAGACGTGCAAGCCATTTCTCCCCTAGGATAGGCCTAAGGGCTTAGAGCTGTGGCTGGTCCTTACCTTCCCTTGACACCGCTTTCACAGCCAAACACACTCTGGGAATCTGCCCTGGCTTTGCCTCCCAGCACTCCCAACACACATTCTCAGGTGCAATCTCACTGTCACTCCCGGCACAGACCACCTCCCATAGTGACAACACGCAAGCCATTTCTCCCAGGCGACAGGCCTAAGGGCTTAGAGCTGTTGCTGGTCCTCACCTTCCCTTGACACCGCTTTCACAGACAAACACATTCTGCCCATCTGCCTTTGCCTTGCCTCACAGCACTCCCAACACACAGTCTCACTCTTGGCACAGACCACCTCCCAAAGTGCCAACACCCAAGCTATTTCGGAGGCACGCTACATGTAAGGGCTTAGAGCTGTTGCTGGTCCTCACCTTCCCTTGACACCGCTTTCACAGCCAAACACACTCTGGCCATCTACCCTGGCTTTGCCTCCCAGCACTCCCAACACACATTCTCAGGTTCAATCTCACTCTCACTCCCGGCACAGACCACCTCCCAAAGTGCAAACACCCAAGCCATTTCTCCCATACGATAGGCCTAAGGGCTTAGAGCTGATGCTGGTCCTCACATTCCCTTCACACCGCTTTCACAGCCAAACACACTCTGGCCATCTACCTTTGCCTTGCCTCCCAGCACTCCCAACACACTCTCACTCTCGGCACACACTACCTCCCAAAGTGCCAACAACCAAGCGAGTTCTGACGCACGCTACATCTAAGGGCTTAGAGCTGTTGCTGGTCCTCACCTTCCCTTGACACCACTTTCACAGCCAAACACACTCTGGCCATCTGCCTTTACCTTGCCTCCCGGCACTGCCAACACACATTCTCAGGCTCACTCAGGCTCTCACTCTCACTCCCAGCACAGACCAACTCCCAAAGTGCAAACCTCCAAGCGATTTCTGACGCACGCTACATCTAAGGGCTTAGAGATGTGGCTGGTCCTCACCTTCCCTTGACACCGCTTTCACAGCCAAACACACTCTGCCCATCTGCCTTTGCCTCAACTCGCACCACTCCCAACACACTCTCACTCGCGGCACACACCACCTCCCAAAGTGCCAACAACCAAGCGATTTCTGACGCACGCTACATCTAAGGGCTTAGAGCAGATGCTGGTCCTCACCTTCCCTTGACACCGCTTTCACAGCCAAACACACTCTGCCCATCTGCCTTTGCCTTGCCTCCCAGCACTCCCAACACACATTCTCAGGCTCACTCTCACTCTCACTAACGGAACAGACCACTTCCCAAAGTGCAAACGTCCAAGCCATTTCTCCCATACGATAGGCCTAAGGGCTTAGAGCTGTTGCTGGTCCTCACCTTCCCTTGACACCGCTTTCACAGCCAAACACACTCTGCCCATCTGCCTTAGCCTCAACTCCCACCACTCCCAACACACTCTCACTCTCGGCACACACCACCTCCCAAAGTGCCAACAACCAAGCGATTTCTGACGCACGCTACATCTAAGGGCTTAGAGATGTGGCTGGTCCTCACCTTCCCTTGACACCGCTTTCACAGCCAAACACACTCTGCCCATCTGCCTTTGCCTCAACTCGCACCACTCCCAACACACTCTCACTCGCGGCACACACCACCTCCCAAAGTGCCAACAACCAAGCGATTTCTGACGCACGCTACATCTAAGGGCTTAGAGCAGATGCTGGTCCTCACCTTCCCTTGACACCGCTTTCACAGCCAAACACACTCTGCCCATCTGCCTTTGCCTCAACTCCCACCACTCCCAACACACTCTCACTCTCGGCACACACCACCTCCCAAAGTGCCAGCACCCAAGCGGTTTCTGACACACGCTACATCTAAGGGCTCAGAGCTTTTGCTGGTCATCACCTTCCCTTCACAGCGCTTTCACAGCCAAACACACTCTGCCCATCTAGCCTGGCTTTGCCTCCCAGCACTCCCAACACACATTCTCAGGCGCAATCTAACTCTCACTCCTGGCACAGACCACCTCCCAAAGTGCAGACGTGCAAGCCATTTCTCCCCTAGGATAGGCCTAAGGGCTTAGAGCTGTGGCTGGTCCTTACCTTCCCTTGACACCGCTTTCACAGCCAAACACACTCTGGGAATCTGCCCTGGCTTTGCCTCCCAGCACTCCCAACACACATTCTCAGGTGCAATCTCACTGTCACTCCCGGCACAGACCACCTCCCATAGTGACAACACGCAAGCCATTTCTCCCAGGCGACAGGCCTAAGGGCTTAGAGCTGTTGCTGGTCCTCACCTTCCCTTGACACCGCTTTCACAGACAAACACACTCTGCCCATCTGCCTTTGCCTTGCCTCACAGCACTCCCAACACACAGTCTCACTCTTGGCACAGACCACCTCCCAAAGTGCCAACACCAAAGCTATTTCGGAGGCACGCTACATGTAAGGGCTTAGAGCTGTTGCTGGTCCTCACCTTCCCTTGACACCGCTTTCACAGCCAAACACACTCTGCCCATCTACCCTGGCTTTGCCTCCCAGCACTCCCAACACACATTCTCAGGTTCAATCTCACTCTCACTCCCGGCACAGACCACCTCCCAAAGTGCAAACACCCAAGCCATTTCTCCCATACGATAGGCCTAAGGGCTTAGAGCTGATGCTGGTCCTCACATTCCCTTCACACCGCTTTCACAGCCAAACACACTCTGCCCATCTGCCTTTGCCTTGCCTCCCAGCACTCCCAACACACTCTCACTCTCGGCACACACTACCTCCCAAAGTGCCAACAACCAAGCGAGTTCTGACGCACGCTACATCTAAGGGCTTAGAGCTGTTGCTGGTCCTCACCTTCCCTTGACACCACTTTCACAGCCAAACACACTCTGGCCATCTGCCTTTACCTTGCCTCCCGGCACTGCCAACACACATTCTCAGGCTCACTCAGGCTCTCACTCTCACTCCCAGCACAGACCAACTCCCAAAGTGCAAACCTCCAAGCGATTTCTGACGCACGCTACATCTAAGGGCTTAGAGATGTGGCTGGTCCTCACCTTCCCTTGACACCGCTTTCACAGCCAAACACACTCTGCCCATCTGCCTTTGCCTCAACTCGCACCACTCCCAACACACTCTCACTCGCGGCACACACCACCTCCCAAAGTGCCAACAACCAAGCGAGTTCTGACGCACGCTACATCTAAGGGCTTAGAGCAGATGCTGGTCCTCACCTTCCCTTGACACCGCTTTCACAGCCAAACACACTCTGCCCATCTGCCTTTGCCTTGCCTCCCAGCACTCCCAACACACATTCTCAGGCTCACTCTCACTCTCACTAACGGAACAGACCACTTCCCAAAGTGCAAACGTCCAAGCCATTTCTCCCATACGATAGGCCTAAGGGCTTAGAGCTGTTGCTGGTCCTCACCTTCCCTTGACACCGCTTTCACAGCCAAACACACTCTGCCCATCTGCCTTTGCCTCAACTCCCACCACTCCCAACACACTCTCACTCTCGGCACACACCACCTCCCAAAGTGCCAACAACCAAGCGATTTCTGACGCACGCTACATCTAAGGGCTTAGAGCTGTTGCTGGTCCTCACCTTCCCTTGACACCGCTTTCACAGCCAAACACACTCTGCCCATCTGCCTTTACCTTGCCTCCCGGCACTCCCAACACACATTCTCAGGCTCACTCAGGCTCTCACTCTCACTCCCAGCACAGACCAACTCCCAAAGTGCAAACCTCCAAGCGATTTCTGACGCACGCTACATCTAAGGGCTTAGAGATGTGGCTGGTCCTCACCTTCCCTTGACACCGCTTTCACAGCCAAACACACTCTGCCCATCTGCCTTTGCCTCAACTCGCACCACTCCCAACACACTCTCACTCGCGGCACACACCACCTCCCAAAGTGCCAACAACCAAGCGATTTCTGACGCACGCTACATCTAAGGGCTTAGAGCAGATGCTGGTCCTCACCTTCCCTTGACACCGCTTTCACAGCCAAACACACTCTGCCCATCTGCCTTTGCCTCAACTCCCACCACTCCCAACACACTCTCACTCTCGGCACACACCACCTCCCAAAGTGCCAGCACCCAAGCGGTTTCTGACACACGCTACATCTAAGGGCTCAGAGCTTTTGCTGGTCATCACCTTCCCTTCACAGCGCTTTCACAGCCAAACACACTCTGCCCATCTAGCCTGGCTTTGCCTCCCAGCACTCCCAACACACATTCTCAGGCGCAATCTAACTCTCACTCCTGGCACAGACCACCTCCCAAAGTGCAGACGTGCAAGCCATTTATCCCCTAGGATAGGCCTAAGGGCTTAGAGCTGTGGCTGGTCCTTACCTTCCCTTGACACCGCTTTCACAGCCAAACACACTCTGGGAATCTGCCCTGGCTTTGCCTCCCAGCACTCCCAACACACATTCTCAGGTGCAATCTCACTGTCACTCCCGGCACAGACCACCTCCCATAGTGACAACACGCAAGCCATTTCTCCCAGGCGACAGGCCTAAGGGCTTAGAGCTGTTGCTGGTCCTCACCTTCCCTTGACACCGCTTTCACAGACAAACACATTCTGCCCATCTGCCTTTGCCTTGCCTCACAGCACTCCCAACACACAGTCTCACTCTTGGCACAGACCACCTCCCAAAGTGCCAACACCCAAGCTATTTCGGAGGCACGCTACATGTAAGGGCTTAGAGCTGTTGCTGGTCCTCACCTTCCCTTGACACCGCTTTCACAGCCAAACACACTCTGCCCATCTACCCTGGCTTTGCCTCCCAGCACTCCCAACACACATTCTCAGGTTCAATCTCACTCTCACTCCTGGCACAGACCACCTCCCAAAGTGACAACACCCAAGCCATTTCTCCCATACGATAGGCCTAAGGGCTTAGAGCTGATGCTGGTCTTCACCTTCCCTTGACACCGCTTTCACAGCCAAACACACTCTGCCCATCTACCTTTGCCTTGCCTCCCAGCACTCCCAACACACTCTCACTACCGGCACAGACCACCTGCCAAAGTGCAAACACCCAAGCGATTTCTGACACACGCTACATCTAAGGGCTTAGAGCTGTTGATGGTCCTCACCTTCCCTTGACACCGCTTTCACAGCCAAACACACTCTGCCCATCGGCCTTTGCCTTGCCTCCCAGCACTCCCAACACACATTCTCAGACTCAATCTCACTCTCACTCCCAGCACAGACCACCTCCCAAAGTGCAAACGTCCAAGCCATTTCTCCCATACGATAGGCCTAAGGGCTTAGAGCTGATGCTGGTCCTCACATTCCCTTCACACCGCTTTCACAGCCAAACACACTCTGGCCATCTGCCTTTGCCTTGCCTACCAGCACTCCCAACACACATTCTCAGGCTCACTCTCACTCTCACTACCGGCACAGACCACCTCCCAAAGTGCAAACGTCCAAGCCATTTCTCCCATACGATAGGCCTAAGGGCTTAGAGCTGATGCTGGTCCTCACCTTCCCTTGACACCGCTTTCACAGCCAAACACACTCTGGCCATCTACCTTTGCCTTGCCTCCCAGCACTCCCAACACACTCTCACTCTCGGCACAGACCACCTCCCAAAGTGCCAACAACCAAGCGAGTTCTGACGCACGCTACATCTAAGGGCTTAGAGCTGTTGCTGGTCCTCACCTTCCCTTGACACCGCTTTCACAGCCAAACACACGCTGGCCATCTGCCTTTACCTTACCTCCCGGCACTGCCAACACACATTCTCAGGCTCACTCAGGCTCTCACTCTCACTCCCAGCACAGACCAACTCCCAAAGTGCAAACGTCCAAGCGATTTCTGACGCTCGCTACCTCTAAGGGCTTAGAGGTGTGGCTGGTCCTCACCTTCCCTTGACACCGCTTTCACAGCCAAACACACTCTGCCCATCTGCCTTTACCTTGCCTCCCGGCACTCCCAACACACTCTCACTCTCGGCACCCACCACCTCCCAAAGTGCCAACAACCAAGCGAGTTCTGACGCACGCTACATCTAAGGGCTTAGAGCAGATGCTGGTCCTCACCTTCCCTTGACACCGCTTTCACAGCCAAACACACTCTGGCCATCTGCCTTTGCCTTGCCTCCCAGCACTCCCAACACACATTCTCAGGCTCACTCTCACTCTCACTAACGGAACAGACCACTTCCCAAAGTGCAAACGTCCAAGCCATTTCTCCCATACGATAGGCCTAAGGGCTTAGAGCTGTTGCTGGTCCTCACCTTCCCTTGACACCGCTTTCACAGCCAAACACAATCTGCCCATCTGCCTTTGCCTTGCCTCCCGGCAATCCCAACACACTCTCACTCTCGGCACACACTACCTCCCAAAGTGCCAACAACCAAGCGAGTTCTGACGCACGCTACATCTAAGGGCTTAGAGCTGTTGCTGGTCCTCACCTTCCCTTGACACCGCTTTCACAGCCAAACACACTCTGCCCATCTGCCTTTACCTTGCCTCCCGGCACTGCCAACACACATTCTCAGGCTCACTCAGGCTCTCACTCTCACTCCCAGCACAGACCAACTCCCAAAGTGCAAACCTCCAAGCGATTTCTGACGCACGCTACATCTAAGGGCTTAGAGATGTGGCTGGTCCTCACCTTCCCTTGACACCGCTTTCACAGCCAAACACACTCTGCCCATCTGCCTTTGCCTCAACCCGCACCACTCCCAACACACTCTCACTCGCGGCACACACCACCTCCCAAAGTGCCAACAACCAAGCGATTTCTGACGCACGCTACATCTAAGGGCTTAGAGCAGATGCTGGTCCTCACCTTCCCTTGACACCGCTTTCACAGCCAAACACACTCTGCCCATCTGCCTTTGCCTCAACTCCCACCACTCCCAACACACTCTCACTCTCGGCACACACCACCTCCCAAAGTGCCAGCACCCAAGCGATTTCTGACGCACGCTACATCTAAGGGCTCAGAGCTGTTGCTGGTCATCACCTTCCCTTCACAGCGCTTTCACAGCCAAACACACTCTGCCCATCTAGCCTGGCTTTGCCTCCCAGCACTCCCAACACACATTCTCAGGCGCAATCTAACTCTCACTCCTGGCACAGACCACCTCCCAAAGTGCAGACGTGCAAGCCATTTCTCCCCTAGGATAGGCCTAAGGGCTTAGAGCTGTGGCTGGTCCTTACCTTCCCTTGACACCGCTTTCACAGCCAAACACACTCTGGGAATCTGCCCTGGCTTTGCCTCCCAGCACTCCCAACACACATTCTCAGGTGCAATCTCACTGTCACTCCCGGCACAGACCACCTCCCATAGTGACAACACGCAAGCCATTTCTCCCAGGCGACAGGCCTAAGGGCTTAGAGCTGTTGCTGGTCCTCACCTTCCCTTGACACCGCTTTCACAGACAAACACATTCTGCCCATCTGCCTTTGCCTTGCCTCACAGCACTCCCAACACACAGTCTCACTCTTGGCACAGACCACCTCCCAAAGTGCCAACACCCAAGCTATTTCGGAGGCACGCTACATGTAAGGGCTTAGAGCTGTTGCTGGTCCTCACCTTCCCTTGACACCGCTTTCACAGCCAAACACACTCTGGCCATCTACCCTGGCTTTGCCTCCCAGCACTCCCAACACACATTCTCAGGTTCAATCTCACTCTCACTCCCGGCACAGACCACCTCCCAAAGTGCAAACACCCAAGCCATTTCTCCCATACGATAGGCCTAAGGGCTTAGAGCTGATGCTGGTCCTCACATTCCCTTCACACCGCTTTCACAGCCAAACACACTCTGGCCATCTACCTTTGCCTTGCCTCCCAGCACTCCCAACACACTCTCACTCTCGGCACACACTACCTCCCAAAGTGCCAACAACCAAGCGAGTTCTGACGCACGCTACATCTAAGGGCTTAGAGCTGTTGCTGGTCCTCACCTTCCCTTGACACCACTTTCACAGCCAAACACACTCTGGCCATCTGCCTTTACCTTGCCTCCCGGCACTGCCAACACACATTCTCAGGCTCACTCAGGCTCTCACTCTCACTCCCAGCACAGACCAACTCCCAAAGTGCAAACCTCCAAGCGATTTCTGACGCACGCTACATCTAAGGGCTTAGAGATGTGGCTGGTCCTCACCTTCCCTTGACACCGCTTTCACAGCCAAACACACTCTGCCCATCTGCCTTTGCCTCAACTCGCACCACTCCCAACACACTCTCACTCGCGGCACACACCACCTCCCAAAGTGCCAACAACCAAGCGATTTCTGACGCACGCTACATCTAAGGGCTTAGAGCAGATGCTGGTCCTCACCTTCCCTTGACACCGCTTTCACAGCCAAACACACTCTGCCCATCTGCCTTTGCCTTGCCTCCCAGCACTCCCAACACACATTCTCAGGCTCACTCTCACTAACGGAACAGACCACTTCCCAAAGTGCAAACGTCCAAGCCATTTCTCCCATACGATAGGCCTAAGGGCTTAGAGCTGTTGCTGGTCCTCACCTTCCCTTGACACCGCTTTCACAGCCAAACACACTCTGCCCATCTGCCTTTGCCTCAACTCCCACCACTCCCAACACACTCTCACTCTCGGCACACACCACCTCCCAAAGTGCCAACAACCAAGCGATTTCTGACGCACGCTACATCTAAGGGCTTAGAGCTGTTGCTGGTCCTCACCTTCCCTTGACACCGCTTTCACAGCCAAACACACTCTGGCCATCTGCCTTTACCTTGCCTCCCGGCACTGCCAACACACATTCTCAGGCTCACTCAGGCTCTCACTCTCACTCCCAGCACAGACCAACTCCCAAAGTGCAAACCTCCAAGCGATTTCTGACGCACGCTACATCTAAGGGCTTAGAGATGTGGCTGGTCCTCACCTTCCCTTGACACCGCTTTCACAGCCAAACACACTCTGCCCATCTGCCTTTGCCTCAACTCGCACCACTCCCAACACACTCTCACTCGCGGCACACACCACCTCCCAAAGTGCCAACAACCAAGCGATTTCTGACGCACGCTACATCTAAGGGCTTAGAGCAGATGCTGGTCCTCACCTTCCCTTGACACCGCTTTCACAGCCAAACACACTCTGCCCATCTGCCTTTGCCTCAACTCCCACCACTCCCAACACACTCTCACTCTCGGCACACACCACCTCCCAAAGTGCCAGCACCCAAGCGGTTTCTGACACACGCTACATCTAAGGGCTCAGAGCTTTTGCTGGTCATCACCTTCCCTTCACAGCGCTTTCACAGCCAAACACACTCTGCCCATCTAGCCTGGCTTTGCCTCCCAGCACTCCCAACACACATTCTCAGGCGCAATCTAACTCTCACTCCTGGCACAGACCACCTCCCAAAGTGCAGACGTGCAAGCCATTTCTCCCCTAGGATAGGCCTAAGGGCTTAGAGCTGTGGCTGGTCCTTACCTTCCCTTGACACCGCTTTCACAGCCAAACACACTCTGGGAATCTGCCCTGGCTTTGCCTCCCAGCACTCCCAACACACATTCTCAGGTGCAATCTCACTCTCACTCCCGGCACAGACCACCTCCCATAGTGACAACACGCAAGCCATTTCTCCCAGGCGACAGGCCTAAGGGCTTAGAGCTGTTGCTGGTCCTCACCTTCCCTTGACACCGCTTTCACAGACAAACACACTCTGCCCATCTGCCTTTGCCTTGCCTCACAGCACTCCCAACACACAGTCTCACTCTTGGCACAGACCACCTCCCAAAGTGCCAACACCCAAGCTATTTCGGAGGCACGCTACATGTAAGGGCTTAGAGCTGTTGCTGGTCCTCACCTTCCCTTGACACCGCTTTCACAGCCAAACACACTCTGGCCATCTACCCTGGCTTTGCCTCCCAGCACTCCCAACACACATTCTCAGGTTCAATCTCACTCTAACTCCCGGCACAGACCACCTCCCAAAGTGCAAACACCCAAGCCATTTCTCCCATACGATAGGCCTAAGGGCTTAGAGCTGATGCTGGTCCTCACATTCCCTTCACACCGCTTTCACAGCCAAACACACTCTGCCCATCTGCCTTTGCCTTGCCTCCCAGCACTCCCAACACACTCTCACTCTCGGCACACACTACCTCCCAAAGTGCCAACAACCAAGCGAGTTCTGACGCACGCTAC
Organism: Pelecanus crispus; assembly: GCF_030463565.1. Classification (NCBI taxonomy): domain Eukaryota; kingdom Metazoa; phylum Chordata; class Aves; order Pelecaniformes; family Pelecanidae; genus Pelecanus; species Pelecanus crispus. The sequence goes on along the minus strand of NW_027461491.1, from coordinate 60,263 downwards.
ATCTAAGGGCTTAGAGCTGTTGCTGGTCCTCACCTTCCCTTGACACCACTTTCACAGCCAAACACACTCTGGCCATCTGCCTTTACCTTGCCTCCCGGCACTGCCAACACACATTCTCAGGCTCACTCAGGCTCTCACTCTCACTCCCAGCACAGACCAACTCCCAAAGTGCAAACCTCCAAGCGATTTCTGACGCACGCTACATCTAAGGGCTTAGAGATGTGGCTGGTCCTCACCTTCCCTTGACACCGCTTTCACAGCCAAACACACTCTGCCCATCTGCCTTTGCCTCAACTCGCACCACTCCCAACACACTCTCACTCGCGGCACACACCACCTCCCAAAGTGCCAACAACCAAGCGATTTCTGACGCACGCTACATCTAAGGGCTTAGAGCAGATGCTGGTCCTCACCTTCCCTTGACACCGCTTTCACAGCCAAACACACTCTGCCCATCTGCCTTTGCCTTGCCTCCCAGCACTCCCAACACACATTCTCAGGCTCACTCTCACTCTCACTAACGGAACAGACCACTTCCCAAAGTGCAAACGTCCAAGCCATTTCTCCCATACGATAGGCCTAAGGGCTTAGAGCTGTTGCTGGTCCTCACCTTCCCTTGACACCGCTTTCACAGCCAAACACACTCTGCCCATCTGCCTTTGCCTCAACTCCCACCACTCCCAACACACTCTCACTCGCGGCACACACCACCTCCCAAAGTGCCAACAACCAAGCGATTTCTGACGCACGCTACATCTAAGGGCTTAGAGCTGTTGCTGGTCCTCACCTTCCCTTGACACCGCTTTCACAGCCAAACACACTCTGCCCATCTGCCTTTGCCTCAACTCCCACCACTCCCAACACACTCTCACTCTCGGCACACACCACCTCCCAAAGTGCCAGCACCCAAGCGGTTTCTGACACACGCTACATCTAAGGGCTCAGAGCTTTTGCTGGTCATCACCTTCCCTTCACAGCGCTTTCACAGCCAAACACACTCTGCCCATCTAGCCTGGCTTTGCCTCCCAGCACTCCCAACACACATTCTCAGGCGCAATCTAACTCTCACTCCTGGCACAGACCACCTCCCAAAGTGCAGACGTGCAAGCCATTTCTCCCCTAGGATAGGCCTAAGGGCTTAGAGCTGTGGCTGGTCCTTACCTTCCCTTGACACCGCTTTCACAGCCAAACACACTCTGGGAATCTGCCCTGGCTTTGCCTCCCAGCACTCCCAACACACATTCTCAGGTGCAATCTCACTGTCACTCCCGGCACAGACCACCTCCCATAGTGACAACACGCAAGCCATTTCTCCCAGGCGACAGGCCTAAGGGCTTAGAGCTGTTGCTGGTCCTCACCTTCCCTTGACACCGCTTTCACAGACAAACACATTCTGCCCATCTGCCTTTGCCTTGCCTCACAGCACTCCCAACACACAGTCTCACTCTTGGCACAGACCACCTCCCAAAGTGCCAACACCAAAGCTATTTCGGAGGCACGCTACATGTAAGGGCTTAGAGCTGTTGCTGGTCCTCACCTTCCCTTGACACCGCTTTCACAGCCAAACACACTCTGGTCATCTGCCTTTGCCTTGCCTCCCAGCACTCCCAACACACATTCTCAGGTTCAATCTCACTCTCACTCCCGGCACAGACCACTTCCCAAAGTGCAAACACCCAAGCCATTTCTCCCATACGATAGGCCTAAGGGCTTAGAGCTGATGCTGGTCCTCACATTCCCTTCACACCGCTTTCACAGCCAAACACACTCTGGCCATCTACCTTTGCCTTGCCTCCCAGCACTCCCAACACACTCTCACTCTCGGCACACACTACCTCCCAAAGTGCCAACAACCAAGCGAGTTCTGACGCACGCTACATCTAAGGGCTTAGAGCTGTTGCTGGTCCTCACATTCCCTTCACACCGCTTTCACAGCCAAACACACTCTGGCCATCTGCCTTTGCCTTGCCTACCAGCACTCCCAACACACATTCTCAGGCTCACTCTCACTCTCACTACCGGCACAGACCACCTCCCAAAGTGCAAACGTCCAAGCCATTTCTCCCATACGATAGGCCTAAGGGCTTAGAGCTGATGCTGGTCCTCACCTTCCCTTGACACCGCTTTCACAGCCAAACACACTCTGCCCATCTGCCTTTACCTTGCCTCCCGGCACTGCCAACACACATTCTCAGGCTCACTCAGGCTCTCACTCTCACTCCCAGCACAGACCAACTCCCAAAGTGCAAACGTCCAAGCGATTTCTGACGCTCGCTACCTCTAAGGGCTTAGAGGTGTGGCTGGTCCTCACCTTCCCTTGACACCGCTTTCACAGCCAAACACACTCTGCCCATCTGCCTTTACCTTGCCTCCCGGCACTCCCAACACACTCTCACTCTCGGCACCCACCACCTCCCAAAGTGCCAACAACCAAGCGAGTTCTGACGCACGCTACATCTAAGGGCTTAGAGCAGATGCTGGTCCTCACCTTCCCTTGACACCGCTTTCACAGCCAAACACACTCTGCCCATCTGCCTTTGCCTTGCCTCCCAGCACTCCCAACACACATTCTCAGGCTCACTCTCACTCTCACTAACGGAACAGACCACTTCCCAAAGTGCAAACGTCCAAGCCATTTCTCCCATACGATAGGCCTAAGGGCTTAGAGCTGTTGCTGGTCCTCACCTTCCCTTGACACCGCTTTCACAGCCAAACACACTCTGCCCATCTGCCTTTGCCTTGCCTCCCGGCAATCCCAACACACTCTCACTCTCGGCACACACTACTTCCCAAAGTGCCAACAACCAAGCGAGTTCTGACGCACGCTACATCTAAGGGCTTAGAGCTGTTGCTGGTCCTCACCTTCCCTTGACACCGCTTTCACAGCCAAACACACTCTGCCCATCTGCCTTTACCTTGCCTCCCGGCACTGCCAACACACATTCTCAGGCTCACTCAGGCTCTCACTCTCACTCCCAGCACAGACCAACTCCCAAAGTGCAAACGTCCAAGCGATTTCTGACGCACGCTACATCTAAGGGCTTAGAGATGTGGCTGGTCCTCACCTTCCCTTGACACCGCTTTCACAGCCAAACACACTCTGCCCATCTGCCTTTGCCTCAACTCGCACCACTCCCAACACACTCTCACTCGCGGCACACACCACCTCCCAAAGTGCCAACAACCAAGCGATTTCTGACGCACGCTACATCTAAGGGCTTAGAGCAGATGCTGGTCCTCACCTTCCCTTGACACCGCTTTCACAGCCAAACACACTCTGCCCATCTGCCTTTGCCTTGCCTCCCAGCACTCCCAACACACATTCTCAGGCTCACTCTCACTCTCACTAACGGAACAGACCACTTCCCAAAGTGCAAACGTCCAAGCCATTTCTCCCATACGATAGGCCTAAGGGCTTAGAGCTGTTGCTGGTCCTCACCTTCCCTTGACACCGCTTTCACAGCCAAACACACTCTGCCCATCTGCCTTTGCCTCAACTCCCACCACTCCCAACACACTCTCACTCTCGGCACACACCACCTCCCAAAGTGCCAACAACCAAGCGATTTCTGACGCACGCTACATCTAAGGGCTTAGAGCAGATGCTGGTCCTCACCTTCCCTTGACACCGCTTTCACAGCCAAACACACTCTGCCCATCTGCCTTTGCCTCAACTCCCACCACTCCCAACACACTCTCACTCTCGGCACACACCACCTCCCAAAGTGCCAGCACCCAAGCGGTTTCTGACACACGCTACATCTAAGGGCTCAGAGCTGTTGCTGGTCATCACCTTCCCTTCACAGCGCTTTCACAGCCAAACACACTCTGCCCATCTAGCCTGGCTTTGCCTCCCAGCACTCCCAACACACATTCTCAGGCGCAATCTAACTCTCACTCCTGGCACAGACCACCTCCCAAAGTGCAGACGTGCAAGCCATTTCTCCCCTAGGATAGGCCTAAGGGCTTAGAGCTGTGGCTGGTCCTTACCTTCCCTTGACACCGCTTTCACAGCCAAACACACTCTGGGAATCTGCCCTGGCTTTGCCTCCCAGCACTCCCAACACACATTCTCAGGTGCAATCTCACTGTCACTCCCGGCACAGACCACCTCCCATAGTGACAACACGCAAGCCATTTCTCCCAGGCGACAGGCCTAAGGGCTTAGAGCTGTTGCTGGTCCTCACCTTCCCTTGACACCGCTTTCACAGACAAACACATTCTGCCCATCTGCCTTTGCCTTGCCTCACAGCACTCCCAACACACAGTCTCACTCTTGGCACAGACCACCTCCCAAAGTGCCAACACCCAAGCTATTTCGGAGGCACGCTACATGTAAGGGCTTAGAGCTGTTGCTGGTCCTCACCTTCCCTAGACACCGCTTTCACAGCCAAACACACTCTGGCCATCTACCCTGGCTTTGCCTCCCAGCACTCCCAACACACATTCTCAGGTTCAATCTCACTCTCACTCCTGGCACAGACCACCTCCCAAAGTGCAAACACCCAAGCCATTTCTCCCATACGATAGGCCTAAGGGCTTAGAGCTGATGCTGGTCCTCACCTTCCCTTGACACCGCTTTCACAGCCAAACACACTCTGCCCATCTGCCTTTGCCTTGCCTCCCAGCACTCCCAACACACTCTCACTACCGGCACAGACCACCTGCCAAAGTGCAAACACCCAAGCGATTTCTGACACACGCTACATCTAAGGGCTTAGAGCTGTTGATGGTCATCACCTTCCCTTGACACCGCTTTCACAGCCAAACACACTCTGCCCATCGGCCTTTGCCTTGCCTCCCAGCACTCCCAACACACATTCTCAGGCTCAATCTCACTCTCACTCCCGGCACAGACCACTTCCCAAAGTGCAAACGTCCAAGCCATTTCTCCCATACGATAGGCCTAAGGGCTTAGAGCTGATGCTGGTCCTCACCTTCCCTTCACACCGCTTTCACAGCCAAACACACTCTGGCCATCTGCCTTTGCCTTGCCTACCAGCACTCCCAACACACATTCTCAGGCTCACTCTCACTCTCACTACCGGCACAGACCACCTCCCAAAGTGCAAACGTCCAAGCCATTTCTCCCATACGATAGGCCTAAGGGCTTAGAGCTGATGCTGGTCCTCACCTTCCCTTGACACCGCTTTCACAGCCAAACACACTCTGCCCATCTGCCTTTACCTTGCCTCCCGGCACTGCCAACACACATTCTCAGGCTCACTCAGGCTCTCACTCTCACTCCCAGCACAGACCAACTCCCAAAGTGCAAACGTCCAAGCGATTTCTGACGCTCGCTACCTCTAAGGGCTTAGAGGTGTGGCTGGTCCTCACCTTCCCTTGACACCGCTTTCACAGCCAAACACACTCTGCCCATCTGCCTTTACCTTGCCTCCCGGCACTCCCAACACACTCTCACTCTCGGCACCCACCACCTCCCAAAGTGCCAACAACCAAGCGAGTTCTGACGCACGCTACATCTAAGGGCTTAGAGCAGATGCTGGTCCTCACCTTCCCTTGACACCGCTTTCACAGCCAAACACACTCTGCCCATCTGCCTTTGCCTTGCCTCCCAGCACTCCCAACACACATTCTCAGGCTCACTCTCACTCTCACTAACGGAACAGACCACTTCCCAAAGTGCAAACGTCCAAGCCATTTCTCCCATACGATAGGCCTAAGGGCTTAGAGCTGTTGCTGGTCCTCACCTTCCCTTGACACCGCTTTCACAGCCAAACACACTCTGCCCATCTGCCTTTGCCTTGCCTCCCGGCAATCCCAACACACTCTCACTCTCGGCACACACTACCTCCCAAAGTGCCAACAACCAAGCGAGTTCTGACGCACGCTACATCTAAGGGCTTAGAGCTGTTGCTGGTCCTCACCTTCCCTTGACACCGCTTTCACAGCCAAACACACTCTGCCCATCTGCCTTTACCTTGCCTCCCGGCACTGCCAACACACATTCTCAGGCTCACTCAGGCTCTCACTCTCACTCCCAGCACAGACCAACTCCCAAAGTGCAAACGTCCAAGCGATTTCTGACGCACGCTACATCTAAGGGCTTAGAGATGTGGCTGGTCCTCACCTTCCCTTGACACCGCTTTCACAGCCAAACACACTCTGCCCATCTGCCTTTGCCTCAACTCGCACCACTCCCAACACACTCTCACTCGCGGCACACACCACCTCCCAAAGTGCCAACAACCAAGCGATTTCTGACGCACGCTACATCTAAGGGCTTAGAGCAGATGCTGGTCCTCACCTTCCCTTGACACCGCTTTCACAGCCAAACACACTCTGCCCATCTGCCTTTGCCTTGCCTCCCAGCACTCCCAACACACATTCTCAGGCTCACTCTCACTCTCACTAACGGAACAGACCACTTCCCAAAGTGCAAACGTCCAAGCCATTTCTCCCATACGATAGGCCTAAGGGCTTAGAGCTGTTGCTGGTCCTCACCTTCCCTTGACACCGCTTTCACAGCCAAACACACTCTGCCCATCTGCCTTTGCCTCAACTCCCACCACTCCCAACACACTCTCACTCTCGGCACACACCACCTCCCAAAGTGCCAACAACCAAGCGATTTCTGACGCACGCTACATCTAAGGGCTTAGAGCTGTTGCTGGTCCTCACCTTCCCTTGACACCGCTTTCACAGCCAAACACACTCTGCCCATCTGCCTTTACCTTGCCTCCCGGCACTGCCAACACACATTCTCAGGCTCACTCAGGCTCTCACTCTCACTCCCAGCACAGACCAACTCCCAAAGTGCAAACCTCCAAGCGATTTCTGACGCACGCTACATCTAAGGGCTTAGAGATGTGGCTGGTCCTCACCTTCCCTTGACACCGCTTTCACAGCCAAACACACTCTGCCCATCTGCCTTTGCCTCAACTCGCACCACTCCCAACACACTCTCACTCGCGGCACACACCACCTCCCAAAGTGCCAACAACCAAGCGATTTCTGACGCACGCTACATCTAAGGGCTTAGAGCAGATGCTGGTCCTCACCTTCCCTTGACACCGCTTTCACAGCCAAACACACTCTGCCCATCTGCCTTTGCCTCAACTCCCACCACTCCCAACACACTCTCACTCTCGGCACACACCACCTCCCAAAGTGCCAGCACCCAAGCGGTTTCTGACACACGCTACATCTAAGGGCTCAGAGCTTTTGCTGGTCATCACCTTCCCTTCACAGCGCTTTCACAGCCAAACACACTCTGCCCATCTAGCCTGGCTTTGCCTCCCAGCACTCCCAACACACATTCTCAGGCGCAATCTAACTCTCACTCCTGGCACAGACCACCTCCCAAAGTGCAGACGTGCAAGCCATTTCTCCCCTAGGATAGGCCTAAGGGCTTAGAGCTGTGGCTGGTCCTTACCTTCCCTTGACACCGCTTTCACAGCCAAACACACTCTGGGAATCTGCCCTGGCTTTGCCTCCCAGCACTCCCAACACACATTCTCAGGTGCAATCTCACTGTCACTCCCGGCACAGACCACCTCCCATAGTGACAACACGCAAGCCATTTCTCCCAGGCGACAGGCCTAAGGGCTTAGAGCTGTTGCTGGTCCTCACCTTCCCTTGACACCGCTTTCACAGACAAACACATTCTGCCCATCTGCCTTTGCCTTGCCTCACAGTACTCCCAACACACAGTCTCACTCTTGGCACAGACCACCTCCCAAAGTGCCAACACCCAAGCTATTTCGGAGGCACGCTACATGTAAGGGCTTAGAGCTGTTGCTGGTCCTCACCTTCCCTAGACACCGCTTTCACAGCCAAACACACTCTGGCCATCTACCCTGGCTTTGCCTCCCAGCACTCCCAACACACATTCTCAGGTTCAATCTCACTCTCACTCCTGGCACAGACCACCTCCCAAAGTGCAAACACCCAAGCCATTTCTCCCATACGATAGGCCTAAGGGCTTAGAGCTGTTGCTGGTCCTCACCTTCCCTTGACACCGCTTTCACAGCCAAACACACTCTGCCCATCTGCCTTTGCCTTGCCTCCCAGCACTCCCAACACACTCTCACTACCGGCACAGACCACCTGCCAAAGTGCAAACACCCAAGCGATTTCTGACACACGCTACATCTAAGGGCTTAGAGCTGTTGATGGTCATCACCTTCCCTTGACACCGCTTTCACAGCCAAACACACTCTGCCCATCGGCCTTTGCCTTGCCTCCCAGCACTCCCAACACACATTCTCAGGCTCAATCTCACTCTCACTCCCGGCACAGACCACTTCCCAAAGTGCAAACACCCAAGCCATTTCTCCCATACGATAGGCCTAAGGGCTTAGAGCTGATGCTGGTCCTCACATTCCCTTCACACCGCTTTCACAGCCAAACACACTCTGGCCATCTGCCTTTGCCTTGCCTACCAGCACTCCCAACACACATTCTCAGGCTCACTCTCACTCTCACTACCGGCACAGACCACCTCCCAAAGTGCAAACGTCCAAGCCATTTCTCCCATACGATAGGCCTAAGGGCTTAGAGCTGATGCTGGTCCTCACCTTCCCTTGACACCGCTTTCACAGCCAAACACACTCTGCCCATCTGCCTTTACCTTGCCTCCCGGCACTGCCAACACACATTCTCAGGCTCACTCAGGCTCTCACTCTCACTCCCAGCACAGACCAACTCCCAAAGTGCAAACGTCCAAGCGATTTCTGACGCTCGCTACCTCTAAGGGCTTAGAGGTGTGGCTGGTCCTCACCTTCCCTTGACACCGCTTTCACAGCCAAACACACTCTGCCCATCTGCCTTTACCTTGCCTCCCGGCACTCCCAACACACTCTCACTCTCGGCACCCACCACCTCCCAAAGTGCCAACAACCAAGCGAGTTCTGACGCACGCTACATCTAAGGGCTTAGAGCAGATGCTGGTCCTCACCTTCCCTTGACACCGCTTTCACAGCCAAACACACTCTGCCCATCTGCCTTTGCCTTGCCTCCCAGCACTCCCAACACACATTCTCAGGCTCACTCTCACTCTCACTAACGGAACAGACCACTTCCCAAAGTGCAAACGTCCAAGCCATTTCTCCCATACGATAGGCCTAAGGGCTTAGAGCTGTTGCTGGTCCTCACCTTCCCTTGACACCGCTTTCACAGCCAAACACACTCTGCCCATCTGCCTTTGCCTTGCCTCCCGGCAATCCCAACACACTCTCACTCTCGGCACACACTACCTCCCAAAGTGCCAACAACCAAGCGAGTTCTGACGCACGCTACATCTAAGGGCTTAGAGCTGTTGCTGGTCCTCACCTTCCCTTGACACCGCTTTCACAGCCAAACACACTCTGCCCATCTGCCTTTACCTTGCCTCCCGGCACTGCCAACACACATTCTCAGGCTCACTCAGGCTCTCACTCTCACTCCCAGCACAGACCAACTCCCAAAGTGCAAACGTCCAAGCGATTTCTGACGCACGCTACATCTAAGGGCTTAGAGATGTGGCTGGTCCTCACCTTCCCTTGACACCGCTTTCACAGCCAAACACACTCTGCCCATCTGCCTTTGCCTCAACTCGCACCACTCCCAACACACTCTCACTCGCGGCACACACCACCTCCCAAAGTGCCAACAACCAAGCGATTTCTGACGCACGCTACATCTAAGGGCTTAGAGCAGATGCTGGTCCTCACCTTCCCTTGACACCGCTTTCACAGCCAAACACACTCTGCCCATCTGCCTTTGCCTTGCCTCCCACCACTCCCAACACACATTCTCAGGCTCACTCTCACTCTCACTAACGGAACAGACCACTTCCCAAAGTGCAAACGTCCAAGCCATTTCTCCCATACGATAGGCCTAAGGGCTTAGAGCTGTTGCTGGTCCTCACCTTCCCTTGACACCGCTTTCACAGCCAAACACACTCTGCCCATCTGCCTTTGCCTCAACTCGCACCACTCCCAACACACTCTCACTCTCGGCACACACCACCTCCCAAAGTGCCAACAACCAAGCGATTTCTGACGCACGCTACATCTAAGGGCTTAGAGCTGTTGCTGGTCCTCACCTTCCCTTGACACCGCTTTCACAGCCAAACACACTCTGCCCATCTGCCTTTACCTTGCCTCCCGGCACTGCCAACACACATTCTCAGGCTCACTCAGGCTCTCACTCTCACTCCCAGCACAGACCAACTCCCAAAGTGCAAACCTCCAAGCGATTTCTGACGCACGCTACATCTAAGGGCTTAGAGATGTGGCTGGTCCTCACCTTCCCTTGACACCGCTTTCACAGCCAAACACACTCTGCCCATCTGCCTTTGCCTCAACTCGCACCACTCCCAACACACTCTCACTCGCGGCACACACCACCTCCCAAAGTGCCAACAACCAAGCGATTTCTGACGCACGCTACATCTAAGGGCTTAGAGCAGATGCTGGTCCTCACCTTCCCTTGACACCGCTTTCACAGCCAAACACACTCTGCCCATCTGCCTTTGCCTCAACTCCCACCACTCCCAACACACTCTCACTCTCGGCACAGACCACCTCCCAAAGTGCCAGCACCCAAGCGGTTTCTGACACACGCTACATCTAAGGGCTCAGAGCTTTTGCTGGTCATCACCTTCCCTTCACAGCGCTTTCACAGCCAAACACACTCTGCCCATCTAGCCTGGCTTTGCCTCCCAGCACTCCCAACACACATTCTCAGGCGCAATCTAACTCTCACTCCTGGCACAGACCACCTCCCAAAGTGCAGACGTGCAAGCCATTTCTCCCCTAGGATAGGCCTAAGGGCTTAGAGCTGTGGCTGGTCCTTACCTTCCCTTGACACCGCTTTCACAGCCAAACACACTCTGGGAATCTGCCCTGGCTTTGCCTCCCAGCACTCCCAACACACATTCTCAGGTGCAATCTCACTGTCACTCCCGGCACAGACCACCTCCCATAGTGACAACACGCAAGCCATTTCTCCCAGGCGACAGGCCTAAGGGCTTAGAGCTGTTGCTGGTCCTCACCTTCCCTTGACACCGCTTTCACAGACAAACACACTCTGCCCATCTGCCTTTGCCTTGCCTCACAGCACTCCCAACACACAGTCTCACTCTTGGCACAGACCACCTCCCAAAGTGCCAACACCCAAGCTATTTCGGAGGCACGCTACATGTAAGGGCTTAGAGCTGTTGCTGGTCCTCACCTTCCCTTGACACCGCTTTCACAGCCAAACACACTCTGGCCATCTACCCTGGCTTTGCCTCCCAGCACTCCCAACACACATTCTCAGGTTCAATCTCACTCTCACTCCCGGCACAGACCACCTCCCAAAGTGCAAACACCCAAGCCATTTCTCCCATACGATAGGCCTAAGGGCTTAGAGCTGATGCTGGTCCTCACATTCCCTTCACACCGCTTTCACAGCCAAACACACTCTGCCCATCTGCCTTTGCCTTGCCTCCCAGCACTCCCAACACACTCTCACTCTCGGCACACACTACCTCCCAAAGTGCCAACAACCAAGCGAGTTCTGACGCACGCTACATCTAAGGGCTTAGAGCTGTTGCTGGTCCTCACCTTCCCTTGACACCACTTTCACAGCCAAACACACTCTGGCCATCTGCCTTTACCTTGCCTCCCGGCACTGCCAACACACATTCTCAGGCTCACTCAGGCTCTCACTCTCACTCCCAGCACAGACCAACTCCCAAAGTGCAAACCTCCAAGCGATTTCTGACGCACGCTACATCTAAGGGCTTAGAGATGTGGCTGGTCCTCACCTTCCCTTGACACCGCTTTCACAGCCAAACACACTCTGCCCATCTGCCTTTGCCTCAACTCGCACCACTCCCAACACACTCTCACTCGCGGCACACACCACCTCCCAAAGTGCCAACAACCAAGCGATTTCTGACGCACGCTACATCTAAGGGCTTAGAGCAGATGCTGGTCCTCACCTTCCCTTGACACCGCTTTCACAGCCAAACACACTCTGCCCATCTGCCTTTGCCTCAACTCCCACCACTCCCAACACACTCTCACTCTCGGCACACACCACCTCCCAAAGTGCCAGCACCCAAGCGGTTTCTGACACACGCTACATCTAAGGGCTCAGAGCTTTTGCTGGTCATCACCTTCCCTTCACAGCGCTTTCACAGCCAAACACACTCTGCCCATCTAGCCTGGCTTTGCCTCCCAGCACTCCCAACACACATTCTCAGGCGCAATCTAACTCTCACTCCTGGCACAGACCACCTCCTAAAGTGCAGACGTGCAAGCCATTTCTCCCCTAGGATAGGCCTAAGGGCTTAGAGCTGTGGCTGGTCCTTACCTTCCCTTGACACCGCTTTCACAGCCAAACACACTCTGGGAATCTGCCCTGGCTTTGCCTCCCAGCACTCCCAACACACATTCTCAGGTGCAATCTCACTGTCACTCCCGGCACAGACCACCTCCCATAGTGACAACACGCAAGCCATTTCTCCCAGGCGACAGGCCTAAGGGCTTAGAGCTGTTGCTGGTCCTCACCTTCCCTTGACACCGCTTTCACAGACAAACACATTCTGCCCATCTGCCTTTGCCTTGCCTCACAGCACTCCCAACACACAGTCTCACTCTTGGCACAGACCACCTCCCAAAGTGCCAACACCAAAGCTATTTCGGAGGCACGCTACATGTAAGGGCTTAGAGCTGTTGCTGGTCCTCACCTTCCCTTGACACCGCTTTCACAGCCAAACACACTCTGGCCATCTACCCTGGCTTTGCCTCCCAGCACTCCCAACACACATTCTCAGGTTCAATCTCACTCTCACTCCCGGCACAGACCACTTCCCAAAGTGCAAACACCCAAGCCATTTCTCCCATACGATAGGCCTAAGGGCTTAGAGCTGATGCTGGTCCTCACATTCCCTTCACACCGCTTTCACAGCCAAACACACTCTGGCCATCTACCTTTGCCTTGCCTCCCAGCACTCCCAACACACTCTCACTCTCGGCACACACTACCTCCCAAAGTGCCAACAACCAAGCGAGTTCTGACGCACGCTACATCTAAGGGCTTAGAGCTGTTGCTGGTCCTCACCTTCCCTTGACACCACTTTCACAGCCAAACACACTCTGGCCATCTGCCTTTACCTTGCCTCCCGGCACTGCCAACACACATTCTCAGGCTCACTCAGGCTCTCACTCTCACTCCCAGCACAGACCAACTCCCAAAGTGCAAACCTCCAAGCGATTTCTGACGCACGCTACATCTAAGGGCTTAGAGATGTGGCTGGTCCTCACCTTCCCTTGACACCGCTTTCACAGCCAAACACACTCTGCCCATCTGCCTTTGCCTCAACTCGCACCACTCCCAACACACTCTCACTCGCGGCACACACCACCTCCCAAAGTGCCAACAACCAAGCGATTTCTGACGCACGCTACATCTAAGGGCTTAGAGCAGATGCTGGTCCTCACCTTCCCTTGACACCGCTTTCACAGCCAAACACACTCTGCCCATCTGCCTTTGCCTTGCCTCCCAGCACTCCCAACACACATTCTCAGGCTCACTCTCACTCTCACTAACGGAACAGACCACTTCCCAAAGTGCAAACGTCCAAGCCATTTCTCCCATACGATAGGCCTAAGGGCTTAGAGCTGTTGCTGGTCCTCACCTTCCCTTGACACCGCTTTCACAGCCAAACACACTCTGCCCATCTGCCTTTGCCTCAACTCGCACCACTCCCAACACACTCTCACTCTCGGCACACACCACCTCCCAAAGTGCCAACAACCAAGCGATTTCTGACGCACGCTACATCTAAGGGCTTAGAGCTGTTGCTGGTCCTCACCTTCCCTTGACACCGCTTTCACAGCCAAACACACTCTGCCCATCTGCCTTTACCTTGCCTCCCGGCACTGCCAACACACATTCTCAGGCTCACTCAGGCTCTCACTCTCACTCCCAGCACAGACCAACTCCCAAAGTGCAAACCTCCAAGCGATTTCTGACGCACGCTACATCTAAGGGCTTAGAGATGTGGCTGGTCCTCACCTTCCCTTGACACCGCTTTCACAGCCAAACACACTCTGCCCATCTGCCTTTGCCTCAACTCGCACCACTCCCAACACACTCTCACTCGCGGCACACACCACCTCCCAAAGTGCCAACAACCAAGCGATTTCTGACGCACGCTACATCTAAGGGCTTAGAGCAGATGCTGGTCCTCACCTTCCCTTGACACCGCTTTCACAGCCAAACACACTCTGCCCATCTGCCTTTGCCTCAACTCCCACCACTCCCAACACACTCTCACTCTCGGCACACACCACCTCCCAAAGTGCCAGCACCCAAGCGGTTTCTGACACACGCTACATCTAAGGGCTCAGAGCTTTTGCTGGTCATCACCTTCCCTTCACAGCGCTTTCACAGCCAAACACACTCTGCCCATCTAGCCTGGCTTTGCCTCCCAGCACTCCCAACACACATTCTCAGGCGCAATCTAACTCTCACTCCTGGCACAGACCACCTCCCAAAGTGCAGACGTGCAAGCCATTTCTCCCCTAGGATAGGCCTAAGGGCTTAGAGCTGTGGCTGGTCCTTACCTTCCCTTGACACCGCTTTCACAGCCAAACACACTCTGGGAATCTGCCCTGGCTTTGCCTCCCAGCACTGCCAACACACATTCTCAGGTGCAATCTCACTGTCACTCCCGGCACAGACCACCTCCCATAGTGACAACACGCAAGCCATTTCTCCCAGGCGACAGGCCTAAGGGCTTAGAGCTGTTGCTGGTCCTCACCTTCCCTTGACACCGCTTTCACAGACAAACACATTCTGCCCATCTGCCTTTGCCTTGCCTCACAGCACTCCCAACACACTCTCACTCTCGGCACAGACCACCTCCCAAAGTGCCAACAACCAAGCGATTTCTGACGCACGCTACATCTAAGGGCTTAGAGCTGTTGCTGGTCCTCACCTTCCCTTGACACCGCTTTCACAGCCAAACACACTCTGGCCATCTGCCTTTACCTTGCCTCCCGGCACTGCCAACACACATTCTCAGGCTCACTCAGGCTCTCACTCTCACTCCCAGCACAGACCAACTCCCAAAGTGCAAACGTCCTAGCGATTTCTGACGCTCGCTACCTCTAAAGGCTTAGAGGTGTGGCTGGTCCTCACCTTCCCTTGACACCGCTTTCACAGCCAAACACACTCTGCCCATCTGCCTTTACCTTGCCTCCCGGCACTCCCAACACACTCTCACTCTCGGCACACACCACCTCCCAAAGTGCCAACAACCAAGCGAGTTCTGACGCACGCTACATCTAAGGGCTTAGAGCAGATGCTGGTCCTCACCTTCCCTTGACACCGCTTTCACAGCCAAACACACTCTGCCCATCTGCCTTTGCCTTGCCTCACAGCACTCCCAACACACAGTCTCACTCTTGGCACAGACCACCTCCCAAAGTGCCAACACCCAAGCTATTTCGGAGGCACGCTACATGTAAGGGCTTAGAGCTGTTGCTGGTCCTCACCTTCCCTTGACACCGCTTTCACAGCCAAACACACTCTGGCCATCTACCCTGGCTTTGCCTCCCAGCACTCCCAACACACATTCTCAGGTTCAATCTCACTCTCACTCCCGGCACAGACCACCTCCCAAAGTGCAAACACCCAAGCCATTTCTCCCATACGATAGGCCTAAGGGCTTAGAGCTGATGCTGGTCCTCACATTCCCTTCACACCGCTTTCACAGCCAAACACACTCTGGCCATCTGCCTTTGCCTTGCCTCCCAGCACTCCCAACACACTCTCACTCTCGGCACACACTACCTCCCAAAGTGCCAACAACCAAGCGAGTTCTGACGCACGCTACATCTAAGGGCTTAGAGCTGTTGCTGGTCCTCACCTTCCCTTGACACCACTTTCACAGCCAAACACACTCTGGCCATCTGCCTTTACCTTGCCTCCCGGCACTGCCAACACACATTCTCAGGCTCACTCAGGCTCTCACTCTCACTCCCAGCACAGACCAACTCCCAAAGTGCAAACCTCCAAGCGATTTCTGACGCACGCTACATCTAAGGGCTTAGAGATGTGGCTGGTCCTCACCTTCCCTTGACACCGCTTTCACAGCCAAACACACTCTGCCCATCTGCCTTTGCCTCAACTCGCACCACTCCCAACACACTCTCACTCGCGGCACACACCACCTCCCAAAGTGCCAACAACCAAGCGATTTCTGACGCACGCTACATCTAAGGGCTTAGAGCAGATGCTGGTCCTCACCTTCCCTTGACACCGCTTTCACAGCCAAACACACTCTGCCCATCTGCCTTTGCCTCAACTCCCACCACTCCCAACACACTCTCACTCTCGGCACACACCACCTCCCAAAGTGCCAGCACCCAAGCGGTTTCTGACACACGCTACATCTAAGGGCTCAGAGCTTTTGCTGGTCATCACCTTCCCTTCACAGCGCTTTCACAGCCAAACACACTCTGCCCATCTAGCCTGGCTTTGCCTCCCAGCACTCCCAACACACATTCTCAGGCGCAATCTAACTCTCACTCCTGGCACAGACCACCTCCCAAAGTGCAGACGTGCAAGCCATTTATCCCCTAGGATAGGCCTAAGGGCTTAGAGCTGTGGCTGGTCCTTACCTTCCCTTGACACCGCTTTCACAGCCAAACACACTCTGGGAATCTGCCCTGGCTTTGCCTCCCAGCACTGCCAACACACATTCTCAGGTGCAATCTCACTGTCACTCCCGGCACAGACCACCTCCCATAGTGACAACACGCAAGCCATTTCTCCCAGGCGACAGGCCTAAGGGCTTAGAGCTGTTGCTGGTCCTCACCTTCCCTTGACACCGCTTTCACAGACAAACACATTCTGCCCATCTGCCTTTGCCTTGCCTCACAGCACTCCCAACACACTCTCACTCTCGGCACAGACCACCTCCCAAAGTGCCAACAACCAAGCGATTTCTGACGCACGCTACATCTAAGGGCTTAGAGCTGTTGCTGGTCCTCACCTTCCCTTGACACCGCTTTCACAGCCAAACACACTCTGGCCATCTGCCTTTACCTTGCCTCCCGGCACTGCCAACACACATTCTCAGGCTCACTCAGGCTCTCACTCTCACTCCCAGCACAGACCAACTCCCAAAGTGCAAACGTCCTAGCGATTTCTGACGCTCGCTACCTCTAAAGGCTTAGAGGTGTGGCTGGTCCTCACCTTCCCTTGACACCGCTTTCACAGCCAAACACACTCTGCCCATCTGCCTTTACCTTGCCTCCCGGCACTCCCAACACACTCTCACTCTCGGCACACACCACCTCCCAAAGTGCCAACAACCAAGCGAGTTCTGACGCACGCTACATCTAAGGGCTTAGAGCAGATGCTGGTCCTCACCTTCCCTTGACACCGCTTTCACAGCCAAACACACTCTGCCCATCTGCCTTTGCCTTGCCTCACAGCACTCCCAACACACAGTCTCACTCTTGGCACAGACCACCTCCCAAAGTGCCAACACCCAAGCTATTTCGGAGGCACGCTACATGTAAGGGCTTAGAGCTGTTGCTGGTCCTCACCTTCCCTTGACACCGCTTTCACAGCCAAACACACTCTGGCCATCTACCCTGGCTTTGCCTCCCAGCACTCCCAACACACATTCTCAGGTTCAATCTCACTCTCACTCCCGGCACAGACCACCTCCCAAAGTGCAAACACCCAAGCCATTTCTCCCATACGATAGGCCTAAGGGCTTAGAGCTGATGCTGGTCCTCACATTCCCTTCACACCGCTTTCACAGCCAAACACACTCTGGCCATCTGCCTTTGCCTTGCCTCCCAGCACTCCCAACACACTCTCACTCTCGGCACACACTACCTCCCAAAGTGCCAACAACCAAGCGAGTTCTGACGCACGCTACATCTAAGGGCTTAGAGCTGTTGCTGGTCCTCACCTTCCCTTGACACCACTTTCACAGCCAAACACACTCTGGCCATCTGCCTTTACCTTGCCTCCCGGCACTGCCAACACACATTCTCAGGCTCACTCAGGCTCTCACTCTCACTCCCAGCACAGACCAACTCCCAAAGTGCAAACCTCCAAGCGATTTCTGACGCACGCTACATCTAAGGGCTTAGAGATGTGGCTGGTCCTCACCTTCCCTTGACACCGCTTTCACAGCCAAACACACTCTGCCCATCTGCCTTTGCCTCAACTCGCACCACTCCCAACACACTCTCACTCGCGGCACACACCACCTCCCAAAGTGCCAACAACCAAGCGATTTCTGACGCACGCTACATCTAAGGGCTTAGAGCAGATGCTGGTCCTCACCTTCCCTTGACACCGCTTTCACAGCCAAACACACTCTGCCCATCTGCCTTTGCCTCAACTCCCACCACTCCCAACACACTCTCACTCTCGGCACACACCACCTCCCAAAGTGCCAGCACCCAAGCGGTTTCTGACACACGCTACATCTAAGGGCTCAGAGCTTTTGCTGGTCATCACCTTCCCTTCACAGCGCTTTCACAGCCAAACACACTCTGCCCATCTAGCCTGGCTTTGCCTCCCAGCACTCCCAACACACATTCTCAGGCGCAATCTAACTCTCACTCCTGGCACAGACCACCTCCCAAAGTGCAGACGTGCAAGCCATTTCTCCCCTAGGATAGGCCTAAGGGCTTAGAGCTGTGGCTGGTCCTTACCTTCCCTTGACACCGCTTTCACAGCCAAACACACTCTGGGAATCTGCCCTGGCTTTGCCTCCCAGCACTGCCAACACACATTCTCAGGTGCAATCTCACTGTCACTCCCGGCACAGACCACCTCCCATAGTGACAACACGCAAGCCATTTCTCCCAGGCGACAGGCCTAAGGGCTTAGAGCTGTTGCTGGTCCTCACCTTCCCTTGACACCGCTTTCACAGACAAACACATTCTGCCCATCTGCCTTTGCCTTGCCTCACAGCACTCCCAACACACTCTCACTCTCGGCACAGACCACCTCCCAAAGTGCCAACAACCAAGCGATTTCTGACGCACGCTACATCTAAGGGCTTAGAGCTGTTGCTGGTCCTCACCTTCCCTTGACACCGCTTTCACAGCCAAACACACTCTGGCCATCTGCCTTTACCTTGCCTCCCGGCACTGCCAACACACATTCTCAGGCTCACTCAGGCTCTCACTCTCACTCCCAGCACAGACCAACTCCCAAAGTGCAAACGTCCTAGCGATTTCTGACGCTCGCTACCTCTAAAGGCTTAGAGGTGTGGCTGGTCCTCACCTTCCCTTGACACCGCTTTCACAGCCAAACACACTCTGCCCATCTGCCTTTACCTTGCCTCCCGGCACTCCCAACACACTCTCACTCTCGGCACACACCACCTCCCAAAGTGCCAACAACCAAGCGAGTTCTGACGCACGCTACATCTAAGGGCTTAGAGCAGATGCTGGTCCTCACCTTCCCTTGACACCGCTTTCACAGCCAAACACACTCTGCCCATCTGCCTTTGCCTTGCCTCACAGCACTCCCAACACACAGTCTCACTCTTGGCACAGACCACCTCCCAAAGTGCCAACACCCAAGCTATTTCGGAGGCACGCTACATGTAAGGGCTTAGAGCTGTTGCTGGTCCTCACCTTCCCTTGACACCGCTTTCACAGCCAAACACACTCTGGCCATCTACCCTGGCTTTGCCTCCCAGCACTCCCAACACACATTCTCAGGTTCAATCTCACTCTCACTCCCGGCACAGACCACCTCCCAAAGTGCAAACACCCAAGCCATTTCTCCCATACGATAGGCCTAAGGGCTTAGAGCTGATGCTGGTCCTCACATTCCCTTCACACCGCTTTCACAGCCAAACACACTCTGGCCATCTGCCTTTGCCTTGCCTCCCAGCACTCCCAACACACTCTCACTCTCGGCACACACTACCTCCCAAAGTGCCAACAACCAAGCGAGTTCTGACGCACGCTACATCTAAGGGCTTAGAGCTGTTGCTGGTCCTCACCTTCCCTTGACACCACTTTCACAGCCAAACACACTCTGGCCATCTGCCTTTACCTTGCCTCCCGGCACTGCCAACACACATTCTCAGGCTCACTCAGGCTCTCACTCTCACTCCCAGCACAGACCAACTCCCAAAGTGCAAACCTCCAAGCGATTTCTGACGCACGCTACATCTAAGGGCTTAGAGATGTGGCTGGTCCTCACCTTCCCTTGACACCGCTTTCACAGCCAAACACACTCTGCCCATCTGCCTTTGCCTCAACTCGCACCACTCCCAACACACTCTCACTCGCGGCACACACCACCTCCCAAAGTGCCAACAACCAAGCGATTTCTGACGCACGCTACATCTAAGGGCTTAGAGCAGATGCTGGTCCTCACCTTCCCTTGACACCGCTTTCACAGCCAAACACACTCTGCCCATCTGCCTTTGCCTCAACTCCCACCACTCCCAACACACTCTCACTCTCGGCACACACCACCTCCCAAAGTGCCAGCACCCAAGCGGTTTCTGACACACGCTACATCTAAGGGCTCAGAGCTTTTGCTGGTCATCACCTTCCCTTCACAGCGCTTTCACAGCCAAACACACTCTGCCCATCTAGCCTGGCTTTGCCTCCCAGCACTCCCAACACACATTCTCAGGCGCAATCTAACTCTCACTCCTGGCACAGACCACCTCCCAAAGTGCAGACGTGCAAGCCATTTCTCCCCTAGGATAGGCCTAAGGGCTTAGAGCTGTGGCTGGTCCTTACCTTCCCTTGACACCGCTTTCACAGCCAAACACACTCTGGGAATCTGCCCTGGCTTTGCCTCCCAGCACTCCCAACACACATTCTCAGGTGCAATCTCACTGTCACTCCCGGCACAGACCACCTCCCATAGTGACAACACGCAAGCCATTTCTCCCAGGCGACAGGCCTAAGGGCTTAGAGCTGTTGCTGGTCCTCACCTTCCCTTGACACCGCTTTCACAGACAAACACATTCTGCCCATCTGCCTTTGCCTTGCCTCACAGCACTCCCAACACACAGTCTCACTCTTGGCACAGACCACCTCCCAAAGTGCCAACACCAAAGCTATTTCGGAGGCACGCTACATGTAAGGGCTTAGAGCTGTTGCTGGTCCTCACCTTCCCTTGACACCGCTTTCACAGCCAAACACACTCTGGCCATCTACCCTGGCTTTGCCTCCCAGCACTCCCAACACACATTCTCAGGTTCAATCTCACTCTCACTCCCGGCACAGACCACTTCCCAAAGTGCAAACACCCAAGCCATTTCTCCCATACGATAGGCCTAAGGGCTTAGAGCTGATGCTGGTCCTCACATTCCCTTCACACCGCTTTCACAGCCAAACACACTCTGGCCATCTACCTTTGCCTTGCCTCCCAGCACTCCCAACACACTCTCACTCTCGGCACACACTACCTCCCAAAGTGCCAACAACCAAGCGAGTTCTGACGCACGCTACATCTAAGGGCTTAGAGCTGTTGCTGGTCCTCACCTTCCCTTGACACCACTTTCACAGCCAAACACACTCTGGCCATCTGCCTTTACCTTGCCTCCCGGCACTGCCAACACACATTCTCAGGCTCACTCAGGCTCTCACTCTCACTCCCAGCACAGACCAACTCCCAAAGTGCAAACCTCCAAGCGATTTCTGACGCACGCTACATCTAAGGGCTTAGAGATGTGGCTGGTCCTCACCTTCCCTTGACACCGCTTTCACAGCCAAACACACTCTGCCCATCTGCCTTTGCCTCAACTCGCACCACTCCCAACACACTCTCACTCGCGGCACACACCACCTCCCAAAGTGCCAACAACCAAGCGATTTCTGACGCACGCTACATCTAAGGGCTTAGAGCAGATGCTGGTCCTCACCTTCCCTTGACACCGCTTTCACAGCCAAACACACTCTGCCCATCTGCCTTTGCCTTGCCTCCCAGCACTCCCAACACACATTCTCAGGCTCACTCTCACTCTCACTAACGGAACAGACCACTTCCCAAAGTGCAAACGTCCAAGCCATTTCTCCCATACGATAGGCCTAAGGGCTTAGAGCTGTTGCTGGTCCTCACCTTCCCTTGACACCGCTTTCACAGCCAAACACACTCTGCCCATCTGCCTTTGCCTCAACTCGCACCACTCCCAACACACTCTCACTCTCGGCACACACCACCTCCCAAAGTGCCAACAACCAAGCGATTTCTGACGCACGCTACATCTAAGGGCTTAGAGCTGTTGCTGGTCCTCACCTTCCCTTGACACCGCTTTCACAGCCAAACACACTCTGCCCATCTGCCTTTACCTTGCCTCCCGGCACTGCCAACACACATTCTCAGGCTCACTCAGGCTCTCACTCTCACTCCCAGCACAGACCAACTCCCAAAGTGCAAACCTCCAAGCGATTTCTGACGCACGCTACATCTAAGGGCTTAGAGATGTGGCTGGTCCTCACCTTCCCTTGACACCGCTTTCACAGCCAAACACACTCTGCCCATCTGCCTTTGCCTCAACTCGCACCACTCCCAACACACTCTCACTCGCGGCACACACCACCTCCCAAAGTGCCAACAACCAAGCGATTTCTGACGCACGCTACATCTAAGGGCTTAGAGCAGATGCTGGTCCTCACCTTCCCTTGACACCGCTTTCACAGCCAAACACACTCTGCCCATCTGCCTTTGCCTCAACTCCCACCACTCCCAACACACTCTCACTCTCGGCACACACCACCTCCCAAAGTGCCAGCACCCAAGCGGTTTCTGACACACGCTACATCTAAGGGCTCAGAGCTTTTGCTGGTCATCACCTTCCCTTCACAGCGCTTTCACAGCCAAACACACTCTGCCCATCTAGCCTGGCTTTGCCTCCCAGCACTCCCAACACACATTCTCAGGCGCAATCTAACTCTCACTCCTGGCACAGACCACCTCCTAAAGTGCAGACGTGCAAGCCATTTCTCCCCTAGGATAGGCCTAAGGGCTTAGAGCTGTGGCTGGTCCTTACCTTCCCTTGACACCGCTTTCACAGCCAAACACACTCTGGGAATCTGCCCTGGCTTTGCCTCCCAGCACTCCCAACACACATTCTCAGGTGCAATCTCACTCTCACTCCCGGCACAGACCACCTCCCATAGTGACAACACGCAAGCCATTTCTCCCAGGCGACAGGCCTAAGGGCTTAGAGCTGTTGCTGGTCCTCACCTTCCCTTGACACCGCTTTCACAGACAAACACATTCTGCCCATCTGCCTTTGCCTTGCCTCACAGCACTCACAACACACAGTCTCACTCTTGGCACAGACCACCTCCCAAAGTGCCAACACCCAAGCTATTTCGGAGGCACTCTACATGTAAGGGCTTAGAGCTGTTGCTGGTCCTCACCTTCCCTTGACACCGCTTTCACAGCCAAACACACTCTGGCCATCTACCCTGGCTTTGCCTCCCAGCACTCCCAACACACATTCTCAGGTTCAATCTCACTCTCACTCCTGGCACAGACCACCTCCCAAAGTGCAAACACCCAAGCCATTTCTCCCATACGATAGGCCTAAGGGCTTAGAGCTGTTGCTGGTCCTCACCTTCCCTTGACACCGCTTTCACAGCCAAACACACTCTGCCCATCTGCCTTTGCCTTGCCTACCAGCACTCCCAACACACATTCTCAGGCTCACTCTCACTCTCACTACCGGCACAGACCACCTCCCAAAGTGCAAACGTCCAAGCCATTTCTCCCATACGATAGGCCTAAGGGCTTAGAGCTGATGCTGGTCCTCACCTTCCCTTGACACCGCTTTCACAGCCAAACACACTCTGCCCATCTGCCTTTACCTTGCCTCCCGGCACTGCCAACACACATTCTCAGGCTCACTCAGGCTCTCACTCTCACTCCCAGCACAGACCAACTCCCAAAGTGCAAACGTCCAAGCGATTTCTGACGCTCGCTACCTCTAAGGGCTTAGAGGTGTGGCTGGTCCTCACCTTCCCTTGACACCGCTTTCACAGCCAAACACACTCTGCCCATCTGCCTTTACCTTGCCTCCCGGCACTCCCAACACACTCTCACTCTCGGCACCCACCACCTCCCAAAGTGCCAACAACCAAGCGAGTTCTGACGCACGCTACATCTAAGGGCTTAGAGCAGATGCTGGTCCTCACCTTCCCTTGACACCGCTTTCACAGCCAAACACACTCTGCCCATCTGCCTTTGCCTTGCCTCCCAGCACTCCCAACACACATTCTCAGGCTCACTCTCACTCTCACTAACGGAACAGACCACTTCCCAAAGTGCAAACGTCCAAGCCATTTCTCCCATACGATAGGCCTAAGGGCTTAGAGCTGTTGCTGGTCCTCACCTTCCCTTGACACCGCTTTCACAGCCAAACACACTCTGCCCATCTGCCTTTGCCTTGCCTCCCGGCAATCCCAACACACTCTCACTCTCGGCACACACTACCTCCCAAAGTGCCAACAACCAAGCGAGTTCTGACGCACGCTACATCTAAGGGCTTAGAGCTGTTGCTGGTCCTCACCTTCCCTTGACACCGCTTTCACAGCCAAACACACTCTGCCCATCTGCCTTTACCTTGCCTCCCGGCACTGCCAACACACATTCTCAGGCTCACTCAGGCTCTCACTCTCACTCCCAGCACAGACCAACTCCCAAAGTGCAAACGTCCAAGCGATTTCTGACGCACGCTACATCTAAGGGCTTAGAGATGTGGCTGGTCCTCACCTTCCCTTGACACCGCTTTCACAGCCAAACACACTCTGGCCATCTGCCTTTGCCTTGCCTACCAGCACTCCCAACACACATTCTCAGGCTCACTCTCACTCTCACTAACGGAACAGACCACTTCCCAAAGTGCAAACGTCCAAGCCATTTCTCCCATACGATAGGCCTAAGGGCTTAGAGCTTTTGCTGGTCCTCACCTTCCCTTGACACCGCTTTCACAGCCAAACACACTCTGCCCATCTGCCTTTGCCTCAACTCGCACCACTCCCAACACACTCTCACTCTCGGCACACACCACCTCCCAAAGTGCCAACAACCAAGCGATTTCTGACGCACGCTACATCTAAGGGCTTAGAGCTGTTGCTGGTCCTCACCTTCCCTTGACACCGCTTTCACAGCCAAACACACTCTGCCCATCTGCCTTTACCTTGCCTCCCGGCACTGCCAACACACATTCTCAGGCTCACTCAGGCTCTCACTCTCACTCCCAGCACAGACCAACTCCCAAAGTGCAAACGTCCAAGCGATTTCTGACGCACGCTACATCTAAGGGCTTAGAGATGTGGCTGGTCCTCACCTTCCCTTGACACCGCTTTCACAGCCAAACACACTCTGCCCATCTGCCTTTGCCTCAACTCGCACCACTCCCAACACACTCTCACTCTCGGCACACACCACCTCCCAAAGTGCCAACAACCAAGCGATTTCTGACGCACGCTACATCTAAGGGCTTAGAGCAGATGCTGGTCCTCACCTTCCCTTGACACCGCTTTCACAGCCAAACACACTCTGGCCATCTGCCTTTGCCTCAACTCCCACCACTCCCAACACACTCTCACTCTCGGCACACACCACCTCCCAAAGTGCCAGCACCCAAGCGATTTCTGACGCACGCTACATCTAAGGGCTTAGAGCTGTTGCTGGTCATCACCTTCCCTTCACAGCGCTTTCACAGCCAAACACACTCTGCCCATCTAGCCTGGCTTTGCCTCCCAGCACTCCCAACACACATTCTCAGGTGCAATCTAACTCTCACTCCTGGCACAGACCACCTCCCAAAGTGCAGACGTGCAAGCCATTTCTCCCCTAGGATAGGCCTAAGGGCTTAGAGCTGTGGCTGGTCCTTACCTTCCCTTGACACCGCTTTCACAGCCAAACACACTCTGGGAATCTGCCCTGGCTTTGCCTCCCAGCACTCCCAACACACATTCTCAGGTGCAATCTCACTGTCACTCCCGGCACAGACCACCTCCCATAGTGACAACACGCAAGCCATTTCTCCCAGGCGACAGGCCTAAGGGCTTAGAGCTGTTGCTGGTCCTCACCTTCCCTTGACACCGCTTTCACAGACAAACACATTCTGCCCATCTGCCTTTGCCTTGCCTCACAGCACTCCCAACACACAGTCTCACTCTTGGCACAGACCACCTCCCAAAGTGCCAACACCCAAGATATTTCGGAGGCACGCTACATGTAAGGGCTTAGAGCTGTTGCTGGTCCTCACCTTCCCTTGACACCGCTTTCACAGCCAAACACACTCTGGCCATCTACCCTGGCTTTGCCTCCCAGCACTCCCAACACACATTCTCAGGTTCAATCTCACTCTCACTCCTGGCACAGACCACCTCCCAAAGTGCAAACACCCAAGCCATTTCTCCCATACGATAGGCCTAAGGGCTTAGAGCTGTTGCTGGTCTTCACCTTCCCTTGACACCGCTTTCACAGCCAAACACACTCTGCCCATCTGCCTTTGCCTTGCCTCCCAGCACTCCCAACACACTCTCACTACCGGCACAGACCACCTGCCAAAGTGCAAACGTCCAAGCGATTTCTGACACACGCTACATCTAAGGGCTTAGAGCTGTTGATGGTCCTCACCTTCCCTTGACACCGCTTTCACAGCCAAACACACTCTGGCCATCTACCCTGGCTTTGCCTCCCAGCACTCCCAACACACATTCTCAGGCTCACTCTCACTCTCACTAACGGAACAGACCACTTCCCAAAGTGCAAACGTCCAAGCCATTTCTCCCATACGATAGGCCTAAGGGCTTAGAGCTGTTGCTGGTCCTCACCTTCCCTTGACACCGCTTTCACAGCCAAACACACTCTGCCCATCTGCCTTTGCCTTGCCTCCCGGCAATCCCAACACACTCTCACTCTCGGCACACACTACCTCCCAAAGTGCCAACAACCAAGCGAGTTCTGACGCACGCTACATCTAAGGGCTTAGAGCTGTTGCTGGTCCTCACCTTCCCTTGACACCGCTTTCACAGCCAAACACACTCTGCCCATCTGCCTTTACCTTGCCTCCCGGCACTGCCAACACACATTCTCAGGCTCACTCAGGCTCTCACTCTCACTCCCAGCACAGACCAACTCCCAAAGTGCAAACCTCCAAGCGATTTCTGACGCACGCTACATCTAAGGGCTTAGAGATGTGGCTGGTCCTCACCTTCCCTTGACACCGCTTTCACAGCCAAACACACTCTGCCCATCTGCCTTTGCCTTGCCTCCCAGCACTCCCAACACACATTCTCAGGCTCACTCTCACTCTCACTAACGGAACAGACCACTTCCCAAAGTGCAAACGTCCAAGCCATTTCTCCCATACGATAGGCCTAAGGGCTTAGAGCTGTTGCTGGTCCTCACCTTCCCTTGACACCGCTTTCACAGCCAAACACACTCTGCCCATCTGCCTTTGCCTCAACTCCCACCACTCCCAACACACTCTCACTCTCGGCACACACCACCTCCCAAAGTGCCAACAACCAAGCGATTTCTGACGCACGCTACATCTAAGGGCTTAGAGCTGTTGCTGGTCCTCACCTTCCCTTGACACCGCTTTCACAGCCAAACACACTCTGCCCATCTGCCTTTACCTTGCCTCCCGGCACTGCCAACACACATTCTCAGGCTCACTCAGGCTCTCACTCTCACTCCCAGCACAGACCAACTCCCAAAGTGCAAACGTCCAAGCGATTTCTGACGCACGCTACATCTAAGGGCTTAGAGCTGTGGCTGGTCCTCACCTTCCCTTGACACCGCTTTCACAGCCAAACACACTCTGCCCATCTGCCTTTGCCTCAACTCGCACCACTCCCAACACACTCTCACTCGCGGCACACACCACCTCCCAAAGTGCCAACAACCAAGCGATTTCTGACGCACGCTACATCTAAGGGCTTAGAGCAGATGCTGGTCCTCACCTTCCCTTGACACCGCTTTCACAGCCAAACACACTCTGCCCATCTGCCTTTGCCTCAACTCCCACCACTCCCAACACACTCTCACTCTCGGCACACACCACCTCCCAAAGTGCCAGCACCCAAGCGATTTCTGACGCACGCTACATCTAAGGGCTCAGAGCTGTTGCTGGTCATCACCTTCCCTTCACAGCGCTTTCACAGCCAAACACACTCTGCCCATCTAGCCTGGCTTTGCCTCCCAGCACTCCCAACACACATTCTCAGGCGCAATCTAACTCTCACTCCTGGCACAGACCACCTCCCAAAGTGCAGACGTGCAAGCCATTTCTCCCATACGATAGGCCTAAGGGCTTAGAGCTGTGGCTGGTCCTTACCTTCCCTTGACACCGCTTTCACAGCCAAACACACTCTGGGAATCTGCCCTGGCTTTGCCTCCCAGCACTCCCAACACACATTCTCAGGTGCAATCTCACTGTCACTCCCGGCACAGACCACCTCCCATAGTGACAACACGCAAGCCATTTCTCCCAGGCGACAGGCCTAAGGGCTTAGAGCTGTTGCTGGTCCTCACCTTCCCTTGACACCGCTTTCACAGACAAACACATTCTGCCCATCTGCCTTTGCCTTGCCTCACAGCACTCCCAACACACAGTCTCACTCTTGGCACAGACCACCTCCCAAAGTGCCAACACCCAAGCTATTTCGGAGGCACGCTACATGTAAGGGCTTAGAGCTGTTGCTGGTCCTCACCTTCCCTTGACACCGCTTTCACAGCCAAACACACTCTGGCCATCTACCCTGGCTTTGCCTCCCAGCACTCCCAACACACATTCTCAGGTTCAATCTCACTCTCACTCCTGGCACAGACCACCTCCCAAAGTGCAAACACCCAAGCCATTTCTCCCATACGATAGGCCTAAGGGCTTAGAGCTGTTGCTGGTCCTCACCTTCCCTTGACACCGCTTTCACAGCCAAACACACTCTGGCCATCTGCCTTTGCCTTGCCTCACAGCACTCCCAACACACTCTCACTACCGGCACAGACCACCTGCCAAAGTGCAAACACCCAAGCGAGTTCTGACACACGCTACATCTAAGGGCTTAGAGCTATTGATGGTCATCACCTTCCCTTGACACCGCTTTCACAGCCAAACACACTCTGCCCATCGGCCTTTGCCTTGCCTCCCAGCACTCCCAACACACATTCTCAGACTCAATCTCACTCTCACTCCCGGCACAGACCACCTCCCAAAGTGCAAACGTCCAAGCCATTTCTCCCATACGATAGGCCTAAGGGCTTAGAGCTGATGCTGGTCCTCACATTCCCTTCACACCGCTTTCACAGCCAAACACACTCTGGCTATCTGCCTTTGCCTTGCCTACCAGCACTCCCAACACACATTCTCAGGCTCACTCTCACTCTCACTACCGGCACAGACCACCTCCCAAAGTGCAAACGTCCAAGCCATTTCTCCCATACGATAGGCCTAAGGGCTTAGAGCTGATGCTGGTCCTCACCTTCCCTTGACACCGCTTTCACAGCCAAACACACTCTGGCCATCTACCTTTGCCTTGCCTCCCAGCACTCCCAACACACTCTCACTCTCGGCACAGACCACCTCCCAAAGTGCCAACAACCAAGCGAGTTCTGACGCACGCTACATCTAAGGGCTTAGAGCTGTTGCTGGTCCTCACCTTCCCTTGACACCGCTTTCACAGCCAAACACACGCTGGCCATCTGCCTTTACCTTACCTCCCGGCACTGCCAACACACATTCTCAGGCTCACTCAGGCTCTCACTCTCACTCCCAGCACAGACCAACTCCCAAAGTGCAAACGTCCAAGCGATTTCTGACGCTCGCTACCTCTAAGGGCTTAGAGGTGTGGCTGGTCCTCACCTTCCCTTGACACCGCTTTCACAGCCAAACACACTCTGCCCATCTGCCTTTACCTTGCCTCCCGGCACTCCCAACACACTCTCACTCTCGGCACACACCACCTCCCAAAGTGCCAACAACCAAGCGAGTTCTGACGCACGCTACATCTAAGGGCTTAGAGCAGATGCTGGTCCTCACCTTCCCTTGACACCGCTTTCACAGCCAAACACACTCTGCCCATCTGCCTTTGCCTTGCCTCCCAGCACTCCCAACACACATTCTCAGGCTCACTCTCACTCTCACTAACGGAACAGACCACTTCCCAAAGTGCAAACGTCCAAGCCATTTCTCCCATACGATAGGCCTAAGGGCTTAGAGCTGTTGCTGGTCCTCACCTTCCCTTGACACCGCTTTCACAGCCAAACACACTCTGCCCATCTGCCTTTGCCTTGCCTCCCGGCAATCCCAACACACTCTCACTCTCGGCACACACTACCTCCCAAAGTGCCAACAACCAAGCGAGTTCTGACGCACGCTACATCTAAGGGCTTAGAGCTGTTGCTGGTCCTCACCTTCCCTTGACACCGCTTTCACAGCCAAACACACTCTGCCCATCTGCCTTTACCTTGCCTCCCGGCACTGCCAACACACATTCTCAGGCTCACTCAGGCTCTCACTCTCACTCCCAGCACAGACCAACTCCCAAAGTGCAAACCTCCAAGCGATTTCTGACGCACGCTACATCTAAGGGCTTAGAGATGTGGCTGGTCCTCACCTTCCCTTGACACCGCTTTCACAGCCAAACACACTCTGCCCATCTGCCTTTGCCTTGCCTCCCAGCACTCCCAACACACATTCTCAGGCTCACTCTCACTCTCACTAACGGAACAGACCACTTCCCAAAGTGCAAACGTCCAAGCCATTTCTCCCATACGATAGGCCTAAGGGCTTAGAGCTGTTGCTGGTCCTCACCTTCCCTTGACACCGCTTTCACAGCCAAACACACTCTGCCCATCTGCCTTTGCCTCAACTCCCACCACTCCCAACACACTCTCACTCTCGGCACACACCACCTCCCAAAGTGCCAACAACCAAGCGATTTCTGACGCACGCTACATCTAAGGGCTTAGAGCTGTTGCTGGTCCTCACCTTCCCTTGACACCGCTTTCACAGCCAAACACACTCTGCCCATCTGCCTTTACCTTGCCTCCCGGCACTGCCAACACACATTCTCAGGCTCACTCAGGCTCTCACTCTCACTCCCAGCACAGACCAACTCCCAAAGTGCAAACCTCCAAGCGATTTCTGACGCACGCTACATCTAAGGGCTTAGAGATGTGGCTGGTCCTCACCTTCCCTTGACACCGCTTTCACAGCCAAACACACTCTGCCCATCTGCCTTTGCCTCAACTCGCACCACTCCCAACACACTCTCACTCGCGGCACACACCACCTCCCAAAGTGCCAACAACCAAGCGATTTCTGACGCACGCTACATCTAAGGGCTTAGAGCAGATGCTGGTCCTCACCTTCCCTTGACACCGCTTTCACAGCCAAACACACTCTGCCCATCTGCCTTTGCCTCAACTCCCACCACTCCCAACACACTCTCACTCTCGGCACACACCACCTCCCAAAGTGCCAGCACCCAAGCGATTTCTGACGCACGCTACATCTAAGGGCTCAGAGCTGTTGCTGGTCATCACCTTCCCTTCACAGCGCTTTCACAGCCAAACACACTCTGCCCATCTAGCCTGGCTTTGCCTCCCAGCACTCCCAACACACATTCTCAGGCGCAATCTAACTCTCACTCCTGGCACAGACCACCTCCCAAAGTGCAGACGTGCAAGCCATTTCTCCCATACGATAGGCCTAAGGGCTTAGAGCTGTGGCTGGTCCTTACCTTCCCTTGACACCGCTTTCACAGCCAAACACACTCTGGGAATCTGCCCTGGCTTTGCCTCCCAGCACTCCCAACACACATTCTCAGGTGCAATCTCACTGTCACTCCCGGCACAGACCACCTCCCATAGTGACAACACGCAAGCCATTTCTCCCAGGCGACAGGCCTAAGGGCTTAGAGCTGTTGCTGGTCCTCACCTTCCCTTGACACCGCTTTCACAGACAAACACACTCTGGCCATCTGCCTTTGCCTTGCCTCACAGCACTCCCAACACACAGTCTCACTCTTGGCACAGACCACCTCCCAAAGTGCCAACACCCAAGCTATTTCGGAGGCACGCTACATGTAAGGGCTTAGAGCTGTTGCTGGTCCTCACCTTCCCTTGACACCGCTTTCACAGCCAAACACACTCTGCCCATCTACCCTGGCTTTGCCTCCCAGCACTCCCAACACACATTCTCAGGTTCAATCTCACTCTCACTCACGGCACAGACCACCTCCCAAAGTGCAAACACCCAAGCCATTTCTCCCATACGATAGGCCTAAGGGCTTAGAGCTGTTGCTGGTCCTCACCTTCCCTTGACACCGCTTTCACAGCCAAACACACTCTGGCTATCTGCCTTTGCCTTGCCTCACAGCACTCCCAACACACTCTCACTACCGGCACAGACCACCTGCCAAAGTGCAAACACCCAAGCGAGTTCTGACACACGCTACATCTAAGGGCTTAGAGCTATTGATGGTCATCACCTTCCCTTGACACCGCTTTCACAGCCAAACACACTCTGCCCATCGGCCTTTGCCTTGCCTCCCAGCACTCCCAACACACATTCTCAGACTCAATCTCACTCTCACTCCCGGCACAGACCACCTCCCAAAGTGCAAACGTCCAAGCCATTTCTCCCATACGATAGGCCTAAGGGCTTAGAGCTGATGCTGGTCCTCACATTCCCTTCACACCGCTTTCACAGCCAAACACACTCTGGCCATCTGCCTTTGCCTTGCCTACCAGCACTCCCAACACACATTCTCAGGCTCACTCTCACTCTCACTACCGGCACAGACCACCTCCCAAAGTGCAAACGTCCAAGCCATTTCTCCCATACGATAGGCCTAAGGGCTTAGAGCTGATGCTGGTCCTCACCTTCCCTTGACACCGCTTTCACAGCCAAACACACTCTGGCCATCTACCTTTGCCTTGCCTCCCAGCACTCCCAACACACTCTCACTCTCGGCACAGACCACCTCCCAAAGTGCCAACAACCAAGCGAGTTCTGACGCACGCTACATCTAAGGGCTTAGAGCTGTTGCTGGTCCTCACCTTCCCTTGACACCGCTTTCACAGCCAAACACACGCTGGCCATCTGCCTTTACCTTACCTCCCGGCACTGCCAACACACATTCTCAGGCTCACTCAGGCTCTCACTCTCACTCCCAGCACAGACCAACTCCCAAAGTGCAAACGTCCAAGCGATTTCTGACGCTCGCTACCTCTAAGGGCTTAGAGGTGTGGCTGGTCCTCACCTTCCCTTGACACCGCTTTCACAGCCAAACACACTCTGCCCATCTGCCTTTACCTTGCCTCCCGGCACTCCCAACACACTCTCACTCTCGGCACCCACCACCTCCCAAAGTGCCAACAACCAAGCGATTTCTGACGCACGCTACATCTAAGGGCTTAGAGCAGATGCTGGTCCTCACCTTCCCTTGACACCGCTTTCACAGCCAAACACACTCTGCCCATCTGCCTTTGCCTTGCCTCCCAGCACTCCCAACACACATTCTCAGGCTCACTCTCACTCTCACTAACGGAACAGACCACTTCCCAAAGTGCAAACGTCCAAGCCATTTCTCCCATACGATAGGCCTAAGGGCTTAGAGCTGTTGCTGGTCCTCACCTTCCCTTGACACCGCTTTCACAGCCAAACACACTCTGCCCATCTGCCTTTGCCTTGCCTCCCGGCAATCCCAACACACTCTCACTCTCGGCACACACTACCTCCCAAAGTGCCAACAACCAAGCGAGTTCTGACGCACGCTACATCTAAGGGCTTAGAGCTGTTGCTGGTCCTCACCTTCCCTTGACACCGCTTTCACAGCCAAACACACTCTGCCCATCTGCCTTTACCTTGCCTCCCGGCACTGCCAACACACATTCTCAGGCTCACTCAGGCTCTCACTCTCACTCCCAGCACAGACCAACTCCCAAAGTGCAAACCTCCAAGCGATTTCTGACGCACGCTACATCTAAGGGCTTAGAGATGTGGCTGGTCCTCACCTTCCCTTGACACCGCTTTCACAGCCAAACACACTCTGGCCATCTGCCTTTGCCTTGCCTACCAGCACTCCCAACACACATTCTCAGGCTCACTCTCACTCTCACTAACGGAACAGACCACTTCCCAAAGTGCAAACGTCCAAGCCATTTCTCCCATACGATAGGCCTAAGGGCTTAGAGCTGTTGCTGGTCCTCACCTTCCCTTGACACCGCTTTCACAGCCAAACACACTCTGCCCATCTGCCTTTGCCTCAACTCCCACCACTCCCAACACACTCTCACTCTCGGCACACACCACCTCCCAAAGTGCCAGCACCCAAGCGGTTTCTGACACACGCTACATCTAAGGGCTCAGAGCTGTTGCTGGTCATCACCTTCCCTTCACAGCGCTTTCACAGCCAAACACACTCTGCCCATCTAGCCTGGCTTTGCCTCCCAGCACTCCCAACACACATTCTCAGGCGCAATCTAACTCTCACTCCTGGCACAGACCACCTCCCAAAGTGCAGACGTGCAAGCCATTTCTCCCCTAGGATAGGCCTAAGGGCTTAGAGCTGTGGCTGGTCCTTACCTTCCCTTGACACCGCTTTCACAGCCAAACACACTCTGGGAATCTGCCCTGGCTTTGCCTCCCAGCACTCCCAACACACATTCTCAGGTGCAATCTCACTGTCACTCCCGGCACAGACCACCTCCCATAGTGACAACACGCAAGCCATTTCTCCCAGGCGACAGGCCTAAGGGCTTAGAGCTGTTGCTGGTCCTCACCTTCCCTTGACACCGCTTTCACAGACAAACACATTCTGCCCATCTGCCTCTGCCTTGCCTCACAGCACTCCCAACACACAGTCTCACTCTTGGCACAGACCACCTCCCAAAGTGCCAACACCCAAGCTATTTCGGAGGCACGCTACATGTAAGGGCTTAGAGCTGTTGCTGGTCCTCACCTTCCCTTGACACCGCTTTCACAGCCAAACACACTCTGCCCATCTACCCTGGCTTTGCCTCCCAGCACTCCCAACACACATTCTCAGGTTCAATCTCACTCTCACTCCTGGCACAGACCACCTCCCAAAGTGCAAACACCCAAGCCATTTCTCCCATACGATAGGCCTAAGGGCTTAGAGCTGTTGCTGGTCCTCACCTTCCCTTGACACCGCTTTCACAGCCAAACACACTCTGCCCATCTGCCTTTGCCTTGCCTCCCAGCACTCCCAACACACTCTCACTACCGGCACAGACCACCTGCCAAAGTGCAAACACCCAAGCGAGTTCTGACACACGCTACATCTAAGGGCTTAGAGCTATTGATGGTCATCACCTTCCCTTGACACCGCTTTCACAGCCAAACACACTCTGCCCATCGGCCTTTGCCTTGCCTCACAGCACTCCCAACACACATTCTCAGACTCAATCTCACTCTCACTCCCGGCACAGACCACCTCCCAAAGTGCAAACGTCCAAGCCATTTCTCCCATACGATAGGCCTAAGGGCTTAGAGCTGATGCTGGTCCTCACATTCCCTTCACACCGCTTTCACAGCCAAACACACTCTGGCCATCTGCCTTTGCCTTGCCTACCAGCACTCCCAACACACATTCTCAGGCTCACTCTCACTCTCACTACCGGCACAGACCACCTCCCAAAGTGCAAACGTCCAAGCCATTTCTCCCATACGATAGGCCTAAGGGCTTAGAGCTGATGCTGGTCCTCACCTTCCCTTGACACCGCTTTCACAGCCAAACACACTCTGGCCATCTACCTTTGCCTTGCCTCCCAGCACTCCCAACACACTCTCACTCTCGGCACAGACCACCTCCCAAAGTGCCAACAACCAAGCGAGTTCTGACGCACGCTACATCTAAGGGCTTAGAGCTGTTGCTGGTCCTCACCTTCCCTTGACACCGCTTTCACAGCCAAACACACGCTGGCCATCTGCCTTTACCTTACCTCCCGGCACTGCCAACACACATTCTCAGGCTCACTCAGGCTCTCACTCTCACTCCCAGCACAGACCAACTCCCAAAGTGCAAACGTCCAAGCGATTTCTGACGCTCGCTACCTCTAAGGGCTTAGAGGTGTGGCTGGTCCTCACCTTCCCTTGACACCGCTTTCACAGCCAAACACACTCTGCCCATCTGCCTTTACCTTGCCTCCCGGCACTCCCAACACACTCTCACTCTCGGCACCCACCACCTCCCAAAGTGCCAACAACCAAGCGAGTTCTGACGCACGCTACATCTAAGGGCTTAGAGCAGATGCTGGTCCTCACCTTCCCTTGACACCGCTTTCACAGCCAAACACACTCTGCCCATCTGCCTTTGCCTTGCCTCCCAGCACTCCCAACACACATTCTCAGGCTCACTCTCACTCTCACTAACGGAACAGACCACTTCCCAAAGTGCAAACGTCCAAGCCATTTCTCCCATACGATAGGCCTAAGGGCTTAGAGCTGTTGCTGGTCCTCACCTTCCCTTGACACCGCTTTCACAGCCAAACACACTCTGCCCATCTGCCTTTGCCTTGCCTCCCGGCAATCCCAACACACTCTCACTCTCGGCACACACTACCTCCCAAAGTGCCAACAACCAAGCGAGTTCTGACGCACGCTACATCTAAGGGCTTAGAGCTGTTGCTGGTCCTCACCTTCCCTTGACACCGCTTTCACAGCCAAACACACTCTGCCCATCTGCCTTTACCTTGCCTCCCGGCACTGCCAACACACATTCTCAGGCTCACTCAGGCTCTCACTCTCACTCCCAGCACAGACCAACTCCCAAAGTGCAAACCTCCAAGCGATTTCTGACGCACGCTACATCTAAGGGCTTAGAGATGTGGCTGGTCCACACCTTCCCTTGACACCGCTTTCACAGCCAAACACACTCTGCCCATCTGCCTTTGCCTCAACTCGCACCACTCCCAACACACTCTCACTCGCGGCACACACCACCTCCCAAAGTGCCAACAACCAAGCGATTTCTGACGCACCCTACATCTAAGGGCTTAGAGCAGATGCTGGTCCTCACCTTCCCTTCACACCGCTTTCACAGCCAAACACACTCTGGCCATCTGCCTTTGCCTCAACTCCCACCACTCCCAACACACTCTCACTCTCGGCACACACCACCTCCCAAAGTGCCAGCACCCAAGCGGTTTCTGACACACGCTACATCTAAGGGCTCAGAGCTGTTGCTGGTCATCACCTTCCCTTCACAGCGCTTTCACAGCCAAACACACTCTGCCCATCTAGCCTGGCTTTGCCTCCCAGCACTCCCAACACACATTCTCAGGCGCAATCTAACTCTCACTCCTGGCACAGACCACCTCCCAAAGTGCAGACGTGCAAGCCATTTCTCCCCTAGGATAGGCCTAAGGGCTTAGAGCTGTGGCTGGTCCTTACCTTCCCTTGACACCGCTTTCACAGCCAAACACACTCTGGGAATCTGCCCTGGCTTTGCCTCCCAGCACTCCCAACACACATTCTCAGGTGCAATCTCACTGTCACTCCCGGCACAGACCACCTCCCATAGTGACAACACGCAAGCCATTTCTCCCAGGCGACAGGCCTAAGGGCTTAGAGCTGTTGCTGGTCCTCACCTTCCCTTGACACCGCTTTCACAGACAAACACATTCTGCCCATCTGCCTTTGCCTTGCCTCACAGCACTCCCAACACACAGTCTCACTCTTGGCACAGACCACCTCCCAAAGTGCCAACACCCAAGCTATTTCGGAGGCACGCTACATGTAAGGGCTTAGAGCTGTTGCTGGTCCTCACCTTCCCTTGACACCGCTTTCACAGCCAAACACACTCTGCCCATCTACCCTGGCTTTGCCTCCCAGCACTGCCAACACACATTCTCAGGCTCAATCTCACTCTCACTCCTGGCACAGACCACCTCCCAAAGTGCAAACACCGAAGCCATTTCTCCCATACGATAGGCCTAAGGGCTTAGATCTGTTGCTGGTCCTCACCTTCCCTTGACACCGCTTTCACAGCCAAACACACTCTGGCCATCTGCCTTTGCCTTGCCTCCCAGCACTCCCAACACACTCTCACTACCGGCACAGACCACCTGCCAAAGTGCAAACACCCAAGCGATTTCTGACACACGCTACTTCTAAGGGCTTAGAGTTGTTGATGGTCCTCACCTTCCCTTGACACCGCTTTCACAGACAAACACACTCTGGCCATCTACCTTTGCCTTGCCTCCCAGCACTCCCAACACACATTCTCAGACTCAATCTCACTCTCACTCCCGGCACAGACCACCTCCCAAAGTGCAAACGTCCAAGCCATTTCTCCCATACGATAGGCCTAAGGGCTTAGAGCTGTTGCTGGTCCTCACCTTCCCTTGACACCGCTTTCACAGCCAAACACACTCTGCCCATCTGCCTTTGCCTTGCCTCCCGGCAATCCCAACACACTCTCACTCTCGGCACACACTACCTCCCAAAGTGCCAACAACCAAGCGAGTTCTGACGCACGCTACATCTAAGGGCTTAGAGCTGTTGCTGGTCCTCACCTTCCCTTGACACCGCTTTCACAGCCAAACACACTCTGCCCATCTGCCTTTACCTTGCCTCCCGGCACTGCCAACACACTTTCTCAGGCTCACTCAGGCTCTCACTCTCACTCCCAGCACAGACCAACTCCCAAAGTGCAAACCTCCAAGCGATTTCTGACGCACGCTACATCTAAGGGCTTAGAGATGTGGCTGGTCCTCACCTTCCCTTGACACCGCTTTCACAGCCAAACACACTCTGCCCATCTGCCTTTGCCTCAACTCGCACCACTCCCAACACACTCTCACTCGCGGCACACACCACCTCCCAAAGTGCCAACAACCAAGCGATTTCTGACGCACGCTACATCTAAGGGCTTAGAGCAGATGCTGGTCCTCACCTTCCCTTGACACTGCTTTCACAGCCAAACACACTCTGGCCATCTGCCTTTGCCTCAACTCCCACCACTCCCAACACACTCTCACTCTCGGCACACACCACCTCCCAAAGTGCCAGCACCCAAGCGATTTCTGACGCACGCTACATCTAAGGGCTCAGAGCTGTTGCTGGTCATCACCTTCCCTTCACAGCGCTTTCACAGCCAAACACACTCTGCCCATCTAGCCTGGCTTTGCCTCCCAGCACTCCCAACACACATTCTCAGGCGCAATCTAACTCTCACTCCTGGCACAGACCACCTCCCAAAGTGCAGACGTGCAAGCCATTTCTCCCCTAGGATAGGCCTAAGGGCTTAGAGCTGTGGCTGGTCCTTACCTTCCCTTGACACCGCTTTCACAGCCAAACACACTCTGGGAATCTGCCCTGGCTTTGCCTCCCAGCACTCCCAACACACATTCTCAGGTGCAATCTCACTGTCACTCCCGGCACAGACCACCTCCCATAGTGACAACACGCAAGCCATTTCTCCCAGGCGACAGGCCTAAGGGCTTAGAGCTGTTGCTGGTCCTCACCTTCCCTTGACACCGCTTTCACAGACAAACACATTCTGCCCATCTGCCTTTGCCTTGCCTCACAGCACTCCCAACACACAGTCTCACTCTTGGCACAGACCACCTCCCAAAGTGCCAACAACCAAGCGATTTCGGAGGCACGCTACATGTAAGGGCTTAGAGCTGTTGCTGGTCCTCACCTTCCCTTGACACCGCTTTCACAGCCAAACACACTCTGCCCTTCTACCCTGGCTTTGCCTCCCAGCACTCCCAACACACATTCTCAGGCTCAATCTCACTCTCACTCCTGGCACAGACCACCTCCCAAAGTGCAAACACCCAAGCCATTTCTCCCATACGATAGGCCTAAGGGCTTAGATCTGTTGCTGGTCCTCACCTTCCCTTGACACCGCTTTCACAGACAAACACACTCTGCCCATCGGCCTTTGCCTTGCCTCCCAGCACTCCCAACACACATTCTCAGACTCAATCTCACTCTCACTCCCGGCACAGACCACTTCCCAAAGTGCAAACACCCAAGCCATTTCTCCCATACGATAGGCCTAAGGGCTTAGAGCTGATGCTGGTCCTCACATTCCCTTCACACCGCTTTCACAGCCAAACACACTCTGGCCATCTGCCTTTGCCTTGCCTCCCAGCACTCCCAACACACATTCTCAGGCTCACTCTCACTCTCACTACCGGCACAGACCACCTCCCAAAGTGCAAACGTCCAAGCCATTTCTCCCATACGATAGGCCTAAGGGCTTAGAGCTGTTGCTGGTCCTCACCTTCCCTTGACACCGCTTTCACAGCCAAACACACTCTGCCCATCTGCCTTTGCCTTGCCTCCCGGCAATCCCAACACACTCTCACTCTCGGCACACACTACCTCCCAAAGTGCCAACAACCAAGCGAGTTCTGACGCACGCTACATCTAAGGGCTTAGAGCTGTTGCTGGTCCTCACCTTCCCTTGACACCGCTTTCACAGCCAAACACACTCTGCCCATCTGCCTTTACCTTGCCTCCCGGCACTGCCAACACACATTCTCAGGCTCACTCAGGCTCTCACTCTCACTCCCAGCACAGACCAACTCCCAAAGTGCAAACCTCCAAGCGATTTCTGACGCACGCTACATCTAAGGGCTTAGAGATGTGGCTGGTCCTCACCTTCCCTTGACACCGCTTTCACAGCCAAACACACTCTGCCCATCTGCCTTTGCCTCAACTCGCACCATTCCCAACACACTCTCACTCGCGGCACACACCACCTCCCAAAGTGCCAACAACCAAGCGATTTCTGACGCACGCTACATCTAAGGGCTTAGAGCAGATGCTGGTCCTCACCTTCCCTTGACACCGCTTTCACAGCCAAACACACTCTGCCCATCTGCCTTTGCCTCAACTCCCACCACTCCCAACACACTCTCACTCTCGGCACACACCACCTCCCAAAGTGCCAGCACCCAAGCGGTTTCTGACACACGCTACATCTAAGGGCTCAGAGCTGTTGCTGGTCATCACCTTCCCTTCACAGCGCTTTCACAGCCAAACACACTCTGCCCATCTAGCCTGGCTTTGCCTCCCAGCACTCCCAACACACATTCTCAGGCGCAATCTAACTCTCACTCCTGGCACAGACCACCTCCCAAAGTGCAGACGTGCAAGCCATTTCTCCCCTAGGATAGGCCTAAGGGCTTAGAGCTGTGGCTGGTCCTTACCTTCCCTTGACACCGCTTTCACAGCCAAACACACTCTGGGAATCTGCCCTGGCTTTGCCTCCCAGCACTCCCAACACACATTCTCAGGTGCAATCTCACTGTCACTCCCGGCACAGACCACCTCCCATAGTGACAACACGCAAGCCATTTCTCCCAGGCGACAGGCCTAAGGGCTTAGAGCTGTTGCTGGTCCTCACCTTCCCTTGACACCGCTTTCACAGACAAACACATTCTGCCCATCTGCCTTTGCCTTGCCTCACAGCACTCCCAACACACAGTCTCACTCTTGGCACAGACCACCTCCCAAAGTGCCAACACCCAAGCTATTTCGGAGGCACGCTACATGTAAGGGCTTAGAGCTGTTGCTGGTCCTCACCTTCCCTTGACACCGCTTTCACAGCCAAACACACTCTGGCCATCTACCCTGGCTTTGCCTCCCAGCACTGCCAACACACATTCTCAGGCTCAATCTCACTCTCACTCCTGGCACAGACCACCTCCCAAAGTGCAAACACCCAAGCCATTTCTCCCATACGATAGGCCTAAGGGCTTAGAGCTGTTGCTGGTCCTCACCTTCCCTTGACACCGCTTTCACAGCCAAACACACTCTGCCCATCTGCCTTTGCCTTGCCTCCCAGCACTCCCAACACACTCTCACTACCGGCACAGACCACCTGCCAAAGTGCAAACACCCAAGCGATTTCTGACACACGCTACTTCTAAGGGCTTAGAGTTGTTGATGGTCCTCACCTTCCCTTGACACCGCTTTCACAGACAAACACACTCTGCCCATCGGCCTTTGCCTTGCCTCCCAGCACTCCCAACACACATTCTCAGACTCAATCTCACTCTCACTCCCGGCACAGACCACTTCCCAAAGTGCAAACACCCAAGCCATTTCTCCCATACGATAGGCCTAAGGGCTTAGAGCTGATGCTGGTCCTCACATTCCCTTCACACCGCTTTCACAGCCAAACACACTCTGGCCATCTGCCTTTGCCTTGCCTACCAGCACTCCCAACACACATTCTCAGG
Source organism: Pelecanus crispus (assembly GCF_030463565.1). Lineage (NCBI taxonomy): Eukaryota > Metazoa > Chordata > Aves > Pelecaniformes > Pelecanidae > Pelecanus > Pelecanus crispus. The sequence continues at coordinate 18,053 of NW_027461491.1, read as the reverse complement.
CTCACTCTCACTCTCACTACCGGCACAGACCACCTCCCAAAGTGCAAACGTCCAAGCCATTTCTCCCATACGATAGGCCTAAGGGCTTAGAGCTGTTGCTGGTCCTCACCTTCCCTTGACACCGCTTTCACAGCCAAACACACTCTGGCCATCTACCTTTGCCTTGCCTCCCAGCACTCCCAACACACTCTCACTCTCGGCACAGACCACCTCCCAAAGTGCCAACAACCAAGCGATTTCTGACGCACGCTACATCTAAGGGCTTAGAGCTGTTGCTGGTCCTCACCTTCCCTTGACACCGCTTTCACAGCCAAACACACGCTGGCCATCTGCCTTTACCTTACCTCCCGGCACTGCCAACACACATTCTCAGGCTCACTCAGGCTCTCACTCTCACTCCCAGCACAGACCAACTCCCAAAGTGCAAACGTCCAAGCGATTTCTGACGCTCGCTACCTCTAAGGGCTTAGAGGTGTGGCTGGTCCTCACCTTCCCTTGACACCGCTTTCACAGCCAAACACACTCTGCCCATCTGCCTTTGCCTCAACTCGCACCACTCCCAACACACTCTCACTCGCGGCACACACCACCTCCCAAAGTGCCAACAACCAAGCGATTTCTGACGCACGCTACATCTAAGGGCTTAGAGCAGATGCTGGTCCTCACCTTCCCTTGACACCGCTTTCACAGCCAAACACACTCTGCCCATCTGCCTTTGCCTCAACTCCCACCACTCCCAACACACTCTCACTCTCGGCACACACCACCTCCCAAAGTGCCAGCACCCAAGCGGTTTCTGACACACGCTACATCTAAGGGCTCAGAGCTGTTGCTGGTCATCACCTTCCCTTCACAGCGCTTTCACAGCCAAACACACTCTGCCCATCTAGCCTGGCTTTGCCTCCCAGCACTCCCAACACACATTCTCAGGCGCAATCTAACTCTCACTCCTGGCACAGACCACCTCCCAAAGTGCAGACGTGCAAGCCATTTCTCCCCTAGGATAGGCCTAAGGGCTTAGAGCTGTGGCTGGTCCTTACCTTCCCTTGACACCGCTTTCACAGCCAAACACACTCTGGGAATCTGCCCTGGCTTTGCCTCCCAGCACTCCCAACACACATTCTCAGGTGCAATCTCACTGTCACTCCCGGCACAGACCACCTCCCATAGTGACAACACGCAAGCCATTTCTCCCAGGCGACAGGCCTAAGGGCTTAGAGCTGTTGCTGGTCCTCACCTTCCCTTGACACCGCTTTCACAGACAAACACATTCTGCCCATCTGCCTTTGCCTTGCCTCACAGCACTCCCAACACACAGTCTCACTCTTGGCACAGACCACCTCCCAAAGTGCCAACACCCAAGCTATTTCGGAGGCACGCTACATGTAAGGGCTTAGAGCTGTTGCTGGTCCTCACCTTCCCTTGACACCGCTTTCACAGCCAAACACACTCTGGCCATCTACCCTGGCTTTGCCTCCCAGCACTCCCAACACACATTCTCAGGTTCAATCTCACTCTCACTCCTGGCACAGACCACCTCCCAAAGTGCAAACACCCAAGCCATTTCTCCCAGGCGACAGGCCTAAGGGCTTAGAGCTGTTGCTGGTCCTCACCTTCCCTTGACACCGCTTTCACAGCCAAACACACTCTGGCCATCTGCCTTTGCCTTGCCTCACAGCACTCCCAACACACTCTCGCTACCGGTACAGACCACCTGCCAAAGTGCAAACACCCAAGCGATTTCTGACACACGCTACTTCTAAGGGCTTAGAGTTGTTGATGGTCCTCACCTTCCCTTGACACCGCTTTCACAGCCAAACACACTCTGCCCATCGGCCTTTGCCTTGCCTCCCAGCATTCCCAACACACATTCTCAGGTTCAATCTCACTCTCACTCCCGGCACAGTCCACTTCCAAAGTGCAAACACCCAAGCCATTTCTCCCATACGATAGGCCTAAGGGCTTAGAGCTGTTGCTGGTCCTCACCTTCCCTTGACACCGCTTTCACAGCCAAACACACTCTGCCCATCTGCCTTTGCCTCAACTCCCAGCACTCCCAACACACTCTCACTCTCGGCACAGACCAACTCCCAAAGTGCCAACAACCAAGCGATTTCTGACGCACGCTACATCTAAGGGCTTAGAGCTGTTGCTGGTCCTCACCTTCCCTTCACACCGCTTTCACAGCCAAACACACTCTGGCCATCTAGCCTGGCTTTGCCTCCCAGCACTCCCAACACACATTCTCAGGCTCAATATCACTTTCACTCCCGGCATAGACCACCTCCCAAAGTGCCAACACCAAAGCAATTTCTCACACACACTACATCTAAGGGCTTAGAGCTGTTGCTGGTCCTCACCATCCCTTGACACCGCTTCCACAGCCAAACACACTCTGCCCATCTGCCTTTACCTTGCCTCCCGGCACTGCCAACACACATTCTCAGGCTCACTCAGGCTCTCACTCTCACTCCCAGCACAGACCAACTCCCAAAGTGCAAACGTCCAAGCGATTTCTGACGCTCGCTACATCTAAGGGCTTAGAGGTGTGGCTGGTCCTCACCTTCCCTTGACACCGCTTTCACAGCCAAACACACTCTGCCCATCTGCCTTTACCTTGCCTCCCGGCACTCCCAACACACTCTCACTCTCGGCACACACCACCTCCCAAAGTGCCAACAACCAAGCGAGTTCTGACGCACGCTACATCTAAGGGCTTAGAGCAGATGCTGGTCCTCACCTTCCCTTGACACCGCTTTCACAGCCAAACACACTCTGCCCATCTGCCTTTGCCTTGCCTCCCGGCACTGCCAACACACTCTCACTCTCGGCACACACTACCTCCCAAAGTGCCAACACCCAAGCGGTTTCTGACACACGCTACATCTAAGGGCTTAGAGCAGATGCTGGTCCTCACCTTCCCTTCACAGCGCTTTCACAGCCAAACACACTCTGGGAATCTGCCCTGGCTTTGCCTCCCAGCACTGCCAACACACATTCTCAGGTGCAATCTAACTCTCACTCCCGGCACAGACCACCTCCCATAGTGACAACACGCAAGCCATTTCTCCCAGGCGACAGGCCTAAGGGCTTAGAGCTGTTGCTGGTCCTCACCTTCCCTTGACACCGCTTTCACAGACAAACACATTCTGCCCATCTGCCTTTGCCTTGCCTCACAGCACTCCCAACACACAGTCTCACTCTTGGCACAGACCACCTCCCAAAGTGCCAACACCCAAGCTATTTCGGAGGCACGCTACATGTAAGGGCTTAGAGCTGTTGCTGGTCCTCACCTTCCCTTGACACTGCTTTCACAGCCAAACACACTCTGGCCATCTATTCTGGCTTTGCCTCCCAGCACTCCCAAAACACATTCTCAGGTTCAATCTCACTCTCACTCCTGGCACAGACCACCTCCCAAAGTGCAAACACCCAAGCCATTTCTCCCATACGATAGGCCTAAGGGCTTAGAGCTGTTGCTGGTCCTCACCTTCCCTTGACACCGCTTTCACAGCCAAACACACTCTGGCCATCTGCCTTTGCCTTGCCTCACAGCACTCCCAACACACTCTCGCTACCGGTACAGACCACCTGCCAAAGTGCAAACACCCAAGCGATTTCTGACGCACGCTACATCTAAGGGCTTAGAGCTGCTGCTGGTCCTCACCTTCCCTTCACACCGCTTTCACAGCCAAACACACTCTGCCCATCTACCCTGGCTTTGCCTCCCAGCACTCCCAACACACATTCTCAGGCTCAATATCACTTTCACTCCCGGCATAGACCACCTCCCAAAGTGCCAACACCAAAGCAATTTCTCACACACACTACATCTAAGGGCTTAGAGCTGTTGCTGGTCCTCACCTTCCCTTGACACCGCTTCCACAGCCAAACACACTCTGCCCATCTGCCTTTGCCTTGCCTACCAGCACTCCCAACACACATTCTCAGGCTCAGTCTCACTCTCACTCCCGGTACAGACAAACTCCCAAAGTGCAAACGTCTAAGCCATTTATCCCGCACGCTATCTCTAAGGGCTTAGAGGTGTGGCTGGTCCTCACCTTCCCTTGACACCGCTTTCACAGCCAAACACACTCTGACCATCTGCCTTTGCCTTGCCTCCCGGCACTCCCAACACACTCTCAGTCTCGGCACACACCACCTCCCAAAGTGACAACAACCAAGCGAGTTCTGACGCACGCTACATCTAAGTGCTTAGAGCAGAATCTGGTCCTCACCTTCCCTTGACACCGCTTTCACAGCCAAACACACTCTGGCCATCTGCCTTTGCCTTGCCTCCCAGCACTCCCAACACACATTCTCAGACTCTGTCTCACTCTCACTCCCGGAACAGACCACTTCCCAAAGTGCAAACTTCCAAGCCATTTCTCCGATACGATAGGCCTAAGGGCTTAGAGCTGTTGCTGGTCCTCACCTTCCCTTCACACCGCTTTCACAGCCAAACACACTCTGCCCATCTGCCTTTACCTTGCCTCCCGGCACTGCCAACACACATTCTCAGGCTCACTCAGGCTCTCACTCTCACTCCCAGCACAGACCAACTCCCAAAGTGCAAACGTCCAAGCGATTTCTGACGCACGCTACATCTAAGGGCTTAGAGATGTGGCTGGTCCTCACCTTCCCTTGACACCGCTTTCACAGCCAAACACACTCTGCCCATCTGCCTTTGCCTCAACTCGCACCACTCCCAACACACTCTCACTCGCGGCACACACCACCTCCCAAAGTGCCAACAACCAAGCGATTTCTGACGCACGCTACATCTAAGGGCTTAGAGCAGATGCTGGTCCTCACCTTCCCTTGACACCGCTTTCACAGCCAAACACACTCTGCCCATCTGCCTTTGCCTCAACTCCCACCACTCCCAACACACTCTCACTCTCGGCACACACCACCTCCCAAAGTGCCAGCACCCAAGCGGTTTCTGACACACGCTACATCTAAGGGCTCAGAGCTTTTGCTGGTCATCACCTTCCCTTCACAGCGCTTTCACAGCCAAACACACTCTGCCCATCTAGCCTGGCTTTGCCTCCCAGCACTCCCAACACACATTCTCAGGCGCAATCTAACTCTCACTCCTGGCACAGACCACCTCCCAAAGTGCAGACGTGCAAGCCATTTCTCCCCTAGGATAGGCCTAAGGGCTTAGAGCTGTGGCTGGTCCTTACCTTCCCTTGACACCGCTTTCACAGCCAAACACACTCTGGGAATCTGCCCTGGCTTTGCCTCCCAGCACTCCCAACACACATTCTCAGGTGCAATCTCACTGTCACTCCCGGCACAGACCACCTCCCATAGTGACAACACGCAAGCCATTTCTCCCAGGCGACAGGCCTAAGGGCTTAGAGCTGTTGCTGGTCCTCACCTTCCCTTGACACCGCTTTCACAGACAAACACACTCTGCCCATCTGCCTTTGCCTTGCCTCACAGCACTCCCAACACACAGTCTCACTCTTGGCACAGACCACCTACCAAGGTGCCAACACCCAAGCTATTTCGGAGGCACGCTACATGTAAGGGCTTAGAGCTGTTGCTGGTCCTCACCTTCCCTTGACACCGCTTTCACAGCCAAACACACTCTGGCCATCTACCCTGGCTTTGCCTCCCAGCACTCCCAACACACATTCTCAGGTTCAATCTCACTCTCACTCCTGGCACAGACCACCTCCCAAAGTGCAAACACCGAAGCCATTTCTCCCATACGATAGGCCTAAGGGCTTAGAGCTGTTGCTGGTCCTCACCTTCCCTTGACACCGCTTTCACAGCCAAACACACTCTGCCCATCTGCCTTTGCCTCAACTCCCACCACTCCCAAAACACTCTCAATCTCGGCACACACCACCTCCCAAAGTGCCAACACCCAAGCGGTTTCTGACACACGCTACATCTGAGGGCTTAGAGCTGTGGCTGGTCCTTATCTTCCCTTGACACCGCTTTCACAGCCAAACACACTCTGGCCATCTACCCTGGCTTTGCCTCCCAGCACTCCCAACACACATTCTCAGGTTCAATCTCACTCTCACTCCCGTCACAGACCACCTCCCATAGTGACAACACCCAAGCCATTTCTCCCAGGCGACAGGCCTAAGGGCTTAGAGCTGTTGCTGGTCCTCACCTTCCCTTGACACCGCTTTCACAGACAAACACACTCTGGCCGTCTGCCCTGGCTTTGCCTCCCAGCACTGCCAACACACATTCTCAGGCTCAATCTCACTCTCACTCCCGGCACAGACAAACTCCCAAAGTGCAAACGTCCAAGCCATTTCTCCCGCACGCTACCTCTAAGGGCTGAGAGCTGTTCCAGGTCCTCACCTTCCTTTGGCACCGCTTTCACAGCCAAACACACTCTGCCCATCTGCCTTTCCCTTGCCTCACAGCACTCCCAACACACTCTCACTCTCGGCACAGACCACCTCCCAATGTCCCAACACCCAACCTATTTCTGATGAACGCTACATCAAAGGGCTTAAAGCTGTTGCTGGTCCTCACCTTCCCTTGACACTGCTTTCACATACAAACACTCTCTGGCCTTCTGCCCTGCCTTACCATCCCAGCACTCCCAACACACATTCTCAGACTCAATCTCACTCTCACTCCCGGAACAGACCACTTCCCAAAGTGCAAACGTCCAAGACGTTTCTCCCCTAGGATAGGCCTAAGGGCTTAGAGCTGTTGCTGGTCCTCACCTTCCCTTGACACCGCTTTCACAGCCAAACACACTCTGCCCATCTGCCTTTGCCTTGCGTCACACCACTCCCAACACACAGTCTCACTCTTGGCACACACCACCTCCCAAAGTGCCAACACCCAAGCTATTTCTGAGGCACGCTACATGTAAGGGCTTAGAGCTGTTGCTGGTCCTCACCTTCCCTTGACACCGATTTCACAGCCAAACACACTCTGCCCATCTGCCCTGGCCTTGCCTCCCAGCACTCCCAACACACATTCTCAGCCTCAATCTCACTCTCACTCCCGGCATAGACAAACTCCCAAAGTGCAAACGTCCAAGCCATTTATCCCGCACGCTACCTGTTTAGGGCTGAGAGCTGTTGCAGGTCCTCACCTTCCTTTGGCACCGCTTTCACAGCCAAACACACTCTGGCCATCTGCCTTTACCTTGCCTCCCAGCACTCCCAACACATTCTCACTCTCGGCACAGACCACCTCCCAATTTCCCAACACCCAACCTATTTCTGATGAACGCTACATCAAAGGGCATAAAGCTGTGACTTGTCCTCACCTTCCCTTCACACCGCTTTCACATACAAACACACTGTGGCCTTCTGCCCTGCCTTACCATCCGAGCACTCCCAACACACATTCTCAGGCCCAATCTCACTGTCACTCCCGGCACAGACCACCTCCCAACGTGCAAACGTCCAAGCCATTTCTCCCATACGATAGGCCTAAGGGCTTAAAGCTGTTGCTGGTCCTCACCTTCCCTTGACACCGCTTTCACAGCCAAACACACTCTGCCCATCTGCCCTGGCCTTGCCTCCCAGCACTCCCAACACACATTCTCAGCCTCAATCTCACTCTCACTCCCGGCATAGACAAACTCCCAAAGTGCAAACGTCCAAGCCATTTATCCCGCACGCTACCTGTTTAGGGCTGAGAGCTGTTGCAGGTCCTCACCTTCCTTTGGCACCGCTTTCACAGCCAAACACACTCTGGCCATCTGCCTTTACCTTGCCTCCCAGCACTCCCAACACATTCTCACTCTCGGCACAGACCACCTCCCAATGTCCCAACACCCAACCTATTTCTGATGAACGCTACATCAAAGGGCTTAAAGCTGTTGCTGGTCCTCACCTTCCCTTGACACCGCTTTCACATACAAACACTCTCTGGCCTTCTGCCCTGCCTTACCATCCCAGCACTCCCAACACACATTCTCAGACTCAATCTCACTCTCACTCCCGGAACAGACCACTTCCCAAAGTGCAAACGTCCAAGACGTTTCTCCCCTAGGATAGGCCTAAGGGCTTAGAGCTGTTGCTGGTCCTCACCTTCCCTTGACACCGCTTTCACAGCCAAACACACTCTGCCCATCTGCCTTTGCCTTGCGTCACACCACTCCCAACACACAGTCTCACTCTTGGCACACACCACCTCCCAAAGTGCCAACACCCAAGCTATTTCTGAGGCACGCTACATGTAAGGGCTTAGAGCTGTTGCTGGTCCTCACCTTCCCTTGACACCGCTTTCACAGCCAAACACACTCTGCCCATCGGCCTTTGCCTCAACTCCCACCACTCCCAACACACTCTCACTCTCGGCACACACCACCTCCCAAAGTGCCAACACCCAAGCGGTTTCTGACACACGCTACATCTAAGGGCTTAGAGCAGATGCTGGTCCTCACCTTCCCTTCACACCGCTTTCACAGCCAAACACACTCTGGCCATCTAGCCTGGCTTTACCTCCCAGCACTCCCAACACACATTCTCAGGCGCAATCTCACTCTCACTCCCGGCACAGACCACCTCCCATAGTGACAACACCCAAGCCATTTCTCCCAGGCGACAGGCCTAAGGGCTTAGAGCTGTTGCTGGTCCTCACCTTCCCTTGACACCGCTTTCACAGACAAACACACTCTGGCCGTCTGCCTTTGCCTTGCCTCCCAGCACTGCCAACACACATTCTCAGCCTCAATCTCACTCTCACTCCCGGCACAGACAAACTCCCAAAGTGCAAACGTCCAAGCCATTTCTCCCGCACGCTACCTCTAAGGGCTGAGAGCTGTTCCAGGTCCTCACCTTCCTTTGACACCGCTTTCACAGCCAAACACACTCTGGCCATCTGCCTTTCCCTTGCCTCACAGCACTCCCAACACACTCTCACTCTCGGCACAGACCACCTCCCAATGTCCCAACACCCAACCTATTTCTGATGAACGCTACATCAAAGGGCTTAGAGCTGTTGCTGGTCCTCACCTTCCCTTGACACCGCTTTCACATACAAACACACTCTGGCCTTCTGCCCTGCCTTACCATCCCAGCACTCCCAACACACATTCTCAGGCTCAATCTAACTCTCACTCCCGGCACAAACCACCTCCCAAAGTGCAAACACCCAAGCCATTTCTCCCATACGATAGGCCTAAGGGCTTAGAGCTGTTGCTGGTCCTCACCTTCCCTTGACACCGATTTCACAGCCAAAAACACTCTGCCCATCTGCCTTTGCCTTGCCTCACAGCACTCCCAAGACACAGTCTCACTATTGGCACAGACCACCTCCCAAAGTGCAAACACCGAAGCCATTTCTCCCATAAGATAGGCCTAAGGGCTTAGAGCTCTTGCTGGTCCTCACCTTCCCTTGACACCGCTTTCACTGCCAAACACACTCTGGCCATCTGCCTTTGCCTTGCCTCCCAGCACTCCCAACACACTCTCACTACCGGCACAGACCACCTGCCAAAGTGCAAACACCCAAGCCATTTCTGAAAAACGCTACATCTAAGGGCTTAGAGTTGTTGCTGGTCCTCACCTTCCCTTCACACCGATTTCACAGCCAAAAACACTCTGCCCATCTGCCTTTGTCTTGCCTCACAGCACTCCCAACACACATTCTCAGGCTCAATATCACTCTCTCTCCCGGCACAGACCACCTTCCAAAGTGCAAACCTCCAAGCCATTTCTCCCATACGATAGGCCAAAGGGCTTAGAGCTGTTGCTGGTCCTCACCTTCCCTTGACACCGCTTTTACAGCCAAACACACTCTGCCCATCTGCCCTGGCCTTCCCTCCCAGCACTCCCAACACACCCTCACTCCCGGCACAGACCACCTCCCAAAGTGCCAACACGCAAGCTATTTCTGCCACACGCTACATCTAAGGGCTTAGAGCTGTTGCTGGTCCTCACCTTCCCTTGACACCGATTTCACAGCTAAACACACTCTGCCCATCTGCCTTGGCCTTGCCTCCCAGCACTCCCAACACACATTCTCAGCCTCAATCTCACTCTCACTCCCGGCATAGACAAACTCCCAAAGTGCAAACGTCCAAGCCATTTATCCCGCACGCTACCTGTTTAGGGCTGAGAGCTGTTGCTGGTCCTCACCTTCCCTTGACACCGCTTTCACAGCCAAAAACACTCTTGCCATCTGCCTTTGCCTTGCCTCCCAGCACTCCCAACACACATTCTCAGGCTCAATCTCACTCTCACAACCGGCACAGACCACCTCCCAAAGTGCAAACTTCCAAGCCATTTCTCCCATACGATAGGCCTAAGGGCTTAGAGCTGTTGCTGGTCCTCACCTTCCCTTGACACCGCTTTCACAGCCAAACACACTCTGCCCATCTGCCTTTGCCTTGCCTACCAGCACTCCCAACACACATTCTCAGGCTCAATATCACTCTCACTACTGGAACAGACCACTTCCCAAAGTGCAAACGTCCAAGCCTTTTCTCCCATACGATAGGCCTAAGGGCTAAGAGCTGTTGCTGCTCCTCACTTTCCCTTGACACCGCTTTCACAGCCAAACACACTCTGGCCATCTAGCCTGGCTTTGCCTCCTAGCACTCCCAACACACATTCTCAGGCTCAATATCACTCTGACTCTCGGCATAGACCACCTCCCAAAGTGCCAACGCCCAAGCAATTTCTCACACACACTACATCTAAGGGCTTAGAGCTGTTGCTGGTCCTCACCTTCCCTTGACACCGCTTTCACAGCCAAACACACTCTGCCCATCTGCCCTGGCTTTGCCTCCCAGCACTCCCAACACACATTCTCAGGCTCAATCTCACTCTCACTCTTGGCACAGACCACCTCCCAAAGTGCAAACGTCCAAGCCATTTCTCCCCTACGATAGGCCTAAGGGCTTAGAGCTGTTGCTGGTCCTCACCTTCCCTTGACACCGCTTTCACAGCCAAACACACTCTGCCCATCGGCCTTTGCCTTGCCTACCAGCACTCCCAACACATATTCTCAGGCTCAATCTCACTCTCACTCCCGCTACAGACCACCTCCCAAAGTGCAAACGTCTAAGCCATTTAACCCGCACGCTACCTCTAAGGGCTTAGAGGTGTGGTTGGTCCTCACCTTCCCTTGACACCGCTTTCACAGACAAACACACTCTGGCCATCTGCCTTTACCTTGCCTCCCGGCACTCCCAACACACATTCTCAGGCTCACTCAGGCTCCTACTCTCACTCCCAGCACAGACCAACTCCCAAAGTGCAAACCTCCAAGCGATTTCTGACGCACGCTACATCTAAGGGCTTAGAGATGTGGCTGGTCCTCACCTTCCCTTGACACCGCTTTCACAGCCAAACACACTCTGGCCATCTGCCTTTGCCTCAACTCCCACCACTCCCAACACACTCTCACTCTCGGCACACACCACCTCCCAAAGTGCCAACACCCAAGCGGTTTCTGACACACGCTACATCTAAGGGCTTAGAGCTGTTGCTGGTCCTCACCTTCCCTTCACACCGCTTTCACAGCCAAACACACTCTGCCCATCTACCCTGGCTTTGCCTCCCAGCACTCCCAACACACATTCTCAGGTTCAATCTCACTCTCACTCCTGGCACAGACCACCTCCCAAAGTGCAAACGTCCAAGCCATTTCTCCCCTACGATAGGCCTAAGGGCTTACAGCTGTTGCTGGTCCTCACCTTCCCTTGACACCGCTTTCACAGCCAAACACACTCTGCCCATCTGCCTTTGCCTTGCCTCCCAGCACTCCCAACACACTCTCACTCCCGGCACAGACCACCTCCCAAAGTGCAAACGTCCAAGTCATTTCTGACACACGCTACATCTAAAGCCTAAGAGCTGTTGCTGGTCCTCACCTTTCCTTCACACCGCTTTCACAGCCAAACACACTCTGGCCATCTGCCTTTACCTTGCCTCCCGGCACTCCCAACACACATTCTCAGGCTCACTCAGGCTCTCACACTCACTCCCAGCACAGACCACCTCCCAAAGTGCCAACACCCAAGCAATTTTTCACACACACTATATCTAAGGGCTTAGAGATGTGGCTGGTCCTTATCTTCCCTTGACACCGCTTTCACAGCCAAACACACTGTGGCCATCTGCCCTGGCTTTGCCTCCCAGCACTCCCAACACACATTCTCAGTTGCAATCTCACTCTCACTCCCGGCACAGACCACCTCCCATAGTGACAACACGCAAGCCATTTCTCCCAGGCGACAGGCCTAAGGGCTTAGAGCTGTTGCTGGTCCTCACCTTCCCTTGACACCGCTTTCACAGACAAACACACTCTGGCCGTCTGCCTTTGCCATGCCTCCCAGCACTGCCAACACACATGCTCAACCTGAATCTCACTCTCACTCCCGGCATAGACAAACACCCAAAGTGCAAACGTCCAAGCCATTTCTCCCGCACGCTACCTCTAAGGGCTGAGAGCTGTTGCAGTTCCTCACCTTCCTTTGGCACCGCTTTCACAGACAAACACACTCTGGCCATCTGCCTTTCCCTTGCCTCACAGCACTCCCAACACACTCTCACTCTTAGCACAGACCACCTCCCAATGTCCCAACACCCAACCTATTTCTGATGAACGCTACATCAAAGGGCTTAAAGCTGTTGCTGGTCCTCACCTTCCCTTGACACCGCTTTCACAGCCAAACACACTCTGCCCATCTGCCTTTGCCTTGCCTCACAGCACTCCCAACACACAGTCTCACTCTTGGCACAGACCACCTCCCAAAGTGCCAACACCCAAGCTATTTCAAAGGCACGCTACATGTAAGGGCTTAGAGCTGTTGCTGGTCCTCACCTTCCCTTGACACCGCTTTCACAGCCAAACTCACTCTGGCCATCGGCCTTTGCCTTGCCTCCCAGCACTCCCAACACACATTCTCAGGCTCACTCTCACTCTCACTACCGGCACAGACCACCTCCCAAAGTGCAAACGTCCAAGCCATTTCTCCCATACGATAGGCCTAAGGGCTTAGAGCTGTTGCTGGTCCTCACCTTCCCTTCACACCGCTTTCACAGCCAAACACACTCTGGCCATCTGCCTTTGCCTTGCCTACCAGCACTCCCAACACACATTCTCAGGCTCACTCTCACTCTCACTCCCGGCACAGACCACCTCCCAAAGTGCAAACACCCAAGCCATTTCTCCCATACGATAGGCCTAAGGGCTTAGACCTGTTGCTCGTCCTCACCTTCCCTTGACACCACTTTTACAGACAAACACACTCTGGCCATCTGCATTTGCCTTGCCTACCAGCACTCCCAACACACATTCTCAGGCTCACTCTCACTCTCACTACCGGAACAGTCCACTTCCCAAAGTGCAAACGTCCAAGCCATTTCTCCCATACGATAGGCGTAAGGGCTTAGAGCTGTTGCTGGTCCTCACCTTCCCTTGACACCACTTTTACAGACAAACACACTCTGCCCATCTGCATTTGCCTTGCCTACCAGCACTCCCAACACACATTCTCAGGCTCACTCTCACTCTCACTCCCGGAACAGTCCACTTCCCAAAGTGCAAACGTCCAAGCCATTTCTCCCATACGATAGGCGTAAGGGCTTAGAGCTGTGGCTGGTCCTCACCTTCCCTTGACACCGCTTTCACAGCCAAACACACTCTGGCCATCTAGCCTGGCTTTGCCTCCCAGCACTCCCAACACACATTCTCAGGCTCAATATCACTCTCACTCCCGGCACAGACCACCTCCCAAAGTGCCAACACCCAAGCAATTTTTCACACACACTACATCTAAGGGCTTAGAGCTGTTGCTGGTCCTCACCTTCCCTGGACACCGCTTTCACAGCCAAACACACTCTGGCCATCTGCCTTTGCCTTGCCTCCCAGCACTCCCAACACACATTCTCAGGCTCACTCTCACTCTCACTCCCGGCATGGACCACATCCCGTAGTGCAAACACCCAAGCCATTTCTCCCCTAGGATAGGCCTAAGGGCTTAGAGCTGTTGCTGGTCTTCACCTTCCCTTGACACCGCTTTCACAGCCAAACACACTCTGCCCATCTGCATTTGCCTTGCCTACTAGCACTCCCAACACACATTCTCAGGCTCACTCTCACTCTCTCTCCCGGCACAGACAAACTGCCAAAGTGCAAACGTCCAAGCCATTTCTCCCCTACGATAGGCCTAAGGGCTTAGAGCTGTTGCTGGTCCTCACCTTCCCTTGTCACCGCTTTCACAGCCAAACACACTCTGCCCATCTGCCTTTGCCTCAACTCCCACCACTCCCAACACACTCTCACTCTCGGCACACACCACCTCCCAAAGTGCCAACAAACAAGCGATTTCTGACGCACGCTACATCTAAGGGCTTAGAGCTGTTGCTGGTCCTCACCTTCCCTTGACACCGCTTTCACAGCCAAACACACTCTGGCCATCTACCCTGGCTTTGCCTCCCAGCACTCCCAACACACAGTCTCAGGCTCAATATCACTCTCACTCCCGGCATAGACCACCTCCCAAAGTGCCAACACCCAAGCAATTTTTCACACACACTACATCTAAGGGCTTAGAGCTGTTGCTGGTCCTCACCTTCCCTTGACACCGCTTTCACAGCCAAACACACTCTGCCCATCTGCCTTTGCCTTGCCTCCCAGCACTCCCAACACACATTCTCAGACTCAATCTCACTCTCCCTCCCGGAACAGACCACTTCCCAAAGTGCAAACGTCCAAGCCATTTAACCCGCACGCTACCTCTAAGGGCTTAGAGGTGTGGCTGGTCCTCACCTTCCCTTGACACCGCTTTCACAGCCAAACACACTCTGCCCATCTGCCTTTACCTTGCCTCCCAGCACTCCCAACACACATTCTCAGGCTCACTCAGGCTCTCACTCTCACTCCCAGCACAGAGCAACGCCCAAAGTGCAAACGTCCAAGCGATTTCTGACGCACGCTACATCTAAGGGCTTGCAGATGTGGCTGGTCCTCTCCTTCCCTTGACACCGCTTTCACAGCCAAACACACTCTGGCCATCTGCCTTTGCCTTGCCTCCCAGCACTGCCAACACACATTCTCAGGCTCAATCTCACTCTCACTCCCGGCACAGACCAACTCCCAAAGTGCAAACGTCCAAGCCTTTTCTCCCATACGATAGGCCTAAGGGCTTAGAGCTGTTGCTGGTCCTCACCTTCCCTTGACACCGCTTTCACAGCCAAACACACTCTGCCCATCTGCACTGGCCTTGCCTCCCAGCACTCCCAACACACATTCTCAGGCGCACTTTCACTCCTGGCACAGACCACATCCCAAAGTGCCAACACCCAATCTATTTCTGCCGCATGCTACATCTAAGGGCTTAGAGCTGTTGCTGGTCCTCACCTTCCCTTGACACCGCTTTCACAGACAAACACACTCTGGCCATCTGCCTTTGCCTTGCCTCCCAGCACTGCCAACACACATTCTCAGCCTCAATCTCACTCTCACTCCCGGCACAGACAAACTCCCAAAGTGCAAAAGTCCAAGCCATTTCTCCCGCACGCTACCTCTAAGGGCTGAGAGCTGTTGCAGGTCCTCACCTTCCTTTGGCACCGCTTTCACAGCCAAACACACTCTGGCCATCTGCCTTTGCCTTGCCTCCCAGCACTCCCAACACACTCTCACTCTCGGCACACACCACCTCCCAATGTCCCAACACCCAACGTATTTCTGATGAACGCTACCTCTAAGGGCTTAGAGGTGTGGCTGGTCCTCACATTCGCTTCACACCGCTTTCACAGCCAAACACACTCTGGCCTTCTGCCCTGCCTTACCATCCCAGCACTCCCAACACACATTCTCAGGCTCAATCTCACTCTCACTCCCGGCACAAACCACCTCCCAAAGTGCAAAGGTCCAAGCCATTTCTCCCATACGATAGGCCTAAGGGCTTA
Source organism: Pelecanus crispus (assembly GCF_030463565.1). Classification (NCBI taxonomy): domain Eukaryota; kingdom Metazoa; phylum Chordata; class Aves; order Pelecaniformes; family Pelecanidae; genus Pelecanus; species Pelecanus crispus. The sequence goes on along the minus strand of NW_027461491.1, from coordinate 2,187 downwards.
GAGCTGTTGCTGGTCCCCCACCTTCCCTTGACACCGCTTTCACAGCCAAACACACTCTGCCCATCTGCCTTTGCCTTGCCTCACAGCACTCCCAACACACTCTCACTCCCGGCACAGACCACCTCCCAAATTGCAAACGTCCAAGTCATTTCTGACACACGCTACATCTAAGGGCTTAGAGCAGATGCTGGTCCTCACCTTCCCTTGACACCGCTTTCACAGCCAAACACACTCTGCCCATCTGCCTTTGCCTCAACTCCCACCACTCCCAACACATATTCTAAGGTTCAATTTCACTGTCACTCCCGGCACAGACCACCTCCCAAAGTGCAGACGTCCAAGCCATTTCTCCCCTAAGATAGGCTTAAGGGCTTAGAGCTGTTGCTGGTCCTCACCTTCCCTTGACACCGCTTTCACAGCCAAACACACTCTGGCCGTCTGCCCTGGCTTTGCCTCCCAGCACTCCCAACACACATTCTCAGGCGCAATAGCACTCTCACTCCTAGCACAGACCACCTCCCAAAGTGCCAACATCCAAGCCATTTCTCCCATACGATAGGCCTAAGGGCTTAGAGCTGTTGCTGGTCCTCACATTCCCTTCACACCGCTTTCACAGCCAAACACACTCTGGCCATCTACCCTGGCCTTGCCTCACAGCACGCCCAACACATATTCTAAGGTTCAATATCACTCTCACTCCCGGCACAGACCACCTCCCAAAGTGCAAACGTCCAAGCCATTTCTCCCATACGATAGGCCTAAGGGCTTAGAGCTGTTGCTGGTCCTCACCTTCCCTTGACACCGCTTTCACAGCCAAACACACTCTGGCCATCTACTCTGGCCTTGCCTCCCAGCACTCCCAACACACATGCTCAGGCTCAATCTCACTCTCACGCCTTGCACAGACCACCTCCCAAAGTGCAAAAACACACGCCATTTCTCCCATACGATAGGCTTATGGGCTTAGAGCTGTTGCTGGTCCTCACCTTCCCTTGACACCGCTTGCACAGCCAAACACACTCTAGCCATCTGCTCTAACCTTGCCTCCCAGCACTCCCAACATACTCTCACACTTGGCACACACCAACTCCCAAACTGCAAATGTCCAAGCCATTTCTGATGCATGCTACATCTAAGGGCTTAGAGCTGTTGCTGGTCCTCACCTTCCCTTGACACCGCTTTCACAGCCAAGCACATTCTGGACATCTGCCCTGGCGTTGCCTCCCAGCACTCCCATCATACTCTCACACTCGGTACACACCAGCTCCCAAAGTGCAAACACCCAAGCGATTTCTGACACACGCTACATCTAAGGGCTGAGAGCTGTTGCTGGCCGTCACCTTCCCTTGAAAGCGCATTCGCAGCCAAACACACTCTGGCCATATGCCCTGCCCTTGCCTCCCAGCACTGCCAACACAAATTCTTAGGCTCACTCTCAGTCACTCCCGGCAGAGACCACCTCCCAAAGTGCAAATGCCCAAGCCATTTCTGCAATACCATACGCCTAAGGGCTTAGAGCTGTTGCTGGTCCTCACCTTCCCTTGACACCCCGCTTTCACAGCCAAGCACACTCTGGCCATCGGCCTTTGCCTTGCCTCCCAGCACTCCCAACACACATTCTCAGGCTCACTCTCACTCACTCCCGGCAGAGACCACCTCCCAAAGTGCAAACGTCCAAGCCTTTTCTCCCATACGATAGGCCTAAGGGCTTAGAGCTGTTGCTGGTCCTCACCTTCCCTTGACACCGCTTTCACAGCCAAACACACTCTGGCCACCTGCCTTTGCCTTGCCTCCCAGCACTCCCAACACACTGTCACAGTCGGCAAAGACCACCTACCAAAGTGCAAACGTCCAAGCCATTTCTCCTATACAGTAGGCCTAAGGCCTTAGAGCTGTTGCTGGTCCTCACGTTCCCTTGACACCGCTTTCACAGCCAAACACACTCTGACCATCTGCCCTGCCCTTGTCTCCCAGCACTCCCAACTTACTCTCACACTCGGCACACACCACCTCCCAAAGTGAAAACCTCCAAGCCATTTCTGCCACACACTACATGTAAGGGCTTAGAGCTGTTGCTGGTCCCCACCTTCCCTTGACAGTGCTTTCACAGCCAAGCACACTCTGGCCATCTGCCCTGGCCTTGCCTCCCAGCACTCCCAACACACTCTCACTCCCGGCACAGACCAC